>NC_054415.1:2135000-2495000 GCF_017976425.1 Toxotes jaculatrix
TTTTGTTGCAGAGACATTTTTACGTTCCTGCGTTAAGTCTACGGCGATACCCCGTCCTTAAGTCCAAGTAAGATGCCAAGTCTGTATTACGACTTGCGACTTCGAGTAAGTAATCTGTATTATTTGCTAAGTCGATTGTGTACGCTATCACCCTCCCGCCCCCCCGCCCCTCCTTGAACTTGTCTTCTCTTTTGTTATTTTCATTCTTGACAAAACTAACTCTGTCACTTTTCATGTGAAAAACTGAGTGCAACACTATGAATATCTTCCAGGAGAGACTGTCTGAAAACGTTCTCTGTTATTCTCACATTAAACAATGTGACGTTTCCATCTATGGCAGCCGGCTTTTCACTTCGCCTACCTGTGTGGCCGTTCCAGCAGCTATAAACCGTTTGAACGTTGGATTTCTGACGTGGTTGGACAGAACGTTGTTCAAGAACACTTCTATTATGACGAAGGTCCACTGCCAAAAATGTTGTGGCTAAATAAGCCGCACCCAAATGACCAGTGAAGTGTAGGATTTCCAGTTCTCCAAACCAACGCACCAGAAAAATCATACATTTTTAGCCCTGCTGGTTTAAAATAAAACCTTTAAACATCAGTTAGATCACAGAGAGAAAAGAGTTGGTAAAAATATTTAGGTGTAAAACCATTTCTAAATCAAACAAGCTGCATCATAAGAGCTGACAGAGGTTTATAACAGCCTCAACTTGATATATATATATATATATATATATATATATATATATATATATATATATATATATATATATATATATATATGTGTGTGTGTGTGTGTGTGTGTATACACACTCACTCACAGCAGGTTGGTTGAGCATGGTGGTGGCAGGAGTGGTCCTGTTCCATTTGCAGACATTAGCACAGGGAGATTAATTTGCCCCCTCTCCATTAGGTGGGAAAGCAGCTGTCATGGCTGCTCTATTATCCCTTAACAAAAAGAACTAGAATTACTGCCTCGTGGTTGTTTCCCTCCACCAACCCATCAAGCTGCAGGTTACATCCACGTCTGTCCACACTCATAAGTAGTGAAGACTTTCCAAAGCTTCTGTTCCTGAGTTATTCCATTCAGTGATAACATGTTTTATGAGGTCACAGCGTTCTTGACCTTTGACCTTTCTAATCAGTTAATATTTGAGTCCAAGCGAACGTTTGTGCCAAATCTGAGGACATTCCCTCCAGGCGTTCCTGAGATATCATGTTCACGACAACGGGACGGACGGGCGGACAACCCGAAAACAGAACGCCTCCGGCCGCGGCTGTCGCAGGCACAGCGGCATAAAAATACACAAACAGAAGCAGGAAAATAAGCGCTGTATACTGCATGCGTGTGTTGCATCATATGGATCCATATGTGCACACATTGTTCGCATGTAGTAGCTGGGAGAGGAGGAGTGTGTGGGGTCAGGTGCGACCGTGTTCTCCACAGAGGCTGATGGCTCATTAACAGCACAATCTGCATTTTCTGCGTCTAATATTCAGCTATTCAGCTCTGAAGCAGAGCGAGAGATGACATGAAAGAGAAAAGAGGGATAGAAAGAGGGGATGAAGGGAGAGAGCGAGATAGAGGTTGTTGTTGTTGTGTTTAGACTTGCTGTCTTCCTGCTGCTCTCTCCTCTTTTGTGGAGATTTCGACTTCATTAGAATTATAATGAACATCAGCGAGGCTGGCTGAAATATTTTTGGCTCCTTGAAAATAAATGAATACACAAGCAAATCAATTCAAATCTGCCCATTATGCCTGTTTTCTGGGTCGTATAAAACATGCATAATGGGACACACTATAGGCACACGGCACTGTATGTTGCAGGCAGTCATGATAACAAGCTAAAATTAGAGGATCATTTGTCATCATTCCCAGCGTCGTTACGTACGGAAAAATCAATTTCATATCCACAGCGACATCAACGGGCTCATGACGGCGTATTGATGGACTGAGAGACACATCAGAGCATTATGGTGGTAATGTTAACACTACGGCAGTCATGAGGAATGTTGGTATGTTATGTGTGTGTGTGTGTGTGTGTGTGTGTGTGTGTGTGTGGCTGTCGTGCTCCGCCGGTGTGATGATGTTGCTGTGTAGTGAGACTCGCTAATTGGCTCACCTGTCTCTCAGCCATCTGGAGCCTTTCAAAAAAAAAAAAAAAGAGAGGAAAAAAAAAAAGAAACGTCACACCGAGTTCCCCCAGCATCACACACACACACACACACACACACACACACACACACACACACACACACACACACACACGGAGGCGTGCATATGTGCCTAACTACGGGAAAAGAAAAACATGGAGACGAGTAAACGAGCAAATGGAAGTGAAACAGAGACGGACGACATTTTTCCGCGTCACACTCTTGTCATTGAAGAGTTTTTACTCGCAGAAGTGATTTAATAAACAAAAACAACCTGTGTGGTTCTTTACTGCGAGTGGCACGGTAATCATACAAACCTCAAAATTAATGTGATAATTAATGTGCTGTAATTAATTACAGCAACAGAGAGGTTTCTGCGGGGGTAGAAGTTGCTTGTAAGAGTGAGAAGGCAATCAGAACTGAACTGCGAGTTGAACGTACAATAATAATAATAAATGATGTATTATAAATAAATACTTGTTTTAGGAAAACGCTGGAATGTGAAGAAGACACACCCATGACTCGAGCTTCCTCCCACCTCAGAGAGCATCAGCTGGAAGAAACAACACTCCACTATCCCAGAAAGCCCTGGGGCATGCTGCTCAAAGTGTGTGTGGTGTGTGTGGGCTTGTTTTACTATATTTGTGGGGTCTTACAGCTTTGTGGGGATCCAAATGCTGGACCCCACAAGTTTAAATGGCTGTTTGAGGGCTAAGGCCTGGTTTTAGGGTTCAGGATAAAATTAGGTTTAGGTTAGGATTAGCGTTAGGCCTTTAGCTGTGAAGGCTAAGGTCCCCCCAAAGATAGCAAAACAACCATGTGGGTATGTGTGTCTGTTCTCATGCCAGCAGTGTTTCAGGAGGATGAACAATGTGTGTTTGTAGATTGATTTACAAGCTAAGTCAACAGAACAAAGAGGTCAGAAACCATGGTAACCTGTCACTGCCGCCATCTTGGCAGCAAAAATGTGGCCTATTTAATAATGTTATTATCAGTATGTGAATAAATAATAAGAAATAAGTTAAATAATATAAAGTTCACAAATATGAATTTATATAAAATCAATCATAATCAATTTTGTAATGTTTTTTGTTAGTATCATTTGATAATAACCAATAAAAGATATTTACAAAATAATTAGAATAATGTATGATTCCATCACACATGAATGATGAAAAACTAAATGAAATACTAAAAATGAACTAAACAACAAATGATGAAATATATTTAATCACAAAAATAAGTAATAAAAAGGATTATTATTATTATCATTATCATTATCATTAATATTATTAATTGTAGCAGTGGTAGCAGTTGCAATAATGATAAAGATAATGATTCCATCATATGTAAAAACGAAGGAAAATGAACATAAAAATAAATATTAAATACAGAACATTATAATAAGGATTACAAAGAACTTAAAACAAAAATAAATGAGTATTATAAACACCATTGTTATTATTATTATTATCACTGCTTCTATGGCAGGACCTGCAACAGCAGTCCTGAAGAGTCTGAGCTTAGAGTCCAGTACTGTGTGTGTGTGTGTGTGAAAGTGTGTGTAATAGTTTTTATTCTCTCAGTACCCAATGTGTTCCAGGTCAGTGGTCTGAATCACACACACAGAAGTGAACCCCTCCCGAGCCACTGTATGTTCACCTGCCACCCAGTGTGTGTGTGTGTGTGTGTGTGTGTGTGTGTCTTGTCCACAGACTGAACCTGTGTCACTCAAAGAGAAAGAAAACACTCCTGAGAGAGCAAGAAGACAGATTGTGAAGAAGTGAAGGAAGAAGAGATATCTAAACGTCCGTCCAGCTCTCTGCAGACAGATTCTCCCCCTCCTCCCCCCACTGTCCCTCCCCGACATTAGCAGTTCTTCATAATTCATGTGTTTAGATGAAAAATGGATGAACAGTGAGCATGACACCAGCAAGGCCTCTCGCAATTAAAAACCCAACGAGAATTTTAATCCCACGTTTCCTGCTGTGACAGCCGAGACATGAGGACAGACACACACTTTTTTAACAGTCTCAGATTTAAAACAGTGTATCACGCTACGTCCGGACATTAGCGGCTATTTCGTCACGCATGCTGATCCCAAGGTCAAGAATGAACTTCAGGGCTACAGTTCATGAATTGACCCTTTAAATGCTCTTAAGCAAGGGACCAGAGTGTTCGCCTGCTGCACTGGAGCCTGTGTTTCCCCCTGTACAAAGGTACACCAGGCTGCTGCTGGGGAACGGCACAGAAGTTTCTCTGGGTTTTCATCCATTTTTCTAAGAGACAAAGAAAAGCCTCGGTCTGATTTTGATTTTCAGGCAGACGAGGAGGAAGAAACAAAAAACTAACAAAGAAATCTGGAGTGATGCTTCTCAGGCCTGTGACAACATCATTGTGTATTTGTACAAAAGTCTGTGTCATCCTCCTCAGTGTCGAGACGCACAGCTCCATTGTGTTTCACTTTCTGTATAAAAATCCAAAGCCAAATGGCCAAACTGAACCAATCCTTCTTTGCTGACAAATGACGGTGCATTTTTGCCAGTAATGCTGACTGGCTGCGTTTTTAGAGAGCGCGTCTTCCACCCTGCATCTCCTGTCGGACATTTTCTCACCGGGGGATAAAAAGAGTTCAGGAAGGATCCTTTAACACTGATAACTGTCACTGTCGCGGGGGGAGAGAACCCCCCAGCCGGCGTCTTCTGACTGCAGTGAGCCACTTTCTGTCTCATAAATATTCAGATGTGGGGATGCTGGGGAAGGCGGGGCCACAAGCGGCGCACCGAGCAGTCGCTGTAGCGAGGGACCGCTGTTGTCATGTGGCAACCGGGGAGGCAATAACGGACGCAGCGTACCGGGACGCCACATTGTGTGAATCCCCGTAATTACAGTCTCTGCTGTCTATGTGTGTCTGGCTCTGTAAACAGGAAGTGTGTGTGTGCATTTGTGCATCTGACACACACCTGCAGCCCTCGTGCCAAAGAGGAACTTGAGGCCTTTAGAGAGCTGTTGTATCTGTTTCACTTGTGAGCCGATGCTATTCATACACTAATCAACGCGTGTTTACGCCGATTTGTGTGTTTTTTTGCGTGAGGGCAGTATGTGCGTGCGGGTGTGCGTGCGGGTGTGCGTGCGGCGTCCTCCCTGTCTCAGGAGGTCATGTCAGAGCCAATAGTAGGTTTGCGGCTCATAATGACCAACGCTGAAAGGCATCCGCGGAGCTACGCTCGCTAATTATCAGCTGTATGCCTTCAAAGAACATTATCAGCACAAAGACCTGCAATTATACACGCACTCACACACACACACACACACACACACACACACACACACACACACACACACACTGATATACACACTCATACACACAATCCCTTCACACCCTTTATCACCCCTGTTTCCGGCTTCAACTCTTCCTCCTCCCAAATGCTCTTCTTTTCTCTTGACTGCAGTTGTCCTCTTTTTGCAAAACTCTACTGCATCTTTTCCTCCTTCTTTCATCCCTCTTTCATTTCTGACTCCTCTTCTTCTATCACTCCCATGACCCTCCTTTCCTCCATCCCTGCTCCATCTTTCCAGCCTGTTTTCATTTCCTGTCCTCCTGTTATCCTTCCCCATCCTCCCAATTCCTACCCTATCCTCTCTTTCAGCTCCCTTGTTTCCACTTTTTTTCTATTTCTTTCTCCCCACTCCACCCTTTCTCCTCCTCCCAGCTCCTCTTCCTCCTCCTGGCCCAAAACAGACGCTTAAATAACGAGCCGGGTGTCAGTCAAACCGCCAGAGAGCTTCATTAGAGGAGGAGAGCGCACAGGATCAAATTATACGCCCAGTTCTCTTTTGTGTGATTGTGTGATTTTGTGTGTGTGTGCAGGGGATTGTGGGGGGTCGCTGGTGGTGATGGTGGCGGCGGCGAAGGCAGAGAGGAAGTAAACACACGTTCCAGAATGACGCAGCTGTGTGGCGGATTAGCGTGTAGCACACATCGCTTGTGTGTGTGTGAGCTCATGAGACAGTCACAGCCTCGCCTATTTTCTCCAATCAGAGAGAAAAACAAAAGCAAACTATTTTGCCTAATTATTCACAGCCACAGTCATCGTCTCTCTCTTTTCCTCCCGTGTTTTGCTTCTCCTCTGCCGGCGTCTCCTTCTGTGCTCGATCTTGTTTTTGATCGGAGCTGATTTACCTGCTGAGTGCATCAGGTGTATCTTTAGACTGATACTATATCGGGACTTTATTATTAAATCAATATCATTCAGTTCTGCTATGAGAAAATGATGCAGACGTTTGTGAAACTGATCATCACAGCACAACATTTTATCCCTTTTCTTCCTGCACTACCAACTGCCAAGTTCTTATTTAGTGGTTAAATCGAAAAAAAAAACAACAACAATAAATAAAAATAAAAAGTTAAAATCACGGAGCTACAGAGTTACTTAAAGGACTACATCAGTGGTCGGACATGATCCAGCCCATTAAAATCGCATATTCTTTACATTACCGCTGAGTATTTTCCAAATATACTGAAAGTTTTTAAATGGATTTCTTACTTTCCAGGGAGCCATTAGATTCAGTTCATTTCACAGCAGAATGAAAAGCTGCTCGCAGAGACTTAAAACCGGCTTGACATAGGTAATCCATCACTGTGAACATTTCGTTACCTTTGTCTTTTTTTCTGTTTGCCACTGTAGCAGAAAAAGAAGGGAACGTTTAGAAGAGACCGAATTCACAACTTCCTCTACACAATATTTATGTTTCTTCATTGCTTGTCTGCTAAGTTTGATTTTCCTCGTAACGCGGTTCGTGAACATAGTTCCTCTGGGCGACCGACATTTTGCAGTGTCCTTAAATGCACCATCAAACATGTATATCAGAAGAGTCCGAACTCACAACCACTGTAGTTTATTTGTCCTCCGCAACAGATGCAATTTCCCTCACATACAACATGTCATTCAAAACATATCTGAGAACGTGCTCATCTCAACGACTGCTCGCCGAAGCGCGTGCACACAAATGAACTACTCAGCTGCAGCAGAAGGAGAAAACACTGCCACTCATCATCACTCCCAGAGTTAAAAAGGACAATAATCACTTCCTGTTTGTATGTGAACTAAGTATTTAAAGGGTCAGTTCACCCAAATTACAAAAAACAAATGGTTAATAACCACACCAACAGCTGCACCTGCTGATGAATTATGGATCCTATAAATGTTTCTGAGACGTTCTATTATTAGGCCCTTTGGTAGACCACCAGTTGCACTTCTGGTTCATACAAATGGTTATATTCAAATGCCCCAACAGTGAGCACTATCTGTGATTAGAATCCTTATCATGAAGCATGGTAGGTGCATTATAATTCTTCATGAGCGCTCTCATGATGTTAAATCGATCTTACAGATGAAAAAGTATTCCTACTTTTTTTTTCACTACCTCTCTCCATGTTGGAAGAAATGGCGGCAGGGGGCATTGATGATTTTCAGGGCAGGATATTCTCCTTTTCCTGTTAACTCTGCCTCAGATGAGAAATAGGTACTGCTATTTTAGGATCTGCCCTTATTTAAGCCTTCTTCTCCCCTTCTGCCCTCCCCTCGCTTGATCTGCTGCTCTGTCGCCGAAGGGTTTAGTTTAATGACCCTCCTCGGCCGTAGATCTGAGCCGCGTCACATCTCTCCTTTCCAATTTCCCTTTTCTCTCTCTCCCTTTATTTCTCTCTCTCTCTAGCCGCCACCTCGTCTCATCTGTGTCCCGTCCTTCGACGTTATTCCACCCAACAACACCACCAACAGCACAGTAGTCAGACTTTGGCCTGAAGCCTGGAGACGCACTGCCTCATCCCTCAATGAGGACGAGGCCAAAGGGAAGAGAAGGACTAAGTGGTAAAAGGTGAAAAGAGCGAAAAAGGAATAAAAGATGTATGACAGTACCTTTGTATCGGTCCAGAGAGGTCACTGGCGTCCTGCCTGCAAATCAAGAAGACAGAGAGATTTGTGAAAAGCTGTGAGCATAAGAAAAATGATTTAATAAAACCTGAAAAATAAATTCCAATAATCGAGAGCCTTATTTTCTCATGTTACGCTGATGACGCTCTGCTGTACGTATGGAAATGTTTTCGAATCAAATTTATATATACATATAACTACTGTGAAGAGGCAGCAAGATACTATGATAAAGCCGCGTATAAACATGCAGTTAAAGTAGGTACCAACATGTTTACAGTTAACGTTTGCAGGCTGTGATTGCATCATTGGTGGATGACGCCCTGTTGTTTGCTGCCTTGTTTCCAAACTGAAACGAGGACATGCAAAGTTTTAACTTCAGTTTTGCTGCTTGTTAAGTGAAACAGTTGGGCGCCAATGAAGGCAGTGTTTCTGGAAATATGATAGAAATCACATAAGATACTGGCAAAACAAAACACACACACACTGAGCCATCTAAATAGTAAACTGGTCTTGTGTGTCCTTGGGAACAGTAGAGAAACTTGTTTGGGTTTTCTCCATAATTCCCTGCTGTTTCCTCTTTTTCTCTCCTTCCCTTTTTGTTTTATCCCTTCCTCAGTTCCTGTTCCACTGCATGTAAATAAATTGGTCCCCAGGCCCCAGCACTTGACTGTGTGTGTGTGTGCGCACGTCTTTTTGTGGTTGTGTGGACAAATTTTGGTTTGAAACCGTAATTGCGAGGATATTTTACTTCAAAGGGCTGTTTGAGGATTAAGACTTGGTTTTAGGGTTCAGGTTAGATTCAGGTTTAGCTTAGGACTGGGTTAAGGGTTGAGGTTAGGCATTTAGTTGTGGGGGTTAAGGTTAGGCTAAGGGGGCAATGAATGTCCTCACAACTGTAACTTGTAAGTGTAAGACAAATGTGTGTGTGTGTGTGTGTGTGTGTGTGTGTGTCAGCATTACACAGCCACACACAACCCTCCAGAGCTCAGAGCTGCTCTGAATTACAGTTGCCCGGGTTTTATGTCACAGAGGTATAAAATAAAAATAAAATAAAACAAATAAAATAATAATGAATCAACAACGCTATCATTAATAACCAGAGAGAGAGAGAGAGAGAGAGAGAGAGAGAGAGAGAGAGAGAGAGAGAGAGAGAGAGAGAGAGAGTATGCATGTGTGTATTATGATGAAATGACGAGAAAAAACTCAGTGCTCCTCCTCAACACAGTGGCCAATCACTGCTATCACCACTCTTTGCATTTCAAAGACACACTCTTGTCTGTTTCATCTCCGACCACAGAACGCTCATCCTGTTATCCGTCTACACACACACACACACACGATAGCCACCTCCGCTTTAGTCCATTTTCCCGATGCCATGAATTATGAAAAAGGGTAAATGGAACATCAAAAACACACTGCTCACCCTCACACCACGCTCACACACACTTAGAAAAAAAGACACTCAGAACTGCTACGCACATAAAACTCCACTACACACAAACACACCATCTCTCATGGTTTGGAATTAGATACATACATACATGCAAAACGTTTACACTCCATGGTTCTTATTACTTATTCATTTACATTAACTTACATTTTACAGCTGAATATTAAGACATCCACTGCAGCTTAAATGTAATGGAGGCTGTTACACAGACCCTCTTAAAACTTAAAGCAACTTTACGGGTGCAGTGACAGACACAGTCAAACAACCAAGCTCCTCTTGTTTAGTTGATATTTAGCTGAGAATGATGCAATGTGACTGATTGCATCATGGAGTGACTGTAAAATTCCCAAAACAAAGTGGAATAAGGATTGTACTGAGAGCAGAATATGGATCCATGTGGCTTTTCTGGGACTTTAATATTAAAGATTTGTTTTTAAAAATGAATCTCTGTAAGAACTCATTAGTGCGGTTTGTTTTTGCACTGATGTTCCCAGAGATGACCTGTCAATCAAACCGAGTGGCCTCTGCTGTGACTGTGGGAGTCATGTTGACTCTCTCTACTGATGCTAACTGCTCAGTTCTTCTTCTGTTTGTTCTAATGAAGATAAACTGGCACATTTTCGTATTTAGATTAATGAAACACTTTAAAAGAGACACTGGACTCCTCAAAAAAGCCCAGTTTGACAATTTGTCTTAAGTGTCTCATTGAGTAATTTCATATAAATTGTTCTGCTTAATTGTTTTACAGTACAGTGCACAATGATATCACCAATCAAACTGTCCTCTGTCCTGTTAGTGATTTGCCAGATGAAGACCTGGGAGGGTTAAAACCTCGCCTGTTCAGCCAAACAAAAGCTGAGCAGCAATTATCCTGCGTGTGAATCCTCTCTGCCTTTCCCCAAAACTGTTTAAAATCCCATTGGATTACCTCCACACACTGACACCACGCTTAAAACAAGGCTGTTTCATGACACCATGGTTTTTACAGGACATTTGTTTGTGTGGAAATGTCATATTATTGCGCGAAAAGCCTTTCGAAAATCTAAATAACCAAAGTAACTTTATTAGTGCACAGGAGACCATTTTAGGCTCGGACACTATTTTACCCTTTAGACATTTTCCATTAAACTGACTGACTCTGACCAGAATGTGATTAGCTTCCCCACTACAGAGCTACTTAAAAAATAAACACGCCTCTTTACAAAGCTATTGATGATTTTGTTGAAACCAAAAAAGCTTTTAGGTCTGGTTACTGGAGTATCAATTGGCCCTTGTTGGTCTGCATAAGCCGACAAGATCTGGGTCAGAATTGATCACTGGGATGGAAGCAGATGGGAAAACAGCGTCGAGGTGGAAATGAGCCAGACTTATGGTTCGTGGCGGACAGCTTTTTGGCGGCGTGTGTGAACCCGTGCACAAACTCCTGCAGGCCTCGCGCCGCTGCAGGCCTGGCGGAGACGTAAAACGAAGCTGAAACGTGAGGGAGTCCTCGGGCGACGGCGCCAGAGCCGCCGCAAAGACGGAGCAGGTGGCAGGACCCGGCGAGTACCGCGGGCAGATTTGGGCACACTGTGATTAACAGAAGATCTGACACATACACGCACACATACACACACTCTGAATTAGTACTACATGAAGGGAGACACTATGAACCAGCTGTCACGGCTCTTCTGAACACCATCGATGACCCTCTGTCTCTCTTTTTCTTATAAACACTCACACAAAGAGAAGTGGAAGTGACGCGGTTACTTTTCTCACAGTGTGAAACACAAAATGCCGTGTTAAATCCTTATGGGATTGGTGTGAATCGACTTTCAGCGTCACACGAAAGCAGGTTACTGAGAGAAATCAGGTAACAGAAGGGAATCTGGGAATTTACATGCACTGTAAGTGGTTCCTGAAAAACCTGTGTTTGCATCCGACTTGTCAGCACTCTGATTCCTGCTGCTGGTCGGACTTTGGATTTTCTGCCTCCACACTAATGAAATGGAGGTGAACAGAAATCTGTTTTAGGTTTTTACAAAATTGAAAAATTACATTAAAACTTTTGGAAAAATTACTTCCCAGAAACAAAAATGTCCCTGTTTCATTATGACTACTTTTTTTTTGACTAATAAACTAAAATGATCTGCGTGACTTCACACCACCAGCGGTAAGTGAGAAAACACTTTTTTTTGGTTTTGTTTTTCATAATGTGGGTGAAGAAACTTTAATTATTCCAGATACAGGAGCATACTTTATCATGCACATTCTCTTTTGTAACACACCCTGCAGAAACGAACATGCTACACCTGTAAATGGTACGCCCATACTGCTCTGACTGACTGATCGATTATTTGTCTCTGCACTCAATCCATTGGATTTCTGATTGTTCTAAAAGCCCGGAGAGCGTCTCCTGCTCAGCTCCTCGCTGTCTTCCAAAATGGTTTTCTCCCCTCCCTCATCCTCCTCTCAGCATCCCATCTGTGTCATTCTAACACTCTCTCGTTTCTAACACTTCTTTCCTTCTCACCTGCCATCCTGCATTTCACATATACACAACCCTCTTCACATACTGTACCCACAATCCCCAACCAATCAACACACCCAAACACACACATCTTTAAACACTGATAAATACATTCACACACTTGACTTTCACACCCTTCTAAGACTTCCCACTTCCTTCTCCGTCTTATCTCCATCGCAGGTGTGCATGTGTGTGTGTGTGTGTGTGTGTGCGCGCGTGTGTGTGTGTGTGAGAGACAGCCAGTGTCATTCTGCCAAACTGTGCCAAGTCTTAAGATGATGTCAGATGTGGGCTGTTGGCCCGCCTCCAGAAGGATCTACACTCTCCCATTGGAGGATGAGTCTCTGAGACGGCTGTGCCAAAGCGCTGAGGGGGGAAGAGGATTGGACGACACTGAGACCTGAGCGACACCAACGAGCTGCCATTTCATTAATCATCCTCTGACTGATACTGCAATTCATGGTGTGTGCTGGTGCACTGGGAAAGATGCAACTCTGAGTGACTCAACGGTTAATACAAGCTCTGACTCAGACGTGTTCATTTTCACTCACAAAGGGACGTTCCACCCAAAATCAAATGGGTTTGAAAGGCGCCTTTAAAGGAGTTTGTTGTTTCCTCGCTGATGGAGAAAAGCAGCTGTGGTCCGCCAGTTCAGCCAGTCCAGCCAGTTCAAATGGTTTTAATGGTGACAGGTGTTTTCACAGCAGAAAAAACAAACAAACCAAAATGCACATAGAAACTTTACAAACCCTTCCTGCAGCATAATCCATGTCTCTGCTGTCCATCTGTACGCTCAGAATGTACCAGGCAGATCATAGTTTCGCCAAGAAAAATGGCTAAATGTACTCCTCCGTGTCATGCTATCCTCCTCCTGGAGGCTCTGAAGCTCTGCCAGAAGCACAGTGTTCGGCCATAATTTGGCAAAACTGTTATTTGTCTGAATGTTTCTGAGCCTGTGAACAGACAGCGTGGGAGCTAACGGAACTGCAGGACTGGCCTGAGAAGTTTCTGTTAGTATTATTTAGTTTTTTCTATATATTTATTCTAGGACCCCACAAAGAATCACAGTGGGGATTTAAATATACAAACTCAGATCTACCAACTTTCCCATTGGTTCACACATGCATGTGCAGCGTTGGCATCCCATAATGAAAAAAAAAAAAAGGGGAATTGTTGATTTCATTATGGAAACTATACAATGCAATAATAAAACGTTATTTTACAACCTGTTCAGTCAGAAATTCAAGAGGAACGACTGATGCTGGGAAACGGCCATTACAGTATAATATGCAGCCGTAAAACTGTGCATGTGTGCGCTATAAAAAGGCTCTGAAACAAGTGCCCTGGCAAGTGTTATTCACTGTGTGTGTGTGTGTGTTAACAGGGAAGCATGCGTTCATGCATGCATGTGTGACATATTGAGGACATTTAAATGCACTGAGAGAAACGACCTGAGTGGTAAAGGGTGAACAAAAGGGAGAAGTGGTAGTAGAGTGTTAGGCCTCATTTACCTCGTGATATTCAAAGGGTGTGCACACTGGTCACACACACACAAAGACACACACACACACTTGCTGAATGTATGTGTACATGTGTGTCGCTGTGTGACCATCGCAAATTATACAACAACCTAAACTCGGTGAGGGGGAGATTCCAGAATCATCCATCATGCCTCTGCGAGAAGAGAGAAGACCTCCCCTCTTTTTGTCTCTCCCTCCCTCCCTCCTCCTCCTCTTTAATAATAACCCCCCCCCCCCTCCCCGTCCACCCACCCCCTTCTCTTTCCCCATTTAATAACAGCGCAACAGATCAGCTCCATTAGCCCAGACCTCCTCACACATGCAAATGAGGCCGGCGTTATGGAGGCACGCGTCACGCATTACTGATGCCGCCCTCCCCGACCCGTCACTGCCTGCAACACAATAAACTGAGTGTGTGTGTGCGTGTGTCAAAGAGAGTGGAAGGGAAAAAAGAGAGCGAGGGTGCGTGTGTGTTACAATAGTGGTTAAATTGAGATGCATTAAGGTTTTGATTGGGGCAACGGATACGATGCCAGTGTATGTGTGGAGCCCAGAGTGAGGCCATTACTGGTGACCGGATGATAAGATCGAGCAAAGTGAACATGGAAGGAGGACGAAGGATGGAGGAGACGGGATGGAGGGGGAAATTAGATGTGAGACGTAAGACAACATGTATATTCAACAGCTGATTGTGATTTTATCTGCTGTTTTCCAGCTCACAATCTGTTTTTGTTTACTTGTCTTTTTTATTGATGTAAATCACCTTAAAGGCCTCCACTCCTGAAGGTGGCACTGTGGCTTCTTTAAGTACAGAAGACTTCAGGCTGACGAAGCCAGGGACAGATGAATCTGTCCTACAGTGTAGAATGCAGTCAAAGGAACTGCACATATTTACAATCTTTACAAACAGTTTAGTTGAACATAAATTATGAAAGTAATGGTTGTTGCAGTGACACTGTGTGTTCAGGGACGAGGCTGGCCACAGTTTGCATCCCGTCTCTTTCCAACGTTAGTTGACAAAAACGACCAAAACGATTATATTCAAGTAGATTTTGTTCTTTAAACTTAATCAGACTTAATCAGAGATTTTTAAAGATAAAGACGGAGAGATTAATAGATGACCTCAACCAAATCCTGCCACCTTGTTAGCACTGACGGACATGCAACATTATTGAGCTGAAATGATGATTGGTCATAATTGGAAAGCGTTTAGGCCCTTTTATGGTAACGCTGTTCCATCTGAAGATTTCATTAGCAGGCTCAATACCAGGATGTTGCTTCTGTCCACTTGAGAAACGGAAATCAGCCACGTCCTTATCTGCCCTCATGTTGCTGCTCTTTCAAAACTACACATTTGATGAATAAACTTCACTTCCCTAAACAATCATCCCTGGCAGCCAGCCGGCGGTTACTTAGCGCCAAAGGCCCCGGTGACAAGGTGCCTCATAAAAGGCCACCATATCAGATCTATTGCTGTCCATGTGAATGTGGCCCGATAAAAGGAGCGGGGGTATAAATCAATATCATGAATGCCAGAGTCTGAGCCACCCCCCCAGATTGGTGGGTAGCTCAGACGGCAAAATGTCAACCACTAATCTCTTTAATAGTCTGATATTACATTTTAATCCCAGTCTGATTCCTTCACTCTTTCGTTCAGGCTGCCTGTTGATGCCTGTCAAGGACTGAGGGGAGGAGGACAGTAAATAGAGAAGGAGAGGTATCAAAATAGAGAGGAAATCAGGTGGATTAAAGAGAATGAAAGAGCAGAAGCCAGACAGAAAAAGCAGAAAGGTGGAAGGGAGGGAGCAAGGAAAATAGTGGAGAAAGAAAAACGGTTGGTTTATGGAGTGCTGTGGCACGCTGCCATTTCAAGTCTGAATTTACAGTTCGGGGCGACGGACTGTGAGAGACGGAGAGGCAATAAAGTGATGTCGATGAGAACTGAGGACAAATTGATATGATCATAACATGTCACATTAAAGACAGGCCTGCCATCCATCAACGTGATAAAAGGCCTCCTTCATTCTAACACTAACACCACTGCCATTGATCTCAATGCTTCACTTAGCCAACCGCTAACCATTTATGATAACTATCATTATCCAGTTACGGGGATGGTGACGATCTATCAGTGCTATCGTAGCTGAAGAGTCCACCACGGAAAGATAACACTCGCTAATTCCTTGCACTGACAAGTCGGGATCATGGAGGGAAATTATGTAAAAAAAGAGAATTATCTCCCTCAATTTTTCTCAATTATGTCATAAAATAATGTGACGGTGATGAAATGACAAAGAGTGGGAGGAGACGCGTTGTAAAGACTCACAGTTGTTAAGTATGATTTGAAGAGGAAAGTCAACCTGAGGAGGGAAAAACACTTCACCAGGAAACACAATCCTCGTTCCTACGAGTTGTTCTCGTTACCGGAAGGATGGAGTGCTAATGCCTTCGCAGAGAGACGGAGAGCGAGCAGAGGAAAAGCAGCATTGACGATAACACCAAACATGCTTTTAAATCACCCTTGAGCAAATCAGTAAATCAATATCAATTAGGCTGTGAAAGAGCCCAAATGGACAACTGGCTTTGTTTTAACTAATGAAGTCTGTGGAGAATCCAATCAGTCCTGCCCCCCGTCGCTCTTCACTGCCACCCCCACTTCTGATTACCACCATGACAATGTGGAAAAAACGCACACAGACAGATACATATATACAAACTGAGAGGTGCTTAGTGCTGGAGATTTAAAACCATAATTTATGTCAGAATTAGTGATTTCTTAAAATCGTGTGCTGGCCAACAACCATCACTGACCTTTAATATGATGAATGTTATGCAGTTTGATTGAATATTGATCGACGCAACACAGGTTTCACCACAACAAGGCACTGATGTGCGTTTCACTGTCTCAGCCATGATTTTCCAAACACAAACCACGGTTATTAATCCTGAAAAGAATCCCAGTAACAATCCCAATGAGTTGATGTTATTACTTCTGTGCAAAAAAACAAAGCAATGAAATGAAATGACCTTCTCTGGTTTTACTGCTGGTTGCCCGCCAAGTTTACGGCGATGACAAGATCACAGGAAGTTACCGCGCCAGGAAATACTCCCTTACGTAACCTTTAGTTTTACTTCAGTTTTTGTACAGATTAAGCAAACAGGATATTATATGGCACTTGTTGAGCTTCCCAAACATTCACTGGTTATAGCTTCTCTTATGTGAGGATTTGCTGCCTTTTCTGTGTTATATCCAAACCAAACTGACCATCTGCAGACGTCCTGTGGAGGGAATTTTCCATTATTTCCACACATTTTATGGACTAAATGATCAAGTGGTTAATCACCAACGATGAGTAGTCAGTAGTTAGAAGCAGTTTGTACAGTCACTCCAGTTTATTATTACTAGAGGTAATAATGAGCAGTTGGACGATCAGACAAAGCTGAATCTTCCAAATAAGTTTAACTAACCTGAGGGTTTGCTGAGAATGTAGAATGTTTTCTCATGCTTTTCCGTAGTGTTGCTGCGTTCTGAGATCCCTGCAGATGATTCGAGTATATCGTGAGCTCAGTGTAATTATCACTGACAGAAGTGAGGGCTAAAGTTGTAACTAATGAAGTCTAGGGAGAATCTATTCAGTCCTGCACCACCCCCCCTCCTCCACACTCTTCTCTGCCACCCCGACTTCTCATTACCACCATGACAACCTCTCCTAACTAGCTGAGTTATCCTTTAACTACACGCAACTAACAGAACAGAAGTTTCTGAAACTTTCAGAGTGCATGTCATTGCTACAGTGATTCGGATATAGTTTTCACTGAGTGACACACACATACTAATACATTCTTAAATACACACACACACAGACACGCATATGCACACACACACACACACGAACACACCATCCCTGGCAGGCAGCATGCGGCGAGGCTGCTCAGGGTTGCCATATCATTTTAAACATCCATCAGCTCAGCAGAGATATCATATTAGCTCCTCATCTGCATACAGCTCAGACAGAATGACAAACGAGAGAGAGAGAGAGAGAACGCTCTCTCCTCCTCTCCTTCGCTGCATCTCTTACATGGCTGCCTTTCACCCCATCGCTCCCCTCTTTGCTCCCTCTATCTCCTTATCCCTCCCTTCTAACCTCCTAAATTGGATCACCACTGCCGGCAGCGCGTGTGTGAAAGTGTGTGCGCGCATTGTTGCAGTGTAATCACATCTTTTAAATGGAAAAGGGGATGAATCTCAGGAGGAACGATGACCACTGGACCCATATCTGACTCCCCAGTCCCCCCCATTGGCACTCTTTGTATCTCTGTATACTCCATCACGCTCGCTCTCATGCAGCAATCTAAGACTCCCACAAAGTTTCTGCCTTACACCTCCTACCTTTTTTACTCTCCAACTTTCTGTCCACAACTCCTCAAACTTTTTAAATCTTGCACTGCCAAAGTTTTTACAGTGTTGGCTGTTCTGATTTTCTCTGCTACGCCTCAGGTTATTAAATTTTTAACCTAATGACCCTGGTTTAGCATTACACCACAGAACTGGCCGTGTTTACACGTGCACATTTCAAAGTTTAACACCAGTGCAGCTGAAATTTTTTTTTGCCACTTTTGCCTCCTGGAAAACTCTGAGCCTTTAATGGTGACTTCATCCTGGATCAGTTGGTAAAAACATAAATCTAATAATAAAATAATCCCACCCTTCGCTTGTCCCATCAACTGAAGTTTCCTTTTTTTACACTTTTAGAATCATTGCTCATGATGTTATACTCTTTCCTAAGATTCAGTTAATAGGAATTATATCACATTAAGGAAGTAAACAGGCAATTTCCTGTTGTCTGTTATGGCTATTTCTACTCACTGTGTTCAGTTGTGCTTGTTAGAAATGACCCATGTGTCTTTACTGCCGTCTGATGCCTTAAAAATATCCACAAAATTGACTCAAAGGCACAATTACAAACCCTCCAAAGATATACAGCGCTCCAGATCGCTGTTTACGGTGGGCTGTTTTCCTAAAATGCAGCATTTCAGGCTCTGGGAGCTGTAGCTAATGGTCGCTTTTTAATTGTTCGTTTTTAATATATGTAGCTAGGACTCCCTGGAAAGCAGTATTGATAGTGAGTAAATTATCCAGATGAAATAAAGGAAACTGAAATAGAAACTGTTTGGAAATGGTGCTGACTCTGTGTTTAAGCCTGGCAGAACATAGGCCCTTTGGCAATATACAGAAACCTGGGAGAACACTTTAAATAGAAGATATAAAGATGTCATCATTTAAATCTCTTTTTAAACACATTTATTGGAGTTTACTTATGTTTTTCTTTATTTGAGATAACTTTTTTTTTTTAACTCAAACTTAACTTCAAAGTTGATTTAGTCTTGTGTTCATCTAAAGGTGTTTCCTGTTGGTTTAATCAGAACTGGTTTTTAATTTGTTGCCCTGTCTGAAGCACCCTGTAGCTTGGTTTTCAACAAATGCTTTTAAAGATGACACTGTTTTTGTCTTAACTCACAAAGGACAGAGTTTTGAAATCCACTTTGAAAACCGCCCTGTCCTGAAATCTAAATTCTCTCTCTTCCCCTCTGTTTCTCAGTCTCAGTCTCTGCCTCCCCCACATGTTGAGTTTAGAGTGAAGAAGGGTGAGGACATGTGTCATCCTTCACCCCAAAGACAGACATAACAACACTTGAGAGTGGAAAGGCAATATCACAGAAAACTAGAACAATACTCAGGAACACACTGGTACACAACAGCGTGACAATGGCTCCGAATGCTGCAACACAACAGGGAGAGAGAGAAAGAGGGGGAGAGTCAGAGAAAGAGGGAGAGGGATGAATGCAGTAGTATCCTCAGATCTGAAGGCAAATCCCCCTTGGTGTTAGTTCTGCTCGAGCGGCTGGCACTGACACATGAATATTTCATACTGTTGATGTTTAAATCCCATCATTTCTGATGTGGCGTGTGAGCGCGAGTAGAGATTCATTGAAATGAGGAAGAAGAAGAATGTGTGTGCGTACATGTGTGTTGATCTATAATGCATAGTTTCAGTAAGTTCACTTGTGATATGGTCTATTGCATCTGTATTTCAGTGCTGTGAAAGAAGTGGACGTGCTCGTGTGTGTGTTCAAGTGCATGTGCGCCTTGAAGCGCAGATTGCCCCGTGTTAGCTAATCCACATGCGACTCAGGCCGTGACACGTAAAAACGCAGCGAGTGACATGCATACTTGTGCAACATATACATGTCCATGTCCATACACACACACACACACACACACACACACACGCATGCAGAGGAGCCTTTACGCAGCTGCACCTTCTCCACTCAGGTCAAGTCAGACAATATTAAATCCAATTAGTCAACCAGGTTCAGAAACTAGTTCACAATCTAGTTTCTAGAGCACAGAACTGGAACATAAATGCCCCGATTCCTCCGAGCACATGGGGGCCTGACACACCGAGAGGCTGTTCGATCAACCTTCACAATCAGGGGCCAAACATCACTCAAAGTTTAATCAGAGTGTCCAGTACCAGCGGCTCCGATTGGCCCTCATCAGCGGCTACTTGGCTGATTCACAATGTTGAATCAGTGGCAGAGGTGATCAGTGAGAGAGCTGTGTGATTGGCCTACGGCTGACATCTCTTTAAAGACATCTTTAGGTCCACAGGCGTCGTGAGGTCTGTGTTGAAACCAGGCTGAGTTGGTTGAAGAGTCAGTTTTAAGATACTCACTAGGTTTCATGTGCTCACTCACTAGCTGTTTAAACAACATTTTAATGATTATATTTCAACATACAGTTAGCATGTGCTTCACACTGAAACACGGCCATTTTAAAGCAGCTAAAGCAAAGGTTAGGTGCAACCTTGACATCTTAAAAACATTTTCTTTTTCTCCTAATTTAGCCTGGTTTTAACTTGGATGACTCTTGACCTACTAGTAATGAAACCAGTTTACTGAAATCGTAACTGGAATACAAATTGTTGCCTGGTTTGCTTTGTTTGTCTTTGTGTAATGGAGGGAACTAATAATGTTAATTCTGATAACTAGTTAATTCATGATGCTATATATATATGACACCAGAAACCTGTGGTATGTCAAAATACAGATTCTCAGAGGTCACTTCCTCTTGTGGTTTTTGTGTCGTTACTGTGGTTAAACATGTGTTTCAAACATTTTCTTTGGAAGCAGATGCAAAGAACCAGAATGTGACAGCAGAAGCTAAAATAATAGGTAATAACAATAATAGCAGAAGGTAATAATAGTAAGTTAGTAATAACTTCTTCTTCTCATGTTACTTATTTAGCATTAATAAAAACAAGTTATAAAGTTCTTTAGACAAGACTAGCACAAAATAAAATATCAACCTAAATGTGTTCAGTGTGTTTTGGGTTCCATTTTATATCCACTGTTTATTTTACTGGTCTTGTTTTAGTTGAATCCATTGTGATGTACCTTCCAATTAGTGAATCAATTTGCTTTTATTAGTTTATTATGGTTTTATTAATGGATCAATTTATCTTACCACTTGCGTCTCTCTCACTGGGCCTCAGTCTACATTACACAGTCACTGAAAGCAGAGCAGACCGTTTCTCCTCCATCTCACCCCCCAGGCTCATTTCTCCATCTCCCTCCTCACTGGGTCTCACTCTGCCCCCCCCCCCCCCCCCCCCCCCCCCCTTAGTCTCTGCTGCTTTGTCTTTTTTCCAGGTAAGCACCGTGATCAAACCCAGACTCTACATTCTGACTTCCAAATGCACAATTTCCCAGCTAATAGAGTGTACTCAGAAATGACTAATCGAATCGGAGCTACCTGGAAAATTAATTTACCATTATGTTCTTCCAAAATTGTAACAGGGAGGGCCGGCAACCTTGTGTAGTACCGCCGCAGGGGAAAGTAAACAATTAGAGACTCAGTGACTAATGAATTCTGTGATTAACGAGTGTGTCGGAGGTAAATCTCTACAAGACTGACACACACGTGCTGGCACGTATGTACAAACAGTTACACACTCAGAGTGAGGCGTTCCTTATCTATACACAGCATTCATGGTTGAAGTGAAATATTCCGCGCCTCTTCCAAATTCTCTTTTTCCCCAACCGCCAACATTCTTATCCTGCATGGTTAAGTGAAATAGCTGGCATATCCACTCATAGATTGAGACTGATAGCAAGTGTAAGCTCTAGCAGAGTTTGTGTGTGTGTGTGTGTGTTTACATGTAGAAGCAAGCAAGAGAGTGAGAACCAGGCTAGGATGGAGAGTGTGTGTGTGTGTGGTGAGAGAACTGAGATAAGACCAATCTGGTTTGTATTACAGTCTCAGATAAAGAAAGAGAGAGGTGAGGGGAAGATAGAGGAGCACTGCGGGGGGACATATACACTGCACCCACTGCCACATCAGGAGAAACTCACTGTGTGCACAAAAAAAAAACTGAAGTTCTCAATGAATTTGTCCAAAAACAACAATACTGGCAGCAGCTGAGGATAAAGTGTCAGTTCTATACACTCGATCAGAAAGGCTCTATTATATACAAAACCCAATGGACCGAGTCCCATCTGGGGACTGGGTAATGACAAATATAGAGGGAACATTAAGATTAGATGAGTGTGTGTGTGTGTGTGTGTATGTGTTTTCACATGAATGTTCATGAAATCCCCAAAGCAAAAGCCACAGGCTTAATTGAAGGATGTAGTGGCATAGTGATGGATAGGAAGAGACAGAGGAGACAAGTTGTGTGTTGCTCTGTGCATGTGTGTGTGAGAAAGAGTCCCACAGTGGTGTAATGACTCCCCAAGGGAGCAGGACCTGGGGCTGAGGCTCCCCTCTGACTCCCCCCCTGTCAACTGAGAGGAGGGATGAAGGAGGAGGAGGAGGAGGAAGAAGAGCAATGGCGGTGAAAGAGACGACGATGGTGGCGACAGCTGTCGGCTCCTCGGGACAGTAATTGGTTCGCTGAGAGAATGAGTATACACGCATTCACTCTCTCTCACACACACACACACACACACACTCACACACACACACACTATCTCATGCATGCGCCTAAGGCTGCACATACGCGAAACCCACCACCTACAATCAGCGGTGGCACACCGAGATGGTCATTAGCCATATCCCACCTGGCACAAGCACTCTGCCACCCCTACCCTCGATCCACAGGGGTTTCCTGGACGCACAGAGCAGGGGTTTGAGGATGAGGAGGAAGGGGTGAGGAGGGTGAGGTGGGCTTATTTAGCGTGACACCTCCAGTCACATCTCAGTAAACAAGCCATTGGGCCCCCACACCCAAAACCCGGGGCTGGAGTGACAGCTCCAAATCACACATGACAGCTTGAGTGACAGGCCGGTATGGGCTAAGGGAGGGATGGAAATATGAAAAATAATAAGCTGTAATATTATCCAGACAGGAGAGAAGGGGAGGGGGGAGAAAAAGAGGAAGGGAGAGAGGGTGATGTGAGGAGATGAGGGTGGCAGGAGGGACTGCAGAAATACAACTATATGTTGAGGCTATGAGTTCCCACAATAAGAGTTTTATTCATGTTTTTCTTACTCAGAAATTAAGGCGAGTGAGTCACAGCGGGAGCAGGAGGGTCTCTTATATAACTTTCTATACCGTCAGCCAGAGACAGGGATGATTATTTTTGGTAGTTCCTTTTCAAAAAGAATAAAAAATAATGTAGAATTCCTCTGTGTTCATTTCGAAAATCAGAAAAGGACGAAAATCAAAGACTCATTTTCTTTCTGCATTTTTACCATTTCTGTTGTTTTTCATTGTACTTAAAGGGAGTCCAGGGTGGAAGCAGGGTCTGAATTCTGTTTGTCCCAGTAGGAGCTCATTTACTGTCAGCTATGGTGATGGATACAAAGCTAAACTGCCAAAAACATCTAAGAAAGGATGAACACAAACACAACAAATCATTAGTTTTTATGGTACAGCGTCAGTCACTGCATGTTCATCTGCACCAGCTGTGATGACCCCCGCGCACCGGAGCTCTGCTAACACACTGGCCGGGCAGATATTACTGGCCTGTTTCAGCTGATCACAGATTTATCAATATCAGTGCATGAGTCAGCCAATAATCAAAAGAACTTGCAGGACATAAATACAGAGGACGTTAAATGTCTTGGTCTACAACTCTTACATACTGACAGACATCAGCATCAGCCTCAAAAATCCAGATAAGATCAGGTCCTGAGTTATGAGCGTATGCTTAACATCTGTTTTCATAAAGTTTCATAAACACTTAATATTAATGATAAAACAAATCAATCATCATATCATCATCTGTCTTACTGGAGGAGAACGCTGTGACAGCTCTATATCTTATTTTACAAAAGGGCAGCGCTGGAGAACTGACATCAGAGGGGAGGTGATGGGAAAGGAAAAAGAGACCGGAGGAGGAAGAAGAGGAGGCAAGAAGTGGAGAAAGATGGGTTAAAATGTGAGGAGAGGAGAGGAGAGCAGGGGGAAAAAAATTCAATATATTTTTAATCTAGCGGATGTAATCAGATTATGCGTCTGCCAGGAGCGACGTATTTCATAAGGAATAACCAGTTTCGGGGAGGGAAGGGGAAGCGGAGTGGCGAGGAGGAGCGGTGGAGACGGGCACTTTGGCTGGCCGATCTACATCGACACTGACAGATTCTAATAAATGCGCTGGGAGGCGCCCGGAGAAACACAATGCCGTGTAATCATTTTATCATGACAAACCGGAATTCCAATGCTGTCCCATGTGAGCCCAGCCGGGGGAAAATTGAATTAACTGTGAATTGCTCATGCTTGGGGAATGGGGAAGAGGAAAAAGGGGGACGGGGGAAAGAGGATAGACAGAGAGTAAGTAGAAGGAGGGAAAAAAGAGAGGAGGATTTGGCCTGCTTTAGTTTTGGCAGGCTCTCTGGTCTCTCGGGGTTCAGGCGGCTTCATAGAGGAGCTCTGGTTTCAGCAGCTGCTAGCTAACGATGCTAACTCGGAGATCCAATACTGACGCACTCGAGCCCTGCATGACTTAGCTGTGCAGAAAACACATTACACACTTGTTAAATGAGACGCAGACGCCCTCTAGTATCCGAGGGAGGGGACTATTAAAAACAATTACATCTGCACATGTTCAGCCGCTCATGCTACACATACAGGTGTTAGCAAAACTGAGCTTGTGATGAGACGGATTTCAAAAAAGCCACATTTATTCCCTGAATGACAAGAATAAGCAGCTTTTGGGAAGACTGTCAATCTGGTAACCACAGAAGCCAAAGTTATACTTGTGGCTGTGGTAAATTACTGACTTCAGCTGCCGCTCAGATTACTTTTTTGCACCACTGGTAATGTACAATGTCAGTTTTTAGGTGGCAGCTTGTAACTGTGACTTCCTCTTAAGAAAGACCAACTCGGTTAAGTAAGAAGTAGTTCTGTAACTACGGTAACTATGACTTTCTCCAGATCTTGCTGTTTAGTGACAACAATAACAGTTCAGCTAGCTACCAAACAACTGCCCCTAAGCTAACGCAGACACATGGATGACTTCTAGAGTGGACTAACATTTCTCACCTCATCCTCTGATGTGGTTTTCCGCAGATTTCAGTGATTTCAATCAGCCTCTAACAAAATGGCACTGGGTCTTTGAGTAGCTAGTTTATCGGGTCCACCCAATGTGCATGAAGTGGCTAAATGTATATGGGGTATTTGGCTAATACACAGTTTAACAGTCACTAGTAGCTCTTGATCCCTGACTTTTGAGACAGCGCCAGCAGGAACTGCTTTCTGGAGTGTAGTCTTTGAAAGTTAGAGCATATCAACTAACACACCAGTTCTCCAAGAATTCTTCTATCCTTATTTTTGAGCCTAAACCTCATTTAAATTCTTAACTGTATTCTTAAAGCCAAGACCCATATGGAAGTGTCTCCACTTTGATGGAATTTGCTCATCTTTTCTTATCTCTGTGGAGGCATTTGTTCCTCTTGAGGATGGAAGTAAAAGATCATACACAGAGAGAGAGAGAGAGAGAACAGAATCTGCCCTGCTGCGGCCTGTGACTTCAGATTAGGGCCTGTCAGGGTTCCGGGGTCGCTACGGATACAACCCAGATGCTGCAGCTACGCAGCGGCGTGTCGCTGTGGAAACGGGAAGTGTTGACTGCTGAGAGATAAAGGGCTTGATTCTTCCCCTGCTGAACACATAACAGAAAGGCATGAAAAACGAACACACTCACTCACACACACATTCATATGCCCATGTGTATATGTGTGCGTGTGATGTGGTACATAGGGTATATGTGGAAAAGGAGACTTTTCCTCAAATCCCTTACGCTCCCACACAATCCCCCTTTTCCTTCTCCTTCTGCTGTCACTCTATTGCTCCTTAATCATTAATATCACAGCTTTGACCCTGGCCAATGAGGATGAGGCAGGGATTTGCATAATTACCCCCACTTGGTCGACAAGTCCCACTCCAGACCCTGTGAGAGCATCTCTAGTGGGCTTGCTCAATTTCACATGTAGGAGACTGCATACAGTTAGATAACCACTGCTGAGAGGAGGGAAAGAGCAAAACAAATGACAAGCAGAAAAAGTGAGTGCTTGTTGTGGGTTTTGTGATAAAGGAGTGTTGCCCCGGAATAAAAAGAAAAGACACAGTGCAGCAGTGGCTTTGACATTTACATTATTTCAGTCAGTGTCAAATGAATGAGATAACTTTTTTAACTTTGACGAATGACAGTTACACCAGGCGAATTTACTTGCTGTATTAAACCAGAAAAACTGAATAGTAAGTGGACTTAATGGTTCTTATTTCTTGTTGACAGTGGATGTTTATCGTACATCATGCTTCATAAATCTTGAGCACATCCTGAAGAATTCAGGTCCTTTAATAAAATAAAAAGTAGCAGTACCACCGTGTAAAAATGCTGAAACTGAAAGTAAAAGTTACGCCATCAAAATATCACTTAAATAACAATACGCAAATGCCATTAGCAAAATGGACTTAAAGTAAAAGAGTGCATCAAAGCTGAATCAGCACTTTAATATTATATCTGGTAGAGACAGAGCTCATTTTAACTTGATATACTGCTGAGTAGTTTCATTAAATTCAGCCAAGAAGCTGAATTGAAATCCCATCCAGATCTCTTTTCCTGTCATTGTAAGCTACAACAAGGAGTGACATTTCTGGAGAGGTAGCAGTGGACAGTGATTTCACTGAAAGCTCCTGCCTGCAAATGTCGCTATGTCATTTATTTGACAAGTGTAGTTACCTTGACATTTATTGCATAACTTCTTTATTGACAAAATCCCTCTCTGCCTCAAGCAAATGCTACAACTTTTTGGTACAGTGCTGAGTAAGTTTCAGGCTCTTCACTGAGGCATTAAAATTCAATAAATAACACCTAGATGAGTATTTGGATGGAAAGGCAACTATTGTCACCTCAGATAAATGGACTGAAGAAAGGGAAGCAGCAAAAAGCACAGGGTTAAAAACCTTATTTCTACTGTTATGGAATTGTGTTCTCATCTAAAGGAGTCCTGGATAGATTACAACTGGACAACCAACAAAGCAACGAAAGTCCACGTACTTAAAACAAGCGGAGAGGAGGAGGAGGAGGAGGAAAGGGACAAACGTAGGGATGGAAGGATGGATGGATGTAAGGGAGAGTAGATGTGCAGAGGAATAACATTAAAGAAGGCAGCACTGCAAGAGCACGTCCGGACAAAGTGGTCTGAGCCCCAGGGGATGTCTTTACCACACTCACATACATACACACACCAAAAGACACAATCAAAGTAAAGCACTTCTCATCTACTTGACAATCCCCCCACACCATTAGCTCTTGTAAAGATTTCTTTATTGGTATATGTCATGCTTTGAGCTTTCCTAGAAAACAGCAGTGCCTAGTTATGAAGTAATAGCCTTAATCAGTGGCTGGCTCCATGCCTGAACCTGGACTTGTAGCTTAATCATCACTGTTTGGTTTTCTCCATGGATACAGCGAAGAAGTCCCAAAACACTCCCACTTTATGACAACATGCCCCAAAAGCAGCAAAAATGAGTCCCGGCGTCGTTTGAGAAGAATGAAGGGGTTATGTAAGTTAAAAACAGACAAGGCGAGAGTCTGTTGATACATGAGAATCACATTAGGCTGATCACATCTTGTTTCACTTCATCCCGATACAGCTGGTGTGCGACGAGAAAGAAAGACAGACGCAGCCGAGCTGAGTGTGACAGAGAGAGGCGAGAGAAAAGGAGAGGAAAAGGCTGGCGAGCCAAGGTTATTTCCACTGTCAAGAACAGTTCCCAGCAAAGTCTTTTTCTAAAAAAAAGGAGCATCTCCAATAAAGTCCCGGCAAAAGACACAAAACCAAAGGAAGAGCCTTCAGGGAAGTCAAGAGAGGGAAGGTAATCTGTGGCCAGGCATAAAGGGAATTTACGTGTGCGCTAAAGCTGTGATGTCTGCCTCTTTGTGTCTGTTAGAGATTTAAACAGCAAAAAGCCCAATGTGTACAGGCCCATACAGCTTTCTCGGTGTGAATGTATTAAGCTAATACTGCCGGGCTAACAACCATCATGAAACAAGAATTAAACAGAGTATTGTCCCTGCTCTGCTCTAATAGGGTTCAAGAGAATGAGACTCAGAGAGCTGCAATTGACCCATGATAACCCAAGCACTTCATGGTCTCTCTGCTTGTCTTGAAAATATACTTGATTAAGCTCTGAGGACCAAAACATTGTACAGTTACATAAAAAAAGAAAGTTTTTTTCATTTACAAGTCTGACGAAAGCGTGAGAGAGTCTTTCACAAGGTTGGGGAGGGTGAGGTTGGAAATGTCAGAGTATTGATTTATAGGCGCTCTTAGAGCAAGGATGGTATGTTTAACAGTAAACTGGAGATTTACGATGCTGCCAAATACCGCTGGACGGATGTGAACATTTGACACTTAACACCTGCCAATGTCGGCCTGCTTTAAGACCGAGAGGCCATGTATAGAGCTGGCACACACAGTACTTTAGTCATAACACTGTGTCCAAAAATGGCAGCGAGCCAGGTACCGAAAGTCCTGCAGATGGCCGGAAACAGAGCAGCCTAGCATCCAGAGAAATTACTTTTATATGGGACGATTCTGCGGCACATGATTTATATACAGAGAGTAAGGGTGTAGAGATCAGGTGTTGGATAAACCAGAAATCAGTGTCTGCATCCTGTAGACGCAGGATCAAGGGATCAATCCTGCTCAGCAACAGCTGATCTTATTGAGCTGCAAAGTGCTGGACAACTCCTTAAAGTACTACACAACAGTTTTTGAATTTTTCTGACACTGACCCAGAATCCAAAAGTAAACTGATGAATGTTTCATCTGGTTTTTATAAAGGAAAACTTTAGCTTCAGTGACCCACACAACAAAATTTTAAGATCAGAAATTGGATGTTTCTTACAAAAATGCTCCTTGGGAGTCATAGTTGATCTCTTACGCATGTACATTGGACCTTTTATCGAAGAACCAGATAGTTTCTAAAGCAGCAGCTCATGATGATTCAATCTCCAGTGTTTCATGTCCACCCAAGCCTTAGAAGTGCTTCATTTGCCAGTTGCTTCACAGCACTGTATACACCAAAACTCGACAGGCCTTCCTTCTATAATTCCATGGCATTCAGGTCTCCTTCTCTAAACTCGAATACCTGAAAGTCCTCCTCCCATTCACTCTATTACTCAGTCTGTACTACATCTGTAACTCTCTCAGCAACACCTCCATCCCAGCAGCTGCAGACTCAGGTTGACACACTGCCGTGGATCAAATGTGGAAGTGGAGCGTGAATTGTGGCGAGCTTGAGGGTAGAGTCTTAACTGCCTCTACCTTTCCTCTCCATCTCATTCTCTTTGTGCTGGAGTCACTTTGGGACGATCAACCTGCGGAAGAGTGTGAAATAGCGGCCCTGGGATCTCATCCATCAAATCCACACAGGGGGCCCTGGAGGGGCCCTGTGTAGAGAGTAGTAACCATGTCTGATATTACAGTAAAACAATGACGGAACCAGGCTTCCATCTTCACAGAGATACTACCAAATTAAAGATGTCCATCATGGATCCCTTCACCGGCTACCAAAAAGGGTCTGACAGATCACTTTAGAGCCTGATGCCATCAGCATCAATCTGTTTGTGAGATTAATGGAGATGAGCTTGACAACAAGGCCTACAATTGGTCCACAGTTGGTTTTCTCTGTTTAATATGGCAGCACTGAGCTCATAGTGCTAGTCTCCTTCACAGCCCTCTTCATCCCGAAGAGCTTTAATCTCCCACTGGGCCTCTGGGCGACCCATCCAACACACATTTGCATACATCTGCATATTTTCCATTAGGCTCCACTTGTTGCCTTTTCATGGAAAACTCGGATATGGTGATGATCACCCTTGACAGTAATGGTCCTATCTTTCTGTGCCTCTTTCTTTCTTTCTTTTCTCCCTAACTTTTTTTTTTCACACCACCTCTTGATCCCTTGTTTCCACTCTGTTGTCTCTCTCTCTCTCTCTCTCTCTCTCTCTCTCTCTCTGTGTGTCATGGCTGTGATCAGAGTGCAGTATGGAGGTCTGATCCGGAGACAAAGGGAGAAGCTCCCAGTTAGATCAGCAGCGCTAGCTACAGTAAACCATCTGGGGCCACTGACAGCCTCCGGCCTGAGAGAACACAATAACAAGACAGAAGAAATGAATGCAGCGCACAATGACCACGACTGAACCACACTAATTAGATTAATATGTGATCAACTATTCAATTAGGCCCATTCAACTACAGAGCTCAAGAGGTATGGATACATGCAAATGAGATGAGTGAGCACAAATTGGGGGAAAAAAAGCCACCAGTGTGTTAACAGGCTCCATGTATATACTCACTCAGTCACTCAGTGAGTAGACTGTTTGTATACATACAGGGAAGGGGTTTAATGTTTTATATATGACTGTAGAGGGCCAGTTGTTGAGGAGCAGCCTTCTGTGGTGGTTAAATCGGCTTTAAGGTGGGTGAAATATGCCCAGGCTGATTCCAGTGTTTATTTATGGAAAAACCAATGTTTAATTTTTGCTTCAGAGTCTCTGGATTGCTCATTAAGTTCAGATTCGTGCCAGACAGATGGACAGAACTCTCTCGTTTACCCAGAGTGTGCGAATGTGTGTCAGTGTCAAGCTCTCAGAAGGACTGGGAACGTCTCGTGGTTGTTTTCCTGCCTGGCATCCAGTGTCTGCCGGAAAACACCACAGCGCCCAGTAACACTACAAAGGTCAGGTCATCCAAATTACATCTAGCCATGCAGACAGTTGTGGTGTTTGTCCAAGGTCTTAGAAATCGGTCTCTCTCAGACAACACAATGGAGATGAACGGACAGTGTTCATCACTGTCAACAGATGTTAGGAACGGAAATGGTTCCTCGTAAAGTCTGTGGAACATCCGGATTAACTACACGACTGTTTCTGAAATGACAAATTGCATAAAATGTGATTTTTATTCACTTCACTTCTTAAAATCTGGGCAAATTAAACCAAAATTATTTGAATGACTAGACTTTACTGGGGGTAGAGGGAAAATATGTTTGTCTAATTTGGGTGAACTAATCCTTTAAAAGAATTCCTGAGTAGAAAATGTGCAGAAAACGAATGCACCAAGAGCAGATAGAAATCATATTTAGCACCACCTATTGGAAAACAATTAGTCACGACGGTGTTCTCTGAATAAAATATGACTGCAAAAGCCTTTATTAGCTTCCTATTATGAGGATGAGTGCAATGCTATCAAAAGGAAAGTGCACTAAAGAAGGTGGCATTCACCAAAAAGCTCAGCATCACCTTTCTCCGGCTGCTTAATTTTCTGCAGGGCGCTAATCAAGCGCCTGTCTCTGCTCATGAATTTAGAGGGAAACCTCGAGCATTTAAATGTGCATTTAATTGCGTTGGTTCTGGAAGCGTCGTTAAGTAAGAGCTGGGAAATATATTTCTTAATGCGACTTAGTGATGCCCGGCAAATCAAAGACCATCAAGCGAATTAATGAGGGTGAGCGGCGAGCGCATTAAGAGTAGTCACGGAGCGCCTCCATAAACAAATACATATCTCTCAACTAGACAGCAGGGACAGAGGGATAATGTGGAAGACGTAATAAATAGACTTCGCTGTCAATAGGCATGGTACACTATCCATTCTAGCACAATGTGCCCCACTTTAATAGTGTAAATACACACACAGACACACACACACACACCTTTATTCCGTTATGTTTTTAAAAGGCAGACAGATGCTTCTTCAGCGGCGTTCCTTTGCTCCTGTGAATAGAGCTGAGAAAGCTTCTAAAGAAGAAGAGAGGAGCGGGCAGGAGGTGGGGGAGGCAGCAGCAGTGGGGAGGGGGCAGAGATGAAAAAGAGGAGAACTAGAAATATGAAACCTTCCTAGTTATTAAAAGCTGTCTTGCGAGGGCAGCGCTCCTGTCGTTAAGTACTCTTTCAATTATTAACGGCGCCGCCGCTTTCATCTGCTGGCGTGTGAATGCCAATACAGCTCCAACACGCACTTTCACAGCCTGCCGCCTTCTCTTTTCTACTGGGTAACAGGCAAACACACACACACACACACACCAGGTATTCCACTGTAACTGTCACAGAGCTGGTGAGAGGACAGGTCAGCAGTGAGAATGATAATGATACATCAAACTGGATGTGTGGAGGCTGTGTGAGAGCTCTGCAGCACCAACAGATGGCCAGAAACAAAGAAAACGACTTTCACATCAAGGCAAAATTCAAAAACCACGCTCACTGAAACATTTTACAACCTGAGCAGGCCGCCTCTGGGGGGAGCTGCAGGTATACACTGAGAGGCCAACAGAGGGTCAGGTCCAGTTCGGGTATTTTTCTCAACTGTCAAGTGTCCGTCAAGCTTCGGCAATAATGAAGAGGAGATAAGGAGAGAGATTTGAGATAGTTGGGATTGAGCCACGGGCAATAAGAGAGAAGCAGAAAGCTTTTAGGGTGTTATCCTGCCTCTCTGTTCGCAGCTCCAAATGTTCCTGTGCTTCTGATGAGACGGGCTCATATGACAGATTACCAGCACAAATGCTGCTCGAGGGAAAGCTGGCACAGGGAGAGATCCGAACACACCACCGTCAGATATATAACTGTGTGTGTTAGACAGTAAGTGGTAAGTGGTGCGTAGAGAGAGAGAGACTGTAGATGGCAGGATCATATTCGTGCCTGATGGAGTCACTGGGTGAATGCAATAAGGTGCTTCGTGGCATGAAAAGGCAGGACATCACTCACATACTCATGTCCTAATGGCTGCAGTTCTCTGTGAGGTTCTGTTCAGAGGTTCTGCACAGGAAGTAAAATTCCAAAAGAATTCTTATTCAAATAACAAGACATAATCCTAAGTAAGGGGAAGCTACTTTTGTGAGTTTCACTCTGATTATTTCCTCACGTACAGCTGAATAACAGCACATCCACCTCTTCATCAAGTCATTTCTGTGCGGCCCAGTCTTACTGTCTTAGAAAATGGCCTCCACAGGAGCAATCTTTCTGTGTTTCCAAAGAAGATTGATTTGTTTCAAGCATTTTCTAAGATAAAAAAAAGATTAAAACAACGTGACATAGTAAAATTTTTGTTTTTACCTGTTTTCTGAACAAACAGGGAAAAAAACTCTTATCAGGTTATGTCTGCCGATAAATGATCAGTGCGGTAGAAACCAAAAAATAAAACTTGATTTCATTATTTTTCAGCATTCTTTAAAACTCACTCGCTTTAAGAAAATCGTGTTTAGGACTCAATTACAGACAGAAAAGACTTGACAAGATGGAGATTTTTTTTTTTTTTTGCAGTGTTTTCATACAGAAGTTCCTGACACACAATGGGAATGTCAGGCGTTCAGACCTTGCTGTGGGCCTATTTTGGGCTCTTAGAGAACACTTGTTTTAAAGTGAGGCTCAGTCATTCTGCTCATTGAAAGTTAGTAGAGGAGGGAATGTTGGACTGACGGGGAGCGCTGCTTATCGACCATGCACCGGGGCGAGTTTCCACTCTGGAGATGGGACGCGATGCACTGGGGCGTGCTGACGGCCATCCCCCGGGACTCCTGTCCAATTACAGCTCAAAATGAGCCAGGAGAGTGCTGAGATTGGGCTGGGTGCACCAAGGTGGTGATGGAAGGAGGGAGGGGGCTTAGAGATGGAAAATAAGGGGGCCAAGGATATGAGTAGCACTCGAAATTAATGGAGCAGGGTGGAGCGGGCCTCCCAGGGACGAGCAGAGGGCCTGCTGATGGCATTAACTCCGCCCTGAAGCAGCCACTGGGGGGCGAGAGGTTCCAGTAATCTCAGGACAAAGAGCAGAGAAGGCTCACAAGGTTTCCTGGATTGCAGCACCTCCACTGGGCTGAGCCGGCGCCGTGAGCAGCGTGTAACACCGACCGCTGTGATGATGTGCGGCAGGTTAACCGTACGTGAAACTATCAGAGGAAGCCAGGCACCGCTGATGCTCAATACGGCTCACAAAACCTTTAAAGCACGATCACATAACTAAGCTGAGAATTCAAGTTGCAATCCAGATTTCATTCTGACCCACGTCACGTAAAAACTGACAAATTGAAAGATTTCAGCAAAGATTTTAATAGGCGCTGGCGTTCAGAGGGCTTTCATTTGAAATGTCTTATTTGGACGACTCTGCTCCAAGAGCTATTAAGCAGAAATGTGTTCGTCTATAAAAGAGCTCTTCTGTGTGTGATTGCCATTTAATAGCCGGCCATACGTTCACGCTCCAGTCTCGCTTTAATGTTGCAGTGCACCGGGGACTGTCAGCGAGCGAGGGGAGAGAACCCAGGGCCTCAAAACGTCTCGTCCAAATTACCGTCATCTTCCAAAACACGCCGTCGAGGGGATGAGATGAAATGTTGTCATAATGTTGCTGTGGTGGAGCTCATTGCCTGCACATTCAGTGTGTACGGCCACAATATATGACACAGCCAGGAATAATAACACACTGACACTGTACACGCTCCAGGATTACTACAATAAATCTGCTTTGATTACACATTCAATGTCGATTTAATTAATACTAGACTGATTGTGCATCGGAAGCCCTGATTTGATTCTAATTCTCCATTTGGCTCAGACAACGCACAAGCACACTTCTCCTTGCTGCTGGAGAGTTTTAGTTTACCACAATCGCCTGAATCGCTTTTCAGAGGCGTCCACGCTGGAAAAAAACCTGCATTTGGTGAATTTTACAGCATGAAAACAGTCACATTCAAAATTTAAGATAGTGAGTAATGGTACAAGACATCAGCTTGTATCAGTTGCAATCCAAAAATAACCCACTATCAGTTAAATCCTATCAATAACAAAGTGGCACAGACAAGTGTACTTGTGTTCTCTGTTTGACACACAAAGAAAACACGATCGTCACAGAGTCGAGAGACGGCGAGAGAAGGAGAGAGGGAGAGAGAGAGAAACACATTTAAAGTTTTTGCCGGGAGTCAGCGATGCTTTTAATACATCCAGTCACATCAATGGCACATTAAGACAGTGTAACCACGGCAACAGACACCAGGATTATGTCAAAGAGAGGCACACAAAAGATCCGAAGATGCTTTGTTTAAAACAGTGGCAACACGGTCCTGAGAGAAAAGAAAAGAAAAGGAAAGGAAAAAGAAAAAAGAAAGGTTCCAAGAAAGAAAGCTAGAAATATGCTAGAGCAGGATTTGTGGTGCCCGCTGAGTGTGTGTGTGTGTGTGTGTGTGTGTGTGTGTGTGTGTGTAGCTGGATTAATCACATTCTGGGGATAAAAGGAAAAGTAGGTCCTCACGATTTAGACCCTTATACTTTGGGGTCTGAGATGATTTTTAGGGGCAGGGTCAGGGCTGGACTTAGACATGTTGCGGTTATGGCTAAAGTGTGTAAACATCAATATATCTGACACTAAACTCTACAGGAAGAGTCTGTCTCTCTATCAGACTCAGACACACACACACACACACACACACACACACACAGTGGGAGCTGTAATGACCATGATGGCTCCGGGGCTCTCTCTCTCTTGAGTCATCTGACTGTGAGCAGCACATTAAGCAACAGTCCACTCCCATAAAACACACACTGTTTCTGCAGCTGCAGTCACACCGTCTGTCTGCTTTGGCTTCTTCATCGTCTCCATTTCCATCTAAGTTTTTTGGTCTTCGAGCATTAAATTCGTCCAGTTCAGTCAGAAGAAAGACAACTCTTTGCTCAGTGCCTGGCTGCTTTTAAAACTTTGTTGTAGCGAAGTATTTTTTTTTTACAATTTGTCTGCAGGTGGACAAAATAAAAAAAAAAATCTTATAATATAATAAAGCAATCCAACATAATCAGGACAAACTCAGCGACCTGACATAAACATAAACCAGTGTCACTTTAAAGTATGTTAAGTAATCAATGAGTGATCTCTGAGACACAAATAACAAAGTCACATGTTCAACAAACTAGCCAATCAGAGCACAGATCCAACAGAAGACTACTTTGTCACTTCCTTTTTTGTGCTTTCTCATGATTGTGAGTTTCTTGGAACTCCAACAGTGAGTTTTGAAAGACTAAAATCTCCAGTGTTGAAATATATGGGAGGAAACAGCTGAGTAATTGATCATTTTGTATTTGAGCAGAGCACAATCCTTTTTATTCACCTTTAAAAAGGGAGTTGCTGCCTTAGAACTGGAATCTGTACATTTCCAAACATTGTTCAAACCAGAAAAAACACTGACAAGGATCCAGAGTTGAATAAAATTAGTTTCAATAGAGTCACATGACCTGAAATACCTGAAATGTGTGCTGTGTTCTACAAATACAGGGGAAACACTACATTTAAAGGTTAAGGTTTTTTCTTTTAATCTGCTGCATAATTATATTTAAAATGATGTTCCTGTTTATTCTTGCTCTGTATTCAGACTCTCTTTACATCCTGACCTGACAGAACACCGTCTCCACTCTCACACGGTTCAGTCGGAGACACTTCTTTTAAACAATTGACCATTTCAAGAAAAACTGAAGGGAAACAAAGCTCTGCCCTTTCAGAGAGCTCTTTAAGAATCTTAACAGCAACTAAGACTCTGCTGAGCGATCAATATCTTCGTTAAGTCAAAAACAGCAAAAGCTTAGCACATAAGGAGGCGGCTGGGGCAGGAGAGGTAGCTGCTGCAGTCAGCTCTGTGGGCTTAAAGCTGTCAGCCACCATGTACACCTGGACGAATATGACTGCATGCCTGTAGTCAGCTGGTAGCAAAGCAGCTGATGAATGAGCCACTGAGACTGAAGCATGAATGGAGCAGCTGATGCAAATGGGACTTAAGTGCTCTACCTGAACTCGAGGTCTTCCTTAGGGACCTGCTTTGAAACTGAGCCAATGAATAAAACCTGATGTGCATTAATTAACAATAAAAAAACAAAAAGATGCAATCTGAATAGACCCAAGACGAATTAAACCAAACCAAAAGCACTCGTTCTCTCTGATCCATTTGGAGCAATACGACGGGGCCCTACCTTCACTGAATGTGAATTAGACCTGACTCAGCTCGGGTCCTGTGTGGAGTCTCCGGGTCTAAGAATGCAAAGACTCGCAAAGACGTCTAACAGTGCAGCTAGGAGCCGTTTCTTAAATACAGCATCTAAAGAGTACAGTATCACACAGTATCACACCAGATCTATTCTCATCTAGTCCAACTTTCAGAATTCAAAAAAGTTCACTACTTGTTTGCAGGGGGGGGGTTTCCTGTCTTTCGCACAGACACGATGACTCACAGTCTGGAGCCAATCAGCTCTGGTTGCTACATCATGCAGTATTCCTGCTATCTGGACCCCACCCTGCAGCACTGCTCCCTTTTCCACACTATGTAAGAGTGTGTGTCCTTCATGCCATACATTTAACTGTGTAAATCAGTTTCTCCAGGTTCATCTCTTCCATCATGTCTGAGGACATTTCCTCCACCCTGCGACCCCTGACCTCTGACCGCCGTCACCCCGTCTGTATCTGGGCTTAACTGACAACCACGATCCCCGCTTGCCTCTGGTTGCCTCTTCTACTGTGACGCCATTTGACTGATTACATATTCTGAATTGTTCAATAAAACACTGGTTATCTGTGGTTAAAGATGACAGTCAACCAGCTGCAGTTCGTGCTCTCTTCAGTCCAGACAGTTTGCATTTTAAAAACAAAAAAATAATCCTCAGTCTAACTGATTTTTCTCTTGAGCTCTGTTTTTATTTCCTTCTTTTTTTCCTTCCTTTTGCAACACTCCAGGGTCACCATCTGCATGGCAACACTCGCAGCGTGACACTTCCATAACCCAGGAGGAGGAAGAGAGCGACAGAGCACAGACCTCTGTCTCTCTCTCCCTCTCTCTATTCACAGGCCACCCATAATTCATTAGCTCTCCCTCTCATCCTCTCTATATTTTTCTCTCTCTGCAGTGTGACCAATGCTGGTTTCTGAAAGCTTGTTCGGATATTTTCTGGAATGAAGCTGCTGACAGTCGATATTCTGTACAGCCATTCAGCATGTTTTAAATTTGACCGTTTTCACGCCAAACCTCATTCAGAAAAAGCTATTTTTTAGACCATAGGACAATAAAACGTCCCACTGAAACCAAAGACGGTATTTACAATGATGCATACTTGACAGTGTAATCAATCAAACTCCATTTTATCCATAATGCCAATGAATCAGATCAGACTTTTAATATTAAGCCAATAATATGTGCTGTTTACTGGTTTAATCATGATCAGAAAGGTTCTTTTGCCGACTTAAAGCACCAGTAAATGGAGAACGTATCATTTACATGAGGAACAAGGATTTTCTTTAGCCTCCGGTGCTGCACAGTTTCAACCTGACCTACTGAAGTGATCCTGCAGAAACAGATTCTCACTATGACTGGTCAGTTTTTCATGTGGCCTCAGGTCGCGCATCGTCCGCAGCTTTTATTTCTGTTTTGGCTTTACTGTGAGCATCCATCAGTCACACAGCCACACAAAGAGATTTAATTCCTTTTCTTTTTTCTGCTTTTCACTGGGCAGAGTGCCAATGTTTTTCTTTCCTTCACTGACTCTCACCCATCCTCTCCCCCCCGCCACCCCTTCGGGTGCGAGCGAAAGCTGTTTATTTATTCAGACAAGATCTATCTCCCCCTTTTTCTTTTTCTCTCCCTCATCGTCTTCCTCTTTCCCCCCTTTTTGCATGCTAGTAGCGGATCACTGTAAGGGGGGAAAAAAGATATATGGGGGGGGGCGGGGCAGTGGAAATCTGCCCCTGATAACGATTCTGAGGTGGAGGAGAAATATAAAGAAAGAAAGGAGGGATGTAAAGAAAGAAGGTGGAGAAGACAGTCTATACTTCCTGTGTCTCTTAAGCCATACGGCATAAAGACGGTTGTGTGTCGCTAGGGGAAACACACACACACTCACACACACACACACACACACACATACACACACACAGAAACACACAGGTTTAAAGCTTCTTTATGGACCCGGCCGTTGTGCACACGGCAGCAGTACCTTTGAGAATAAGACTATAACAAAGTACAGCACTAAAATACAGCCAGAGGGAATGATTAGTGTACGTGTGTGTGTGTACGTGTGTGTGTACGTGTGTGTGTGTAGGTGTGTGTGTGTGTGTGTGTGAGGAGGAGAGAGAATAAGAAGATTGGTGAAAGAGAGACAGAGCTCCAACCAGAGAGATACACACCGTACAACACACCGTAACATTAAAGCCATTTACTGCTCTTAATGTTGTGACTGTATACACACGTGTACATACATACATACATGTACACATGCACCATTCAGCCACAGCATTAAAACCAGTAACTGGTTTAATGCTGTGCTGGATGCAGAGCCATGCTGCAGGTGCTGCATTATTAAACAGATTTGTCACTTTGGGCCAATGGAGTAAGTGTTAAGTGTGTGTGTGTGTTTTTGTGTGTGTGTGTGTGTGTGGGCTTGTTTTCCTATATTTGTGGGGTCCAAACCCCAGGATCACACTATACTTGTGGGATCCGGCAGCTGGACCCCACAACTTTACATGGCTGTTTGAGGGTTAACACTTGGTTTTAGGGTTCAGGATAGAATTAGGTTTACAGTCGAGTAAAACGGGAATAGGTTCGTACAGGTATGAGTTACACTGACCAGTTTAAATTAAGACAATGAATGAAAAAAACAAACAAACTGTGGTGTGTGTTACATACATGTCTTAAATCCCTGCTGCTGCTGACTAAGCTGATATTTGTGAGGAGAAAAAACTGCAGCTCCTGCATCTGTCATGACAGGCAACACTTGTTTTAGTCGAAAAATAACATTAAAGAGACAGACAATGTCCTCTCTCTCTGTGTGTGTGTGTGTGTGTGTGTGTGTGTGTGTGTGTGTGTGTGTGTGTGTGTGTGTGTGTGTCTGTGATCTGAAGGTAATCTTACTTTTGGAAGAAATCAAAGGAGACGAAAGCTGAATTTGGCAACAAATGTAAGAGGACGGGACAAAAACACAATCCACACACAATCACACTTTCATGCACACACACAGTCACTCACACTCACACACACTCACACACACACACACACACACACACACACACACACACACACACACACACACACACACACTGTAACCTGTGAACACACTGTTTGAAAGGCTGAAAATGATGTGACTGAAATAAACTTGTGAAGGCAGAACAATACTCGGGTTTTGACTTTGACAGCAGGAGGAGATACTGAAACTAGTCTGAGACATTTTCACATTTATTTGAACTTTTTACTTGTGGAGCATCACCCTGCAGCACGAGAGATGGAAAAAGCCTAAGAAACGACATTCTGACCACAGACGTCTCCTCTGAAACCAAACATAATAAACATATTCAAGCTTACGTGACGGACAAGAATTCAGATCTTAGATGAAACGACACACAGATGGAACACCACAACATAAAAACACAACATTAAACTCACAACGCAGCAGGACTCGGGTCAGTTCGACCACATCTGCTAAAAAGACGAGAAATGATAAACTTTTATGAAACGAAACATTAACCCTGAGGGGAAGCGAGCAGAGGTGCTGCTCCACACAGCAAACGCTGTTTATTAAATGAGCCTGGCCATTGTTTGGACCATCCACTGTAACTAATTCAATCATGGGACAAGATGTGTCAACATGTGGGTGGCTTACCACCTCGGCTACACAGATTCATTATTAGGTTTGTTACTGGATTATTATTAATGATCCATTAAAGAGTAGGCAGTAATTTGCAGATGATTTTAACAACTTTTTACAGTGTTGAAGAGCTGAAGCTGTTAGTGGATTATTTGATAAGCTGACGGACAGAAAATTCATCAGTAAAAATGCTGATAATCGATTAATTTGTGAGAAATCTGGACAGTTATCAGTATCCCACACTGATAACTACATGATAAAAATATAACTATCATGGCAGAGGTGACACTGACTGAATAACGTCCATCTCACTTACACACTGTCTGCTTCACAGCACACACACACACCTGGAGGAGTCTCGCCTACACGCTGCTCTTTCCCTCTCTGCTGTAATTTCCAGCCTTTCCTGCTCCTCCGTAGCTTTCCCAGTGCCCTTCCCTCTCTGTCATCTTTCCTCCATCTCTTTTGTGTTTTGTGACGCACTCTCGCCTCAACTGTGTAATTATCTCTTGCTGATTCCAGGGGGTTCGGAGGAATTCAGCCCTCCCTCCCTTTCTCCTTCTGCCCGCCCCGTCCGCCTCCGTCACTCGGAAGCTGAATGCCGTATTGTTCTCCGCCGCTACAAAGCCTTGATTGACAGCTGTGGGAAGTGGAGAGTGAATTCTGAGTCCACCCCGCAGCACCCCGACCCTCCTCTCCGCTGCCATCACTTTCGTTTAAACTTGTCGCCCGGCTTTTTCTTCTATCACATTGATCGTCATTGTTTAAGGGATGTGGTGAAAAAATGAGCTCCAGTCGAAGCGTGTCATCAAAAAAAAACAAAAAAAAAAACAAAACAAACCACACACAAAAAAGTCCAGACTGCAGCTGTAATTTTAACAACATTATTTAACTCTACTTAGTGGCCACACTGTGGATTTTATATCCCAAATGTGACCAAACATTATTCTGCAAATAAAACTGAGTGAGCTTGGCTCAGGTGAATTTACAGTCCGTGGTCTTTCTGTGGAACCTGCACACTCCTGAGTCCTTCTTCTACCTTTTCCCCTCATTCACTCTACACGAGCTCCGACGTTGACCAATGCTCTGCACCCGAGGGCGATAAAAAAAACCCCCGGAATATTCATCTAAACCATCTAAGGCGTTTCCTGAGCTGATCCTCATCAAAAACCCAGAAGAACGCCCTGAAAATAGCTCGTCAGGACGTCACATGACTCAAACCGCGTCATCATTCACATGCGTCAAATTCAGCTGTAATCATCATCTCTCGAGGAGCAAATCAGGGCAGAGAGGGCAGAGACTGTGCTCAGCTCGATGGGAAAAGTATCACAAAATACGAAGTAAGCCAACAAACGCAGCGATGGAAAGATGGAAAGATGGAGAGGGAGACGGAGGAAGGAGTTTATCCAAAGTCGGGAGGATTTATCAGGTTAATTGGGGGATTTTGATTCAAAATAAAACAAATCAGCAGTTTTTGGCTCTTATGAAACGACGCCTGCCTCATTTTACATAATGGCTTCAGTGTCCTGTGACAGACCAACATGCTGCTTTGGAGCCTTATTAATCATGAAAAGAAAGAAATTCGGAGGAAAACACTGAAAACTTGTCAATTTCTGACCATGAAAAGTCTCAATTTTAAAGATAAAACTGTCGGTCGTTACCGAAGGTATCAGTAACTGCTTTAACCAAATGTTTTCACTCTGACCCTTTAGTTAAAACCAGCATAATCCTGAATGGAGAAAAGGTCTGGCTTCTAGATAAAGCACCACACACACTCTCACGCAACACTCACACACTATCAGAGGGGATTTAAAGATTCAAACAGTGGTCTCGGTAATTAGGCAGATGGATTTGTGCCTCTCCTCCCGGTCCGACGGGATATAAAGCGACACATAATGCAAGCGGACAAACTCTTTAAGTAGGATTAATTAAAACCAACACTGCAGGGTCAAAGGTCAAGCCCCCTTTTGCTGTCGACCCCCTCGCTCTTCGCTTTCTTTTCCCTCCTGCTTCGCTCGGAGCTGCAGGATGGAACGCTGCCGTGAGCGAAAGGATTTTTAGGATTGGACGATGCTGAAAACGGACTCTGAGGAGAATTTTTTTTAAACGTTTGAGCTTGAACATGATTATTTCCACTTTAGCGCCATGAATTTTCACTCATTTCCCACCTTGACCTCTAATTTGGCTGATTTCTCTCCAAAAACACACTTTTATCTTTAACTTCCGGTCGTTGTATCTGCAAACCAGATGGGAACAGAATAAAAACCTGAGCTCTCCTTTCTCCCCTCCCTAACTGAATACAGAGCACACCTCGTCTTTCGGTGTGTGTGCGTGTGCATGTGTGTGTGGTAGCTGGGTGTAATCAGACTGAATTAATATGCATGCTGTTTCTCATTATGGAATATCTGAACTGCACTTCAGATATGTGACGTGCATCGTGAGAGGCACGGACAGATTTCTAACATCCATCCACTGCGCTCACCCTGGAAATAAGCGTGTTTATCTGTGTGTAGATTCATACAGTATATAAAACAGCAGAGATAGTGATTGCAGAAGAGAAGACAGACCCCGCTGCTGATCAGATAACACTTCCTTTAACTCCTTATTGCATTTAAACTAAATCAAATTCCACAGAGCTGCATTAATCAGCTAATTGTGATAATGTGCATATCATGCTGCCTAACTGTGTAACAGCAGTGAGGTCTCATCTTTCATCTGCGTCGACAGTTTGCTTTAAAGTTTCCTTGCTCTGACATTGTTGTGATTCAGTATCTTTCCTGTTTGTTTTTAAGAGCAGGAATGAATTAAAAAAAAAACTGCAGTGCTACTGAGACGCACAGTTGTCGCTGTTGTTCAGCCACAGCGCCGCAGATCCAGGTTCCACATGCGTTACCAAGCATTAAAATTAAGAAAATGATATCTGACTAAATCAAGTGTTTGTGCTCCTTTTCACTTCCCTTTGTTCATCTGCCTCTGGTGCTCGACAATAACAAGTGTGTGTGTTAAGTGTGTGTGTCTGAGCGTGACGGAGGTGAGTCTCATTAGGGAGAAAACGACGCGGAGAACGACGCCGAGGTGCTTCATTATCATAGACGATTGAGAAGTGTGTTTGTGGGCGTGAGTACTCGTTTGTGTGTGTGTGTGTGTGTGAGGGAATGAGTGAGGTTGTTAGTTAAAGTGTGTGTGTGACCCCAAGAGAGTGTGAGCAACGGGCCGGCGGTAAGCTGGTCTTTATTAAGATGTGCCGTCTTTGGAGAGGGACAGCTGCTCCTGCCTCTAATCTGGAAGAACAAAGGTTTAATAAAGAGAAGATGAGAGAGACAGGGGGAAGGTAAATACTCCTCTGTCTCCTCTTTCTCTCCTGCCTTGCTTCCTTTTCTCACTCCTCGTTTGCTTCGTTATTTCCTAACGACTGATCCGATTTTTAACTCTCTTTGGATTCCCTGTGCAAAAGTTTGTATAGTATTTATAGGTTTGAAACTTAAATCCTCACTTTTGACCTTTGACCTGTCAAGCAAACATGGCCACCGGGTTGCCAGTGTGTCAATTTTTAAGGCGTTATCTGTTCTAAAATTAGTCATAAGCGACATTTTTATTGCTGCCAGGAGATCTGTCCCCGTTAAGCAAATAGACCGAGAGGAGAGGATGAGAGTGTGTCCAGAGAGAAAGTCTGTACTGCAGCTATTTACGAGTGTGTGTGTGTGTGTGTGTGTGTGTGGTGGTGGAGGTGGGGGGGTCAGCTGCATGCTCTATTTCTCAGTCTGGATGGTCATCACTGCCTGTTTGGAAATGACATCATTTAGCCCCCCCCTCCTTCATCCATCAGCGGTTCACTGAAATATTCCTGCTCTACATTACTCCACTCATTTTCTATTTTGGATTGGTGGATAATGATGGTGGGATGGAGGGCATCGGAGGGATAAAAATGAAAAAGAGGGGAGAGGCAGCATTAAAAGAATAATTTGAGGGTCTTGAGGGTTCTGTCTCCTCTCTCCGTTTCTAAAATAGAATTTGCGATAGTCCCCGCTGCTGCCGCCGAGTCTGTCGAGGGAATAATGACTTATTTATCAAATGGCTGAAATATTCAGGGACAAGGCCTTTTAAATTCCAGCTTTTAAATTCATAGGCTTTTCTGCTGAGATGCTTAATGACAGTGAATGTATTCATAGTGATTTGCAGGTCCGAGATAGAGCCTCATGTCCGGTCTATGAGTCTAATAGCTGTTTGACAAAGAGGAGAGAGTGCTCACTCAAGACTAGGTGAGCTGGAGAAGCTTCACCTTTGACCTGACAGGACGCTCGGTGAATCAAATTTGTTTCAGGACCGCCTCCTACAGGGCTGTTTCTGAAGCAGAGCTGAAAACATGTTGTGCAGCTCTGAAGATAAAATTTAATGTTCTCTAAAAGCGCTCTGTTGCAGGCAATCGGCCACGAGTAAATGTTCCAACATAAATTCCTGGAGGGGTGTACTTTTCTGGCAGCGTGAGGCTCTTCAACATTTGGAGGGACCAAATCAGCATGGGGGTGGGGTGGAAGTGTGAGGGGGGGTGAGGAGGGGGGAGGGAGGGAGGACGCTGAGGGGGGGTGATGGTGATAAATGAGTGTTATTCTTACTTCTACGCCGGAATGGACGAAGTTTGGAGATGATGGTGGTGATGAAGCGCCGTGCGGGACGAGCGTCGGGGGTTAACGAGATGTACGCGGACACAGAGCAGCTTGCATGTGTCAGCCTCATGACAGAGCCGAGGCGGAGAGGGAGAGGAGCTCAGAAAGTAGAAAGAGCGCTGTGCTCGGCGCAGTTTCGAGCCAAACGGCGCAAACTGCGCGTAATTACGCACCGCAGCGCCACAACTAGAGCTCAGAAGGCGGCGACCTCCTGCCTGCGCCGCGTCCCACCCTGATTTTCTGCAAAACACCGTACTTCTGTCTCTATCCCCTCTCTGCTATCAACCCGTTCACAATGGCGAGGCTGTGGAGGAACTGACCGGGCGCTTACCTTAACACGTTCCAGCTTTTCAGAGGGTCCAGGTCTGAAATTATAGAAACCATGGTCGACTGGCTGGGCAGCACCGGGAGAGGGAGGGGGTGCGGCAGAAAAAGATCGAAAGAAAAAGCGGCGCAAAGGCTGTAAACTCCGTCTGCGAATGACAGCGATTGCTCGGATGCAACCCGTCCTGGTTGTTCAGTGGATGATGAGCGCTGTCACAGCTCTCTCTCTCTCTCTCTCTCTCTCTCGCTCTCTCTTTCCCTCTCTCACTCTCTCTCTCTCTCTCTCTCTCCCTCCGCCCCCTCCTGTACAAAGCCTGCGCTCTGCAGACGCGTCTCCGAGCTTCCTCCGGTCCCTCTTTCACAGGAAGGCTACAGTAGAGGAGGGTAAACCCCACCTAAGCAACTCATTTACCCATCTTCTTTTTTTTAAAACATGCCGGAGGGAACAGAGTTTACACACAGTTTTAGAGCTGGCACACTGTAAAATTAGCACACGGTAAAAATGATCCATCAGCGTCTTGTTCTGTTTGTCCTGACATCTGTTTTGGTCTGTTGCGATGATTTGTTCTTTGAGTTTTTTTTTTAAGAAGAGTGAAACAACTGCGAGAAAATTACTCTTATTTTGACAAGATGGTTTTGTTCTGAAAGCAAAAGAAATTATCATCTGAGTCAAACAAGAGAAACGAGTTAACACCAGTGTTCTTCATTTTCAAGATTCATCTGCAGTTACTTGGTAAATAAATTCTAAAATTATTATCAAGACAATTCAAATCAAAGTTTCCTTAAAAGCACAATTATCTAATGTTTCATTCTCCAGCTACAGCTGATCAGAAACCACTGGCTGAAGCTGCTGCAGCCTCCCAGTGACAGGTCAAACACCTCACAGCTGAGACCTCATCCAAACACAACGGTTCAGTGTTGCAGTTGCAAACTGTGAGGCATCATCACAGCCCTGCAGAGCATTTCACTGTCTGCAATAACCCTGTCAGCGCTGACTTCCTGTGAGACACCACCACATCCTGTTGATAACTGTTTTTTTTTTCTTTCTCTTTCTCTTTTCCCCTCCCCTCGACATCATGGCAGCAGATGCGTCATCCCTGGCGAAGAATGACAAGACCGCGGCCAAGTCCCACCTATTCTGAGCTGCCATCTATTTGCTCATTGGGAAAAAACAGATGAGCCCCGATGGAGGGAAAAAAGACGAGTGTCAGAACTGTGTCTGTTTCAGATAATTGTCTAGGACAACAGAAGAGAGTGGGAACAACAGTGTGTGCCAAAGCCATTGGAGTTACAGCACCTGTGGTTTGTTATTTTCAGGGTTGTGATATTAGTCATTGCACGTGCACTCACAGATTAACGGTCAGTTTGACAGGAAGCTGCTGTGGTTTGAGTGCTTTGTTGCAGCTAAAGTTTAAAACGTTTTTGAAAAATCCCCCGAATTGAGGTTGCGGGGTTTTCTACAGTAATCAGCCTTCAGCTAATTTCCAGCCGACGTTCTGCACAGTGAGAATTGAGAATTTGAACTCGGGGCTGAGAACACTGTAGGTAAGACATAACGGTAATGCAAAGCTACAGCCCGGCGCGCTCAGCATCAGCAGCCATACTGCACCGGCTTTAAATAGACTCAATTGGACATCTGCTTCACTGAGGAGGAGGAGGAGGATGGAGAGAGTTGACAGCATCTCTCTCCTCTTCCTCTATCTCTATTTCTGTCTCTTTCGCTCATATAGACGCGAACGCACGCACGTCGGAGAGATCAAACAGAGTTTAGCTCTCCTCTGCACAATTCTAATTTCTCTATAATAAACACGGTGGCGAGCCTGACGTCTCGGAGTAGGTGGTGGAGCATGTGTACGCACCACCACCTACCAAAGCTAGCAATAAATATATACACCTGTCTGCGTGAGAGAAAAGGATGGTGAGACAATCAGCTGGTACAACTGGTGTCTCTTTATAGCAAACTCTGTTTCCATGCTAGGTGCCTAGTGTTTGTGTATTGAAATTAGCAGCTTTAGCAATTATGGCCAGCGAGAAGGACGAAGTCATCAACCAAACACTGGACTTTCAGCGCTGTGCGTTTCCCCTGACTGTGTCTCATTATTTGTGTCCAGAAACACATTTTGTGCGCGACATTAAAGGAACACTTACATGCAGCAGTTTGTTAATTATCAATTTAAAAAACAGACGTTACTTAACGTCATGTAACAAATTCTTATCTCAGTCTTTATCATAGAATTTCTGCTGCTTTGTGTCACAACAGTCTCACATAACAAAACAGCACGTCCATAATGTGCCATCCAATCAAAATTCTCAGAAGCCTTCAGACAGAAAAAAGGGGCAAACAGATGCAGCATGAGTCAGGAAAAGAGGGAGAAAGGTGCAAAAGCCTGGTACAAACCAGAATTCACACTCAGGCGGCTCTCTGAAGTGGGTATGCAAATGATTACAGTCAGCTGCCTGAGTGTGAACACGCACCCTGCACTGTCACTGCCTGTCTGAACTCACTGATCTCATTATTCAGCAAAGGATTAAAAACCCTCGGACTCCTTGCTGCCACATGTGCGAAAGCACACGCTCAGGTACACGCATCTGCACACATGTGCTCATCGCTAACCACACGCACACACACACACGCACACACACACAGAGCCAAAACCTGCATGATAAACACCTTGTATTTCCCCCAGCTTCTTTATTTGACAAAATCAGGCAGATCTGAGGACAGGCCTTGAGGTTTATGTCATCATGCATATGTGATGTGCATTTCAAATCTAAACAAAGTCAGTGTATCTTAAAACCACCCACTGAATACAGATTCCCATTTTACCTCAATCCATTTAAAGGGGGGGGGGGGGGGGGGGGGGCGGTTGGAGATGAGAGGAAAAAGAAAAAATAAGCAGAGGAGAGGATGTGGATGAAATAAGTATAGGGGGATTATTTCATAAACGACAGCATTTTCTTTTCTTTGTAAGTCATTTGATCCTGTCAAATATGCCTAAAGCCACATGCCCACGTGCTCATTGTCGGAAAAATGCTCCCCCCATTTCAAACCAGCAGCGGAGCGGCCGGCGGCTCGGCTCCACGTCAGCCTCAGCTTTCAGCAAAACCAGGAGAAGGCAAATGAGATTTAAATCGAGGGACGCACACGCCCAGGAGAACAGCCCGGTGAGCCTGTTTGTTTGTTTGTCCCGTGCCGCAATCAGCACGCTGCTAAATTGCACAAGGCCTTTGTGTGCTGTGTTTACTTCCAGGACGGTCGACATAGATGCAGAATAAACAGAGCGGCTCGCTCTCCCATCTGGACCCTGCATATCTCTAACACCATCTCAGCTAATCTTCATTTACACCAGGAAGACTGCTGTGCTCTGACACACACACACAGACACACACACACACACACAGACACACACTGCACAGACAAAGTCAGTCAGAGTTGGTGGAGAACAAAACAGAGCGACAAGGAGAGACACGACTGGACTCACATTCAACAGGTCGACACGAACTAGACTCCAGATTAATGCTAATGTTGCTCCATATCTGCTTGGCACATAAACAAGCAACTGTTTGCAAACACATTCTATATATATCAGCTTCAAAAGCCATAATATATCGGTGTTGTATTTACTGGGGCCAAAAAAAATCTGTTTATTCAGTTTTGTTGAAATTTTTTTTTTTAATCTTTCCTATTGTCTTTCTGCTTTGCAGATACACACTGACATACATCCAGTAAAAATCTGCTGCTCTTAGAAATAATTTATAAATCATTAGCATTTCTGATGAGAATAAGCCTTATGCATGTTTCATTGCTCATATGTGCACAGTTTATATCTTGCACGTGTTTCCTTGCACATACTTTTGGCATGCATGTGTGAGTGTGTCGGGTTCATTCAGGTGAAGTGAGGGCGAGACAAGCAGAAGAGATTCAGCAGGAAGTTTGCCAGGAGGTTTTATGTATGTAAGAACAGTATGTGAGTATCTAAACCCACCTGCTGCAAACACAACTTACTGTTTATTCCCCAAAGATTCACAAAATGGACACGGCTCTGAAAACTTTACCCATCGTTCCTGAATTTGTGAAGTTATCATATGATTTTCAGCCAAACCCGTCAATATTGCCTGCGTCTCTCCATCCATCTATCGCTCGTTTTTTATATTTAGGGGGGTGTTGACAAATGATATGCTAAGAGCAAGTGGAAAGGAAATGGAGAGAGGAAGAGAAAGCGCTTGGCAGAGCGGCGTCCAGGAGAACTGGGCGAGAGAAAACGCAGAGAATGAGCGATTGAACCGGTGTGGGAGAGCGAGTGGGTGAGGGAGTTAGCAGGAGAGGAAAGAGAGGAAGAGGAAGAAGAAGAAGAAGAGGAGGAGGAGGTGGAGGAGGTGGAGGATATATTTAGAGCGGCTCCTAATCAACTTCTCCGTCAGTTTGTGTCTGTGGGGGCGAAAGAGAGAGAGAGAGAGAGATGGAGAGAGCCACGCAAGTTCAACAGTAAAAATCAATATGCAGCCCACTCGCTCACCGAAAGCAGCGGCCAGAGAGGAAGAGAGGTAGAGAAAGTGAAAGAGGGAACAGGAAAACGACAGGAAGAGGCAGAGACCGATGAGACTACGAAGTGGACGAGAAGCGTTGTGGTTTCGTCACCGTGCGAGCTTCATGTAACGTGTAAATATACAGAAAAACACAAACAACCATTCTGATGATGCACTGTAAAGGGTCGTTCTCCCTCTGCCGGGTGTCGTGTACGCCGACAGGCTGAGCCGTCGCTGTGAACCGTTCAACAGTCTCAGTCAGACGGATCGTGTGGATCCTTTCCAGAGTTACAGTCTTTTCAGAGCAAACCCCCTCCCCTCGGTGTCTTTCTGGTGGCGGAGGGGTTCGTCGTAGTAGTCGCACGTCAGTTTGTTGCCAGGATACAAAACGGGCTATAAACCTACACACCACAACTGTTAGGGTGAAGGTACTACACCCATTTGACTGAACTTCTGCCCAGAACACGGACCACAGAGGTCGTCCCTCGCGTGTTACTGCAGAGTTGTGTTAGGAAGGGACAGGAGGAAGGGACAGGAGGAATGGACAGGAGGAAGGGACAGGAGGAAGGGACAGGAGGAATGACATCCTGCACATACAACTATTACAACTGAGAAAAACAACTATTCCAGAATTTAAAGTCCAACTGAAACCAAATATTCTTTTCTTGATGCTTTTGTGTCTCCTCCTTCTCTACAAACAAAAGGAGGCGCACTCTGGCTCAAAGAATAAACAACCAAACAAACATCCAAACAACAATATCACTGCTAACAAGCTAGTGCACATTAGCTACCAGCCTAAATTTGTTAACGAAGCGTCTGCATGTGATGTGCCTCTGACACAAACAGTGATGGAAATTTTAGATTTCAGATGGATTTGAAATCCAGTTGTATCTCACTTCAGGGGTTCATCAACTTTTTCAGAACAAAGCAGCACGGTCTGTCCACATAAATCCCCGCAAGTGTGTGTGGATATTGATGGGTCTGACTTAAGGTCAATACTGTGTGGGTCATAATGAAGCTGAGATGCAGGAATGATAGCAACGAGACCGTTTAATAGAGGAGGAGGAGGGTTAGAGCTCATATACAGCACGCTCTTTTTAGAACAACCGGCTTTTTGCTTCTACCCTTCCCGCCCAGCATCTCTCATTAGCCGATGATCGATTCCCTCCCTGTGTGGCCCACACAGAGAGAAAACGCAATTAGAGCATTGACCAAACGATTGTGTGAACCGGTGATCGATAGGTAATCATCACCTGAGAGGGGCGGGAGGCAGGTTAAGGAAGGGAGAGCAGGGGCCAAAGGGTGAGTGGGTGAGTTTGGGGTGAGGGAACGTCGAGGCCAAACAGAGAGTAAAGTGAGATGAGAATGTGGGAGAGGAAGGGGGGGGGGCGCACGGTAGGAAGGGAAACTGACAGGAAAGGTGAAGGCTATTTTCTGAACAAGGTCACAGAAAATTTCATCACAAAAATCAGAGGTTAAAGGTCACAGAGAGTTTTGGTTAAAAGGAAGGAGTTTTAATCAGATTTCAACATCTGATATATCAAAACGTGTCTTGATATAAAGGGTTGCAGGTTTTTAGGTACAGAAAAAAACAGGAAGTTCGCTAAATGCAAAGACCGCAGGGACTCGGCAGTCTTCATGTTTCCATTATGAAAATGTTTATCAGCACCATTATCAAATTAAGTGGCAGCAAAGACAAGGAGAAGTGAAAGTCTCCAGATGAACAGGGGAAAGTTGGCACCAGTAAATAAACAGTATATTTATATATTTGTTGTTCTTACATAAATTAATTTTTCTTTTTCACATTAGATTATGACTGTATTTTAAAATGAAGTTAAAAAGATTCAATTAAGACATTAAAAATTTAAAAATACTGCTGGAAGGTCTTACTCTGATTTTCAGTAGATATGATATGTATATATTGAATATATGGTGGTAAAATGGTTTCCAGTGCAGAGCTGATATGGCTGTAGACTCCTGTTAAACACCACTTCATCATTCTGTAGTTAACATTGATGTGAGTGGGTGAAATTATCCAGACCAGCCTGACACCACGGTTAACACTGACAACCTCTGCCTCTCTAACGGCATTGTTATTGCCACAGTTCCTCAAAATTAAAAACATGTTTGTTATAAAGCCCGATGCTTCTAACCCAACCCTGCTGGCTCTGGCTTCATCCGGCCCTTTAATTCTCTTTATTTAATTCCTTAAATTCCCCTTAATTTGCCAGAACAGAGGAAAATGTCACAGAAAATAAACTTTACTAATAAGCAGCTCGAATCTGACGAACACTGAGCCACATTTAGGGCTTTGCTGTGTTTTGAGCACCTAATTCAGTTGTTTTACACCCTATAGTTACTTATTTTATGCCAAATGAACTTAGCTTTAAGTGCTTTACATAAAGCTCATGGGATGTGACAGGGTTTTAAAAAGAGTTTGGCATTTGTGAACAAGCTAAAACAGCTGTATCTTGACTAATGCACGGCCTCTTTTATCCTGCACAATTCTAGCTTCAATTCTGTCATATAGACTTAAATGTCCTTTAAAAGGTCAGAATATGCGTTTTTGTTTTTTTTGTTTTTAACGTTATGAGCAATGAGCAATTTACTGTACAAAATTATGAGGACGAGCTGTTTCTGAAAGCTGTGACCACAGCATGATTTTTTTCCATTAGCCTGTCACTTCTTCCACTCGCTGTCAAACCAAGAAAGTCTGACAGTTCCTGTTCTGGCAGTAACTATGTTTACTCTCTGTATATCACCAACACATGATCAGTAAGCACACTGGAAGTGTTGCTTCATCTCTAAGGTCGAAACAAAACGTTGTGATGTTTTGTTTGTGTTGTGTGTTTCTCTGCAAGGGGTTAAGAAAGTGGCGGGCACACTTTAACAGGAAGTGCCCTCACTCTCACTTCCTCTTTGGTGCTCCACCGGAGTGAGGTGGCCTCATTGCTTCCTGCATAAATCCAGTATATTTATTCTCTCTCTCTCTCTCTCTCATTTCCTCCTCTGTACTTCATTGTCTCTCACTCCCACTCTTTCTCACCCCTCTCTATCTCGGTGTCTCTGTTTCATGCAGTTCACCCAATTTCCTCTCCATCTCTTTTCTCTGTGTGAATAGCTTAAAAAGCATTATACACCACACTGATGCACTCATATCATGAATAAAATAATGCTACCAGTCACACGGGGTCTAAACCAGGCTTTGACATGGGTTTTGTTAGTATTTTTAGAATAGAACTGCCAGTAGCAGGACATCTTGGGCCAATAGCCTGTATTTTTAAATGTCACTGTTTTCATGCCAAAATTCAGGCAAGCATAAAGGTTTACCTCCGGAAAAGCATTTCTGACAGGAGGGAAAAACCAGCTGGACAAAAACATTCAGAATATATTTTGTTGTAACATATTTAGCTACAAATATTTGTATAAGTTTGCTCGTGTTTTGCTGCAGCAGACATGACCACGTGGAATGTATATCTCATCACATACCACAGAACTGTAGGTGCGGGCTAGAGCAGCAGCGACATGTGCAAAACTACAGCAACAACAAGACTGAAAAGGTGGAGAGAGAGAATGCATCATGAGCCTCATCACAGTGTAACACAACTTTTCAATAAATCAATCAGCCTAAACGTGATATTCCTTATTAAAGCAGAAAGGGATGTGTTCTACAACTGAACAGGGAGTAAACAGTGCATGGAGTTTACAGCCACGCGGCTCTGTGAGGCTGTGCTTACCTACGGGGCAATGGGGCTTTGAGCTAGATGCTAACGTCAGCAAACTCAGTAGGATTTATCCTCCGGAGGAAATCAAGCCACTGTAGCTAAAAAAAAAAAAAGAAAAAAAAAAAAGAAAAAAAGAAAAAAGAATGACAAGCCCAGTTAACTGATCACAGCCCTGTAAAATATTCCTATAACTTCACCAACGTATCCGGCAGCGTTCAGTGACTTTACGTGTTTCTAAGGTTGATATCAGTCCCATACATTCTGGTCAAATTCCACTCTCCTCCTGCCGATGAGGCTGCACATACAAGCCCTTATGAAAGGGAATGCAACAATAAAATACCACAAAATACCACGCAAATCCCAATATGTCAGTTGCTGTGAAAGTATTTTTTCCCCTTATGGCCTTCCCATTGATCCGACAACATGAATCCGGCCACGGAATCCTTTTGCTAAACAATACCTGATGGGAAAGCTCTCTTTGTCTCAGGTGCCGTGGTCATTTGTGCTGAAAGGTCAGAGGTCAGATAGAGCAGGAGCCAATTAAAGCCCCGCAGATTCAACACGAGGAGGAAACAATCTCCAACCCCATCTGTGGACCTTCACCTCGGGGGCCCGGTTGCCAATAACTGCACCACGTCTGTGTAGAGTGTAAGTGTGCACCTGCACCTGTCTCCCTGCCCACTACAGCTTTACGTATCTCTTTCTACACTGGCTGCCACCAGACGTTCACTATAAAAATATCTGTTTATGTGCGTGTGCACCTTTTATTACTTTCATACACTCCACGCACACACACACACTTTGCCAGTCGGAGGTGTCAGTCCACAGACGTAGTTCTCAGCTTGCTGCCGGTGCAGAGGTCACTGCGAGCCAGCACACTCCATTTCCCAGGCTGCCGCGGGGCTTGCTAAGGGCAGGGTGGCGCGTTGTTCGCTGGTTTGATGAAACATGTCTACCTCGGAGTGTGTGTGTTATGGGAGGGGTGGAGGGTCAGAGATGGATGTGTATGCGTGTGAGTGTGAGTGTGTATTATGGTCTTTCTAGTTCAAGATGGCACACTGACAAGTCAAAGGCTCATACATCATTCCGCGGCAGAGTGATATTTATGGGTGTCTGATGCAACTGTGTGCGTGTGTGTGTGTTTCAGAGAGAGAGGGAGAGAGAGTGAGCATGTGTGCAGAAACACAGAGAAAGAGAGAGAGCGAGCAGGAATTCCTTCTCAAGTAAAGGCAAGTCTTCCTGAGGTTTGCTGACAGTCAGAGGAGGAAATAGCTGTCATGTCAGTGTGTTTACATGTTCACTGTTAACTCAAGTAAAGCTCCACCAAAGATATCTGCAGTGCTAATGCTGCTAGCAGTAGATCGCTTCGTTTCAGAGACTTAAACCGTGTTTTTAAACAAACCTGGAGCCTGAATCTGTGCGCTGATATTCTGTTAGCGAGCATCTTTTTTTTTTTTACCTGGCGAAGCCTGTGTCAGGCCAATTTGTCATCGCGTGGCCGAGAGCATGAGCACAGCCTGGGTGCAAACGCTGCTTTCCACAATAATGTGAATATGACATTAGACCTCAGGTTTACCAGCTGAAATGAAAACACACACCTCTCCCTATGATTCTGCTGTTTTCTGTGATGGGTGGGGTCAGATAGTCGCCCCAGATCTCATTTGACTGGATTCATTTATGTAAACCGCCGCTGAGTTCAAGATGAGTCACCAAAAATATTTTCATCTTTTACAGGAAGAGAAAAAAGGAACACAGATACAAAAATAATCCAAAACTTTTCTGGACTCATATTTAACAAGAGAAATTAAGAGTTAACAAAGGGACGTAGGATTAGAACTCTGCTTTTCACTTCAATGTCTTTAAGATTAGTGAAAGCATCAAAAACTAGACGCCAAATACAGAATGAATACTTCCACCAACAGACAGAGATGATCAGTTTAACAGTCAGAGAGAAGCACGTAAGCAACTGAGTAAATATAGAGGACAAGACACTGGACTACAGCAGCTCCAAAATCACACAGGGACACAAACTGTCACGTTTCTGTACATAAACCGAGGTGGACGTCCACAATCCTAAAATATAGATGAAATGATCGGTAGAAAGATGCGAGTAAACAGAACTATAAAATAAACTCTGCAGGCTGAGGAGAGCTGCAGCCAACTGAGAACAATGGGCAGCGACTTGTCTAACATAGAAAAGTATTTGAAATTTTGAAACACCAAACTCTCCGACTGTCAACATGAGCTCCACACAGCTTGGCCTGATCAGACATGACGCCCCAATCAGAATCAGTATTATCAGGCCAGCAACAGTGATGTGTGCCCCTGCCTTTAGCTTTTACTCCTAATTCTGGAAATGATCAAGTTTAATTTGGACGTATACTTTTCCTCTTTGCAGCACATTGGTGGATCATGTGGTGCTAAATATTCAATGACTGCAACAATATAAACTGTGAGGTGTCATCGGACTGAGCCCAAAGCATGTGCTCGTTGCTTTGGTTGAGTTTCTTTGTGCTACAAGTCACATTTCAAACCGAATCAAACCAACAAACAGAATTAAACAATTTAAACTGTGATCGTTTTCCCTACAGCTGTATTATATCAGCTATTATACTGTGCAATCAAAATCATTTTCCAAATGATGAATGAGGCAAACGTTCAACGTGCAGTGGCTTTTGGCTTTCACTTCAGTCATTCGGTTTCAGTGATCTAACAGAAAAATGATCCAAACCTGACAAAAATAAGCCTTCAGCGAGCTTGAAGAGGAGTAGGAGGTTGTAGACTGGAGCTAAAAACAAACTCCTAACTAAGCTAATGGCATTAATAAGAGCCAGAGATGTCATCATCTCTGGATGTGTGGTTTATAGACTGTGACTTCTTGCTTCTAAGCAGTGGGCGGGAGAGAAAACAGCCTGCCAAGATATTGTTTCATAACATTCGGCACCACTCTCGACAACCGTGAGCTGGTTTTCCTGGCCGGAGAAGATTGTTGCTTCCCTGTCAGTCCCACAGCAAAGCCATCCCACACACACTCACCTCTGTGCAACCCGCTGCAGGGCCAAGCAAGGGAAGATAAGGAAGGATGAAGGAAAGGACGGAGGGAAGAATCTGAAAAACAAATCTGACTGCAAGGAGGAAAACCTCTCGAGTATTGTGTCATTGCTCTGCCAGAGTACAGCAGACTGCAGCTTCGATCATCCAAATGTGTTAGCAATAAAGTTTTGAGAAAACACACTCGCGCGCACACGCGTGCACGGAGACAGTGTAACTGAAAGAACACGATCATCTGTTTCTCATTGTTGAGGAATCTTCTGAGCTGCTTCCAACCCTTCACCCCTCCTCCCCTGCATCCTTCCTTCCCTCCTTCCACCTCTCTGCAGCGCTTTCTACAGTTCCTAACGTAAACACACACTTTGCTGAACAAATTCACGGCATCAGGAAACAGACTGATAACAGTTTCTGAATGCTGGTACGGGTATTTTGTATACTTGATATTACACATCTCTGAATTTGCCAGCTGAATGCTGATGGACCTTCTGCTGTTTACAGCTGCTCAGACCTGAATCTGATGAAAATGTTCCATTAAAATCAGTAAAATCAGTTCCTGCACAATTAACAATCAACTCTCTAATTGAAGCTTAATAGGACTTTACAACATTAACTGTAAGGAACAGTTGATAAATTCACTTATTAGTGTTTATTGTCTCTAAATAGGTGATTAATAGAAAGTAAGTATTTATTGACAACTAATGTTTAATCGATCAATCACACGAGATGTGAGATTAAACGAAGAATATTTTATCCATCTCATGTGACGCACACTAAGAATAACATGGAAAAAATGTGAATATCCACTGTACGCATGCATCAGTGGTCTGAGTCTATCAGGAGGAGTCATGTGACTGTGGAGAGCAATGAGAGGGATGCTTGATGTTGTATTTGTGTGGTGGAGTTGTGGGAGGGTGGTGCAGCTACAGGCTGTGGTACACATCAGGGAAGGGGGAGGATGGGGGGGGGGGGGGGTGGGGGGGGTGCGAGAGAGGGGGAGGTGTTAGTCCAAAGCCGAGCTGTCAGGACCCTCTGGGTCAGAGCTCCACGGAGAAAAAAAAAAAACACCAACTCAGCGTTCGCGTCCAGCGAGTGCTGCATAATTACATCACCAAGCCGTCAATACTCCCTACGATGACAGACTGCATAAACAGCATTTTTATCTTTTACTTGTCACATATGTTGTGTGTTAACAAGTCAAACACGGTGGCATATGAGTGACTCAGCGAGACTCCACCATGTTTCCGTCTGACTGCGTTTATGAAACAGGGGTTTCTTAAGGTTTTGTCAAATTTTCCAGGACGTCTGCACGGGCAGATCACACGGAGGAAGTTTTCCTTAAGCCTTTACATGTGTTTACCGAGCATTTAAATCTATTCAGCAAAGCCTTTCACCCCTCGAGCAATGGACTAAATCTGACGTCACATGAAAGCATAGAGAGAGAGAGAGAGAGAGAGAGAGAGAGAGAGAGAGAGAGAGAGAGAGAGAGAGAGAGAGAGAGAGAGAGAGAGAGAGACCCTCGGATGTTTCAGACGTGCACTGAGCTGCAGTGATCCATCCAAACCTTTTGAAGTTTATATCCTGAAAACATTTACAGGGATCTATCAGAGGCCTCTAAACTCCCTCCAAACGTATTTCCAGCACAGTGAAGCAGGCGTTGTGTTGCACTCTGAATCAACAGGAAAGACGGTCAGGGAGTTATCAGGAGAGAAAGGGGAAAAGGAGAAGCAACAAAAGAAAAAAAAAAATCTGTTGCTTCGTGCTCAGGCCTGTCTCTGTTTTAGTAAAGGGAGGTCATGGGAAAAAGGTGAGGAGTACATCTGTCTCCTCCTTCAAAGACAGACTCTCCTCTGTCTTTCTATCCCTCACTCTGTTTTTAAAGCTCGGCAGTATCACATGATAAAAGTGCTGCTTTTAAGAGCTTTTAGAAGTAAAAAAAGAAAAGAAAAAGGAAAAGGACACTGTCTCTTCCTCTCTTGTTCTTTCTCAGCACTTTGCGTCCTCTCCCTTCCCCCACCCTCGCTTGAGCAATCGTATGGCTGGTATTCTTTATGCATGCACATGCTTTCATGCCCCATATTGGATTTGCTGATAAAAATAGAGGGAAAAATGAAAAGAATATTGCGAGCTAACAATTTTGACGTGGATATTCAAATGTGCTCCTGTGAAGTGTTGTGGAGAGAAATGAGGGCTGCTCTGAGGTCAGCTCCAATACCGCGGGCCCAGATCAACATAAAAGGGGAACCGGCTCCCCATGCCTGATCCAGAGTCAGTTCATCAAATATTAATGCTGTGTGTGGTATTCCTGGGAGCGTAGCCCGACCCGAATACAATTACAAGCAATAAACAGCAGTTCTGCTTTAATCACAAGAGCAACGTTTACATGATTAATGCAATAAACTCCAATCTCATATCGCTGTTATGAGCTCAAGCTGAGAGCATAGTGCCAACGCTGTGATTATGCACATGATTATGTTGATTTTTTATATTACCTCTTTTCATTTGCCTTTATCGTGGACTCCTGGATTTTCAGCGTAGGTGACGTGGCGTGGATCTGCCGACGGAGCTTGCAGAGAGAGCTGAAACCCGGCCAGCTTGGGGCTGAATTGTCTGCCTGCCTCCTGTTATTTCGTCCTCCAACGTTTCTGCAGTCAAGATATAAAATGTGCCGCTTATTTATCATGTTCTGTATTTATGTTTGTCAAAATCTTCCATCCAAACCTCTCCATCTCATTTTTCTTATCTACATTCAGTTATAATATCCTAATGGATCAACACAACAAGGGTCAAGAAGAGGTGATCACTCCTCACCTCTTCTTGACCCTTGTTGTGTTGATCCTAATGGATCAACACAACAAGGGTCAAGAAGAGGTGAGGAGTGATCAGTGCAGACGGGATCAAGTTTTTCCAAATACTTTTTATTAGAGTTCCTGACTGTGAGGGGAAACTATGACATTTACTGGCAAGAAAGAAGCTAGGCCGCTCGACTGAGATCCTTATAGACGTTTCCAGAGCTGTGTCAAAATGTAAATGAAGAAACCAAAAGAGAGAAAGGCAGCAGTAGTACAATCGAAAGAGTCAGTAGAAAAAAAAAAAACCTCACTCCTGATTAGGCAAACACACTCCTGATTAGGCAGAATCAGTAAGCTAAGGACAGCATCAGTGTGATTGGAGATGGGGGTTTGAGAAGTGAGTAACAGTAAAGAGCCTCTCAGCGCTGATGGCCGGGCTGACTGCTGTGGCAGACCTCTGTAACAAGATGCCATAACCCACCCACCCCCAGCCTCCACACACATACCACCACCTACACTCTGACCATCCCGTGACCAAACAGACACGCAGCAAGTCCTCCATGTATTCCATTATCAATAGTCAGTGTTGGTTTTGTTTAACAGTGATTTTCCCCTAAACTGGAGCAAAAAGCACCCGCTGGTGTGCAGCAAAAAAAACAAAACAAAAAACTGTTGTTCTCGAGCTTTAGACAACTTCACATGGTCTTCATCAGGAAATAAAGTGTGCTCAGTTGTCCAGGAACTGTAGATGTTCAAGGTTTTCATTATTCTGAGCATTTCTAGGACTGTTACAGGCTACCTTCTCATGTTGGCCTAAAAGCAGAGCTTGGCAGTTCGTTCTTGATCTTGGAAACAGCAGCTGACAGAACAATCTCCTCTCAAGGTTGCCTTACTTGGTTTTTCTGGATCTTTCAACCACATTACACAAGCTTGGAATGCAACGACAGATTACTGTGTCGTTTTGATATGAGGCCTTTTAAAAGCATCACCCCTCGCAGGAGCACATTCCAGCTGTGGTGACATATGAACGGGATTATCAGGCAGATTTATGCCTGTTCTTTAATACCATGATGGTCTTTAGATGGAAAGAGCTGATTGGAGACTTGCTGTCCTGTCCATCTTTTTCCTCTGTTGGAAACCAAAGTGTGTTCCATCTGAACTGCCAAACATTCAGCTTGAAATATATCCACCATCAAGTACATCCCAAATCTGAATATATCTTTGCTTCTATTTTTCCACCTTTCCTCTTCCTGTTCTTGTGCAACTGTTAATCTTTTTTTTTTTCTGTCAGAGGTAAAACACTTTGAACGATGGCTGCCAGAAAACATCACACCGCTGGTTTGGTTCCCTTCATCCATCCTAATATGACTTTATTTACAGTGCATTTAGGGTTCACATCGACTTTTCACATAAGAACCCACTGTTGTAAATATGAAGTCACATGGACACCTCTGCATCGCAATTACTTATACAGAATCCACAGATGTCACCATGACATATATTATGGACCTGGGCACCACTGATGCTTCATGCTATGAGTGAGATTCTGTGAGAGTAAAGGTCTTACTATCAGTTATGTTTTAAAAGTCAGGATGATATTTGTGTTTTTGAGGATCTAGTGTGAGCGTACGGTCGCGATGCGAGCAGCGTTGATGTACGATGCGCTTCATTTTCTAAAATGTGTTAGGATTTCTTCCCGTGTGTCCCCAGGCTAAGATACCTGAGCAGCTCTCTCTTCCTCCCTGCTGCCTACCGTTTTATCTTTTCATCCTCTCCTGTCCGTTCTCATCTTCTGTTGGAAAGGGAAACCGTGTTCCATCTAAACTGCCAAACATTCACTTTGAAATATATCCACCGCCTCCATCGAATCCACCCCAAATCCACATATATCTTTATTTCTCTGCCTCCCTCCACCTTTTCCCTTCCTGTGCTTGTGTGGCTGTTGACTGACTTCTTCTCTCTGGCTGATTTTTCTCCGACTTGCGGACGTGAAGATTTGTGAACGGGCCCTGGTTCTGAATGTTGGCTCTTTGCCCAGTCATAAATCTCTACTCTGAGTCTGAGTCCAGACCTGGATCTCCCAACAAAACTGCTCCTGCCCGCTGCGGAAGAAAACCATAAAACTTCCTGGCCTATAAACTGTCCCACTGCCGGAGGACACATCTCCCCCTCTGTGCTTTTTATGGTCACCTCTTATCTTTGTACTGTATATAGGCCCGTCTGAAGCTGAAGGATGACTCGCTGTCATGATAAACAATGGGAAAATTAAGTGCTATGAAAAAGCTGGATAACAGGTGCAGTATGTCACTGAGAGAATGTCAGAAGTTGGGCGCCTTCCCAGTGTAGCCTCGAGGGGAGTTGGAAAAACATGTGACAATGACTTGAGCTTGAGTATCTCACTGTTAAGTGCTCATCTCAGAAGTGGCAGTTCAGTGAAATGTAAGACTCCCTGCATTTCATATTTTTTCCACCAAAGCTCGAGCCCTGAAGTCTGAACGAGAGGTGACACACATGACATCGTTTGGTGCAAGAAAACTTTACTCCCACCTCCCACCAGATTCGCTGTGGAGCATGGGCAGGTGTCAGGTATGACAGGACACCTGTAAACTGACCTCACATTTCAGTTTACTCTTTAGGAATGTTCAGACATTTCAAGCAAATATGTCACACCCATGGGTGAAAGGTCAGGGGATCACCGAAGGCAGCAGGATAAACTGTAAAGATCTCTCCCATCTGTCAAACGTTCCACTTTCTTTAGATGTCCTGAACCACTACCTACTCACTTATTCTACTGCGCTCAGTAATCAAAGTACCTGAATGTGTGAAACCGAGGACCAAACCTGAGCATGGGCGTAAAACAGCGACACCGAGGCTCCGTGTGGCCGCGCCCTCCTGCTCAGAGCTTAACAGATTTGAAGTAGAGGGAGAAAAACAGACAAAATAGATGCATGTTACTATCTGTTCCCTGCCTGCATCGCAAACACAAGCAATCAAGTGGGTAAACACAAACACACACACACACACACACAATTGCTACAAGTGGCTGTGGATGTTTGTCCTTCTCTCCTCCATCTCTCCCTCCATCTCTGGCTTCATTCAGGCTAATCCCCCATTAAAATGGCACTGACTCTGCAGGCTGTGTTTACTCTGACCCGGGTGGATATGAAGTGCGTATTGCTATTTTTTTCTTTTTTTTTTTTTTTAAACCAACGCCTTGTTGTTTGAAGTGCTAATTCTGTTGTTCTGCCTTTATCTTGTGATCAGAGGGCCTCCTAGCCTCTCACTTCACACCTCTGGAGGGACACAAACAGTCCCAGGTGAAAGCTTTTCACTGGAACGTCCTGGTTTTTCAGCTGCTTTAAAATAAAATAAAACCAATACTTCATTACCCTAACAGCAAACTGAACGCGTTTCAAACAAAAACTTTGAAGAGACCCAACATTTTACAGACCATTGCTCTGTTTATTGTAGCACAAGTGAGAGCGAGATTTACTGTATATGTGCTCTGAGCAGAATGTAAACAAGCTCTTCATTTGCCAAGTTCATTTCACACACAACCAGAATTCGTCCTCTGTATTTCAATAATTGGAAGAAGTGGGCAGCCATTGTCTGGCTCCTGAGGACCAAATCCAAATCTGAGTCCACTGCTTTGGCCGAGAGAAAGGAAAATCACTCTTCAGCTGAACGGCTCTCAACTGTTGAGCTTTCGAGGAGACGCATTCAGGGTTTACAAGCCAAAAGGGTTGGGAACTGCTGATCTACAATGGAGTGAGCGACTGTGAGCAGAACCTGTGTCACTACCACACCGCCAAGCGCTTTTTTCATAGGACGGGGAAGGCACAGGAAAAGGCTGTGGGTCACATGTTCGAGGTCTCAGGTTTGTCCACAGCACCTGTCACCTCCACCTCTTGTAGCTGCACTGTCTGTTTTTCATGCCGCCTGTTACAACATAAAAACGCTGAAGAATACAAGTGTAGACCGATTTTTATGGAAAAGAAAGGTTAGCAGCTGCTACCTCTGGTTTTTACAGGGTGTCAGTAATTTGTAGCTGCTTCAAAGTAAAGCTCTCCGATCACCACTTTTAATATGCATTAACCACACTGCAACAATGGACTACTTTTTTATTACAACAATAAGAACATGGCAAAGGAGAGCAGATCAGAAAGCAATAAGATTGCCATCTGTTACATTAAATTAAATGTAGGACTGAAACAAAGCTCCGAGCAACATCGATTCCCACATCAAGCAGGAGCTAACGCAATTCATCTCTCGTCACCAAACAACTCGGCTGAGGAGAGGAACAGAGCAAAGCCATCAGAAGCCAGCACATTTCTTCCATTCTGTGCTGAGAATGTACAGTGGAAGCAGAAATTAGTAAAGAATGCCACGGCTGATGCTCGCCACAGCCATGCCAGTGGAAACAATGGCAGCAGATGCATGTCTCTGCTGGTGGAGGGAAACGAGCACCTTTTTAAAAACACCTCTGCCAACGTCTGTTTTCTTCCTGCTGGTGTGAAACTGGCAGCGTTTGTTGACTTCTATGCTCTTTTCTCTCAAACTATTCTGAAACCGTTTAGTAGACAAGAAACCACCGAGCACTGATTCTCAGGGGAAAAGGATTTAAGTGCGCTCATATAGTTGTCGATCCTGTATACATCCCTATTGTGGCTAATAATATCTTAAGAAAAGGTGGGAGTCTGTGTGTGTATCTTCACAATATTTATGTCAGCGTTTACAGAGTGTGATAATCCATTCAGCATGGAGTCGGATCCACTGGAAGTGTGTGTGTGTGTGTGTGTGTGTGTGTGTGTGTGTGTGTGTGCGCGTGTGTGTGTGCGCCCATCCTCCCCCTTCTCTCCACTGCACTGTGAATGTACCTCAGCTGGAATATCTCAGTCAGGGCTGAGTCGAGCAGGTGACCCAGAAAAAGAGCAAACAGAGACGGAGGGAGAGAAGGGGGGAAGGAAGCTGGAGAAAAAAAAAAGATATGGTCTGATATTTATAGATATGAGGATAATGATGGTACCCAACACAAACTGTGAACAGGGAGACTTGTGGATAAAGTGTGTGTCTGTGTGTGTATATATGCTGTCGGTGAGAACACATTCCTGCACTAAAACCTGTCTATGAGCAGATAAGACACGTACATCATCAATATCCCTACTGTACAATTCCTGCGTATCAAACTCCAGCCAATCCATCTACTTCTTCTCTCCATTCTTTTATTTGTACTTAACTGTTTCCAGCTACAGCAAGATACATTTCCTGAGATAACAGAGGGGCAGATAAAGAAGCTGGACACAGACTTTTTTTTAAAGCTGCTGTAGAGCCCGTTCCATCCTACAGATCCCCAGAAGGAACATGAAGGAAGGGAGACTGTGAGAAAACCTGGACTTTGGCAAACAGATTTTTTTTTCTTTCAAAATAAAGACCTAGTTTTGTGCAAACATTTGCATTATCCAAAGAAAATTTTTCCACGAGCTTTTGAAAAAAATAGATGAAATACATACACTCACATCCTTATTTTACCTCATATTCCCTAAAACATCATGAGCCACTGAACTGCTGCTGTTTGGCCAAATAGTTTGTACATACACTACATTTCCCCCATGTCCCTTCTGGGCCTCCGTACCATCCTTGTGCAAGAAAACGGATTTCTAAATCACTCAGGAGAAATTTGTGTTAAATTTTTCCCAGAGAACACAAAAGTTTTCTCAGGAAAAAGTGAAAGTTTTGTGAAAGACAGCAAGTGTTTTTTTTTTTCTTTTTTAGTTTTAGAATATTTTCTTTGGCATGAAACAAGTCAAATGTAAATATGCCAGATGCCAGCAGGAACATGTTCAGTCCAAACTATTCACACTGGCCTTCAGAAGCTCTCACTGGTCAAACCCTATTTCCGGCAGCCTTTAAAGGCAACATTAATCCCTTTATTTCTCCATCCATTGTCCCTTCTTCCCTCCCTCCTTTGTTCTGTTCACCAGTGTCCTTCCCGCCATGTTGTCATGCAGAGCCAGGCTGTAGTCGGTAGGCCTGCTGACACTCTGTTCCATCGCTCAGACCCACACTGTCACCTGCCTCATTAGTGCTGAACTGGTGGAGAAGAGACACGAAACCCAAAAGCTGCATGTACACACACACACACACACACACACACACACACACACACACACACACACCCCTCGTGCACGGCCAACAAATGTGAACGTACGCGCATGCAGCCAGATCCACAGCCAGACATTCACATGCACAGGCAAGCATCCGCACACTCAAGTGAGAATGAGAAAAAATAAGGAGGGAAGAACTTGTTCTAGGTCACTGATATGTGTGTGACAGCAAGCCAGAGTGTGTGTGTGTGTGTGTGTGTGTGTGTGTGTGTGCGTGCAGCAGAAGCCTTTCTACTGAGCCGACTGTCTTGCTGTGACAGAGGGTTTTGATTTTCCTCTTGTCTGACAGAAGTGACTTATGGCCGTGCCGCTGTCTGTTAAAGACCCCAGGCCCCTCGAACAGGAGGCTATGTGTTCAAAGTCCAGATATTACAGAGTACAGGCCAGGAAGCAAACCTGGAACTAACATTCCACTAATGTGGGCTGCTAAAGGCTGAAAGCAATTTTTCTGGACTAAACCTGCCAATAGCCGATTTGCTGTGCCATCTTTTTACATTTTCCCATTTTTGTGATAAAAAATTAGCCAGTGTTTTGTCCTGAATAGCGTTCTTGGCAGAGTGGAACGGCCTCTGCAAAACAGCAATTATGAGACATGGAAACTCATCACTAAAACCAAGTATTATAATAGTAATGATGATGATGAACACATTCATGCATACTTGTGTGGAATCTGATTAAAATGTCACATTAGAATCAGTTCGGGTTAAGGGTTTCTGCTCTGACAGCCAATGTAGCATTTATCAACTGTGTTGTAAAAGCCACATGAGGCTGAAATGCTTATTAAACAGCAGAAAACCTGATTGTCTGTAAGATGAAACACGGAGAGGATCTTTACCAGCAGTGAAAGAAAGATGTAAAACTTTGGCCTGAGGATTGGAAAGCTAAAGGTTTTCTTCTAGTTAGGAGGCTATTTTAGGACATTTCACAAAATACAAAGAGAAAACCTGCAGACTGTCACTGGCTCAAATATGTTTAGAGGCAAAGAACAGGGCAGTCACACCAGGGAACAGAGTTTGCATCCACAGCCAGTTTGTGGTTGATGTTAGGGAAAGATGGTGGTTTTGGTTAAATGTAAATAAACCTGTTGTGTCTAAGTTTATATTTACAACAAGGAATCTGATGTTTTTATGAGCTCTATGCAAATTAATATTGAAATTAACATTGAAATGTCCAGCGATCACTAAGTCACTAAGCTGTATTTAACACTAATCAGGTAAATACACTCACTTTTCATACAAACGCAGTATTATTCTGTAAGAATAAGTCAGATTTCATCACGTCTGTGTCTTTAACCTTCTTCAAGCATTTCGTTAACACTGAGAAGAAAACTTTAGCACAGCTAGCTAACGCTGCCCACTGCTCACTGGTCCCCTTGAGACAGTGCAAGCACAGAAAAACAGCAGATACACCCGAAATGTATGAAGCCTCACTCCACTTTTTCACTCTGCTTTTCTTTGTTGCCGCTGCTCTAACTTTCACTGTGGCTGTTTACCTTGTTAGCCACCACCCAGCTCACCTTTAGCCTCGCTGACGGAGAACGGTCGATGGCTCAAGCACATCATCTACGCCCCCGAAGCCTCCAGAAGAGGAATCTGAGACTCCGTTTTTTAAAACCAACCAACTGAGTAAACACGGCTGTTTCTATGGCAGATGAGAATGTTTCTGTTTCGTGTTATTCCCCACAGCTAATCAGTCCCATACCGGTGCTTTTAAAGGAGGCTTGATGAGGCAAAGGGAGAGAGCTCTTAATAAAAATGTGCAGAAAATAAATCATCTGAAGTTAGAGCAGGACTGAAGAGCTGGAAGGGAAAGCACAGAAAGAGAAACGCTGGAGTGAGGGAAGTCAAGTCCTCGTGTTCAGGATCATGAGCATACAACACACACACACACACACACACACACACACACACACACACACACACACACACACACACACACACACACACACACACACACACACAAGCTGAGTGGCATCTGAAAACAGCCTGAACCACAACATCTATACCCACCTTACACTCGTAACACACTTAGTCCGACATGGAGGTCTATTTAAAGTGGGTGTAAGTGCCGGTGTGTGTGTGTGTGTGTGTGTGTGTGTGTGTGTGTGTGCGTGCGTGCGTGTGTGTGTGTGTGTGTGCGTGTGTGTGTGTGTGTGTGTGTGTGTGCGTGCGTGCCTGTCCACTGACCCTGCAGGCCAGAGGAAACAGATGCTTAAAGAGAGGCCGGGGTTTACACAAGACCAAAGGATCAAACCCAAACCACAGCCACCAACAAGATTATTGCTCAACAGCGCTCGTGCACAGAAACAGGAAGCTGGTTGGACTGATACGTTAGTTCACTGACACAGGGAGCGTCTTCTATCACGCCAGTGTTTTTGTTTTGCACCGACTCTGCGAGGGAAAAGCTTGTCAGGAGTAATTCTCATTATTATCAGTATTAGTTTGATGAAGAAGTATTAAGTACATTTATCTGTCAGTTAGCAGAATATCTCAAAAAGAAGACTTCACAGATTTTAATGAAACTTGGACAAACCTGCTTTTCAAAACTTTTGAATTCTGCTTTCATTTTTCACATTTTGAAGAATTAGCCATATTTTCTATAAACTTCATCCAGTTCATTCAATTTCATACATTTTTTCAACAATTGTTTCCCAGTTTCTTTTAGGCATGGTATACTGGACAAAATGATGAAAATTCTTCAAGCAATTTAGCAACTGAAACCACATGTTGATGACTCATATGAGCACGTCAACTCCAAATGACTCCATAAAATCTGAAGGCATTTTGTCAGTAGCTGGCACTGAGGAAACACGATCGGTCTCAGTGGCCATAAATCTGACCGACTCACTCGCCCTAATACTCAGAGGATTTTGTTGTTCTCCGAACCCGAGCAGCTCTGGATGCAGATAAATAAAAACAGGTTCAAACTGCTTCTGTTATTACAACAGGAGGACGGCGCAGCCTCGGTGGAGGTGTTCGCTCTCTGAGTGTCTGAGTGTATCTCACAGTTTTCCAACAACATCAGTTTCTCGGAAAAACTGAAAACTTCCTTCGTAATTTGCACAAAGTTGAACATTGGCAGTAAATATCTTCTGTCTGCGCCTTAAATCCAGAAATACGAGGTCTGACCCTCAAACACCCGTAGCGCTGCAGTATAACCAGCCGTTAGCGTCACACTCATTCGACAAACAGCAGCAGCTTCGTAAAAAATGGGATCCTATCTGCCTCGCTCTCCGTCTCTCTCTCTCACACACACACACACACACGCACTGAAAGACCTTTTTGCTTTGGAAACAGGCATTAATTTGCACATGAACTCTTACACAACCGTCATTGTCACGTCTGCGTCGAGTCCGACAGAGAGAGGAAAGAGAGGAGGTGAGAATAATGAGCCGAATAACAGAGCTCTATCAGAGTAAACAAACTGCTGCCCAGGTTGGCGTGCTGTCAGTGTGTGTGGGAGGAGAGACAGGTGGAAACAATGTACTCTTCACCTGGGTTTAAGGGTTCTCCAGGCAGGGACGAGCGAGGCTGGATAGCGGAGAGGCGATGGAGACTGGAGGGCAGAGTGAGAGGGTGAAAACTCTGCTGAGGCCTCCAAACAACAAGGGTTACTACAGGTGTACGATATACAACTATATATGTATATACATATTTGCACATGCTAATATGAGTTAGCTTAACATATGCACAGTGTTATATCTTTATATATGAATATATTAGGCAGACACTGGCCTTTTCGTGATGTCAGAAACGAAACACACAAACTCCTCTACACCTGATGTGAACATTATATTCTTGGCACGTTCCATTGTTCACTGATGCTTTCAGTTAATCAATTCATCATTTAAAGGTGTTAATGTTTCTCTGAGTCTCCCTCGTCGATCAGTGGGTGCGTCACCCTGACAAATTTTTGGCTCTTTGTTTCACTGGACAGTTTAAGTGCCTCTTGATGGTTTAAATGTTTCCAAGGTTCTCGCATTGTGACAACATCACAGTTTGAATCTCTTTTTTAAATTGTATATACTTTTTAGATTGTTAACAGTGACAGTTATCACGAGTGTGGCTGGTATTACTTTCACCTTGTGAGTGTGTGTGTGTGTGTATTCAATCGTCCTTACAGGGACAAATAAAGTTGAATTTAACTGAATCTAATTCAGGTATTTGTCACCTGTCTGTATGTGCACACATGTAAGCACGACGCTGATAAAACATACATGACTGAACATGATCAGCAGCTCTGGCCTTAGTCTGTGCACGACTCTTCAAGTTTATGTAAATTTGTTATGATCTTGTTTAAGTTTTATCCTAATGTTTGTTGCTTCGATGGCTCAGCATAGCAATAATTCCCTAAAAGGTTTGGTTTAATGATGAGTGGGCTTTGTATATATATATATATATATATCACAAATGTGTGTGTTGTATATAATTTACCATATGGACAAGATAATAATCTTTAAAAAGACGTTGCCGAGCAGGTGGTTACCTGTTGGAGAGGCTCTGCACTTCTCATAATCCTTCTGTTTGTGTCAATAGTCTGAACATACACACACTCATCACTGCTTTCTAAACAAAACACACACCCCTGATGAATCAGTGCAGCATAACAGTCATTAACTTAAATGGAAACGGTTACAGGTCATTATTTCTATTCCATGTATTGCATAATGGCAGCATTTGTGTAATGCACAGTAACTTGTCCATAGTGGATTATGCATATTCAAATGTACACAGACGTATTGTTGCCTCTCACACACACAAACACGCAAACACGCACACAGCATGATGGACCTGTGGTGCCATGCCAGAGCGGAAAAGCTAGTCGAGCAGAACCCAGGGCAGCCTGGGATCCTGCCAAGCCCAGCTGGTGGCACAAGCAACCGAAGGGAAGAGAGGAAGAGGAGGAAGAGGATGAAGAGAAGTGAAGGAAGGAGGGAGAGAGGGAAGCAGAGGAAGGACAGGAGCCAGGGGGAGCGGAGGGGCTTAGAGAAGGGTGGTGCAACACCAACCAACCAACCAACACTTCTGTCTCTGGAGAGCAAAGAATCCTGTGTGAATGACTGGAAAAGAGGGAGAAAGGGATTTAGAGGGGGATGGTATGCATGTTGATGCATGTATTCATGAATATGTGCTTCTCTGTGTTAGAGGTATGTATTTTGTGTGGGTGTTGAGAGAGAATGATATATGGGAGATGGAGGAGTGGAGTAAAAGGGGCGACAGCGTAAAGCGGAGGGGAGTCGACTCCATAAAATTCTGAATGCCACTAAATCTTTCCATTATCCACAGATAAGGCAGTGACAGATGTTTGGGAGCCCAGATAGAATTTAAATGGTTCGAGTTTGGCTGATAGCGAGGGGTGAAGAATGAAAACAGATAGGTGGAGACAGACAGAGTGAGACAGCAGCCACGATACCGATATACACAAGCACTGTAAACATCCTTCATTCCTCCCCCTCCCTCCCCCTCATCCTCACTGCTCTCAGCTGGAGGGTGTTGCCCCATTCGAGGAGCTCTGACAGGGTCAGGGGTGAGGCGGCGCCGCCCCCAGGCTGATTCTGATGAAGAATGTGTGTTTGTCCAGTGTGCGTATTATAGATTTGTGCGCTTCTTTGAGAAATTGAAACAAACAGCAAGTGTTGTGTCCGTGTGCTGGAACATTTGCGAATGCGACATATACAGTTGGTGTGCACATTCGCTTGCGTACAACAACTACGTGGGTGTATTTTACTGCTGGTAAAATAAACTTGTGTCTACAAAATGTAAACTTTTCTAAAACTAAAAATTCGATTTTAAAAGTGAATTAAACGTTGCCCCTGAAAGGGTCAGACCAGTAATATTCAGTGTAATTTAAATTTAACCATTTAAAAAAGATCTATATTTCCCTGAACGAAACGTGAAAGCCATCAGAAGCAGCATTTAGACCATCATTTGATGCTAAATCTCCAGTGAAGCCCACACTAATGAAATTCTCTCAGCTGGGATGGCAGCTCCTTGAGGCAGGGTGCGTGGCAGGATTTACAGACTGACACCCCTGCTGTGGAGCAACAATCCCTGGAAACATTTTTATTATTGAAAAGATGCTGATGCAACGACCTGCACCGAGGTTGAAAACACACATGCACACACACAACACCAAAATTAATGTTGAGACAAAATTCATTTATACTCCGTGCACGAGTTTTGAAATTAGGAAACGAAATAATCTTTCTCGAATCGTCATTGAGCTCCTTATCTAATCTTATTTTAACATGAACTTTTTCCTTGAGTTAATTTTTTTTTTTTTTTGTAAAAATGTTGAACTGAGGTTGAACTTGGCCGGAATCCGTATGATGAAATGCCTCCAGAGAAACTCCCACAGCTCACTGAGCTACTTCTCTGCTCTGATAAAATAATAAATCGGTACCAGTCAATACAAACTGTCCACGCCCGTGTCTGCATGTGTCCTTTTTGTCATCTGGTCCTTTAAAGGCGGAAACTTACTGCATCATCATATCAGAGGTGGAAACGCGGGCTGTCTCACATGTGATTTTTATTAAAAGACGAGCTGAGATATCGCTGTGTGACCCCGGTTTGACGCTCTGCGTGTGTGTGTTTGAGAAGCATGTGATCTCACTGTTTCCCTGCGTGAGAAGAGAGAGACAGCAGAGACATACACACTGACTCAGTGTTCAGCCATGCAGCCTGCCTTCTTCGAGACGCACTCACATACCAGCCTTTTCCAACACACACACACACACACACACACTAAACTAAAGGAGACCATTGTCCTGTAGTGGAATACAGACCAAGAGGCTAGAGGCAATCTTCACAGGAATCTGCTGCAGAGGGTAGGCTTCAACACACCCTGGCACACACACTCAGACACACACAGACACACACACACCGCTCCACCCTCGACACAACAGTCCCCTCCTCTGCCACATGCTGTATCACCAGATAGAAACCCGTCTCTGCCTACAAATCCTTTATTCAGAGGCCACTTGTGGCCATGTGATTAATAAATGGCACCGAGGATGCTAGCCAGCGCTGCCAGAGGTCAGAGGTCAACTCTGCTAGGTCGCTGCCGCAATGTGGGGCACCACTGTGCTGTCCACTGTACGTCTCAAGGAGAAAAACCCACTGAACCTCATGAATATTACATGAAGGCCCTGCCATGACAGGATGGAGGGGAAAACAAAAGGGCAAGATTTCATCTAAGAGAGAGGGAGAGGAGGGAAAAGAAGGATGGAGGAGGGATAAAGAGGGTCCTGTGAGGCCCAACAAAGACAGGCTTTATAGCAGTGAGGGTCAAATGGGAGTTTTATTCATGGTTTCCCCCTACACACTGAGAGGAGCTCCCTTAGGACCCTTTAAAGCCGAGGAGGTGTGCATGTGCGTGCGTGTGTGTTCATACAGTTTTTCCTCCTGGCTCGTGCTTTCACTTAGGACAACCTTTTGTCCCACAAATATCCACACTTTCCTGCTTCCCGTGACAAACACACTACCCAGTTGCCGTGTGTGTGAGTGTGTGTCTGTTGGATCTCTCTGTGTTTTTGTCATATTTATAGCCTTAAGCTACTTATTATCCTGAAGTCCTGCAGAGAAGCTATATGCTCTGCTATTTCCTCATGGCTCATGCTCTGTGCATGGCTCTGACTGGGGCTAGGCTGCAGCAGATGTTGGGTCTGTAGCGACCTGCCAGTGTTGGGGACATTCCTCAGTGGTTCTCGCTGGCACAGAGCTGACTGCATGTTCTTGAGCAGAGCCAACAATGAGTCCATATTTAACAGGACACGTAGCAATGCAGGAAATTGCAGAAATCCCTTTCTTTTTTTTTCCAGCACGTGTTAGGCACACTTGTGAGATCCAGCAGAAACACTGCAGAGCCCCAGGAGTGGGTGGACAGTAGGAGAGTGTAGGGCTGCTTTACAAGCTGAAGGCCAGAAACTACTGAGGCAATGGTGAATAAAACAAATGATAAAGAAAATACTTTCAATATTTAAAGTTGCAATGAAGGTGTCGCTCACAACAAACGCACACAGAGAATCATCACACAATTCTCTGAGTTTTTTAGCGTCTTTCAGCTCATTGTTTTGGTTCTATGTCGTCCCTATAATGAAAATACTTTGTTGTGCTGTTTGAAAATATGTATTTACTACAGTAAATACACAACAGTGTAAACCTCCTCACCACTTGGAAACCACTTACTATAATGTACACAATGACGGAGATATGCTAAAGGTACAAATCTCTAATCTGCAAACATGTTAAAACTCTGAGCAAACTCTGGGACGGCTGCAATGTTTTAGCAAAACAGATTTAAGAAAAAAGAAATCACAGATAAGGTAAACTCACATACACAAAAACAACACCATCACCGGCACTACATCACGGCACGGACAAACAAACACTCTTATTTGCTTTATGATGATTGCCATTTCCCTTGACGTCCCCCTACCTATTTTCCACTATGTCTAATACGGCTGTAATCACCATTGTAAACCTTGTGTCATTGTGAGGACACATATAATTAAAAGAGGATTAGCAATGGACGGGCCCAGATGCCTTCTGCATGTAATTAACATTCAGACAATGTGGCGGGCATACAAAGAAAACACCTGTGTTTGCGTTTTTTTGTGTGTGATGCCAGTGTGTCTGTCTGTGTGTATGTGTGTGTATGTGTGTGGGCGTGTCTGAGGATGTGTATTGGTCTGCGTGTTTGAGAGGGATTAGCCTCAGAAAATTCAGTCTGACATCAGCCAATCAGGGCCATTCAGGGGGCCAGCCAATCATCCACAACAACAGTCGAGCTGCCAGGAAACGGTATTAAAACGGGCTTCGTCGACATAGTGATGGCGGGAAACAGTACATGGACCGGTGTAGTGGACATAGTGTCCATTTTCAGAGTTCAGAACAATCCTAGTTCACTTGGCTGAGGTGGGAGATTTGTGATTATCTACAGAATAAAAGCATCCACCGCAGAGATGAAGAGCAGAAGCTGGAGTAAACATCAGATCTACTGTCACGCTCCTCGAATTAATACGTGAAACATTCAGGTTTTCCGCACGAGGTCTGACTGGCGTTCTTAATCACATCATCTCGACCTTAAAAACGAGCATTAATTAGCTTTTTCTTTTACCAAATTACAGGAACTTTGGCTAAAATTTGCTCTTCATTTGGAGGCAGAGCCGGATCCCTTCCTTTGTAAACCTGAATGATTCTGACACATCAAATAGCTGCAGAGCAAATATTTGATAAACAGCACGAGGTTGCATCAGTCGACCTTTGAGGAGTGAAAGGACAGTTCTTGTCCTAAATATACCGTCATCGGTCTGTCCTGATGCCAGTGAGTAGGTGCTCCCGGGCCCGTGGGATGCACTGCTGCGGTGTGATTACACTGAGCTGTGACGCTGAGACGGGGAGGTCGCAGTTGCTCTTTCCAGGCACTGTGACATTAAAAGGTGATTGTCTAATGGAATTGACCTTTCAGCTTTATCTCCCTATCATGCATATAGGAAGAGGATTTACTGTGTGTGTGTGGGTGTATATGAAGGTGTATGTATGAATGTTTCATACGGCGTGAGGTGGGCAGGAGCACAACAGGATGCATGTCCACCATTTGTGTGTCTGTATGCAACTGCCTCCATGCATTGGATCCTGTATCTTTGTGTGTGTGTGTGTGTGTGTGTGTGGAGAGGGAGGCATATTCTTGTGTATAGTTAATGCCAGTGGGATCGTCTAGCATTACCCGAACGACCGTGAGATGAGGTCGGAGAGAGAGGGCACAGCGGAGACATGAGAGTGTGTCACCCTTGACCTCCGGGCCATTAGCTGATGGGTAAATACTGTCGCTGTGCTGCAGTGAGGGAGAGAAGCTGACTGCTGCTGAAACAAGTCGTTTGCTGCTCCAAGTCCAAAATCCTGTCCTCACAAACTGGGCTCCCATCCATGGGAATTACGTCGTCATTAAACCGAATGAGAAACAGGACAAAATCCTGATTCTTTTCAAAAAAGAACATTTCTGATGACAACAAATTGATAAAAATACTGTCAGCCCAAGCAGACTGTTTATCAACATATCGATGAGAGAGGCAGATACCAGCGAGCCAACACTAAAAATGTTCCACGTTGATGAACACGAGTCGTCTCTAAAACCGCCAATGAACCGACATCATCGCACACTGAGGAGCTGCCAATCCACCCAACAAACGTTGATGCGTATGGGTTTCAGCCGCAGTCACACCATGGTTTAAAATTTGACTTCAGAGCTGGTAGAGAGCTGCTATCAGCAGCTTAAATCCAAAAATACGGTGCATTAAAATTCCTCCTGGTTGAACGGTGGTGCAGTTACATGCAGTATGCTGCACATTCAACAAGCTGCAGTCACTGAAATACAGTGATAGCACACACTTTGCCATTCATAGTTAAGCTCTTTTACAGAGGAGGTAATGACAGTCAGTCCCCATGTGCTGCTGAGTCACTCTGCTTATCGTGTTGCTCCTTGTACCTTTTGATAAAACACTGAACTGTGATACCGGGGTGGCAAATGTTAGCTGTGGCTAAGCTACATACAAAAACATGATCCTGTTTTTATTATTGTTTTTTTTTTTTTGTTAGCAGGATATCTCAAAAACTACCAACATGATTTCAAAGTAATTTGGTGAAATGTTTGGCCACGAGCTAAGTGTTTAGAGGGATGAACCTAAATTGTGAATCTTGCGGCATGTAATTGGCACGAGTGTTGGCACTTTCGGTACAAAAGCCTTTGTCATTACTGAGGGTTTTCAAACACCTGCAGTGGTCTATTTAAGTTCAAGGGTTGTAGAATTTCTTGAAGAAAGCTTCTAGTTTCCAGAATCAAAATGAAAAACAGAGAAATGTTTGGATGTATGAGGTTTACAGGCAACACTTGAATGTCCCATCCTCTTGTCTGCCACTGAGTGCTGAGTGGCTCTGACTGCTCTAAGAGAGCACTCTGCTTCTCAGGGCTAAATCACTCAGGACTCATAAAAAAAGGACTTGCAGCTCAAATGCTGACAGCGTTAGCTGAGCAAACAGACAAATGGAAGTGTGGGTCCTGTGTGTGTGTGTGTGTGTGTGTGTGTTGCAGCGCTGCCTTTCCCATCAGAACTTTTTCATCAATAATAAATCTGTATTATAACAATGAAAAAATACATTAAAGTCAGTGTATATTCTACAGTGCACTGGATATTAAGCAAATCATTATTTATATACCTAAAGTTAAAGCTTAACAGCTGTGACTCAAAACTTCAAATAACTTTAAAAGTTGCTAAATGTGCTTCAACAGTTTCGGTTCCACGCTACCCCACCGTCCCAGAGGATCCTACCTGTTGCCGCAGAATGCCATCAAACGAAGACATGAATAAAGATCAGCCGTGTGTGTCTCCCCACTTGAACAGCGTTTCTGTTTCTATTCCTGAAATGTCTGTCCTCCTAGACACGGATAGATGGAGAGAACGGAGGAGAGGGGAGGACAGAGAGGGAGAGATGGAGGGAGATACTTAGCTTCGACCTGTCAGTCAAAGGGAAAGATAAACATCAAATCCCATCAGCAGTGCATCTCGGTCTGGGTGCTGCTGCATTCAGCTAGAGCTCAATAACAACAAACAGAGGAACAGAGGAACGTTCAGCAGCAGGAACGGTGGAACACAACTGTTATAAGATGGATATGTGGGGCTGGTCCTGAACCTTTTACTAAACAGCACATCTCTCATTTGTCCGTTCATTCACAAATCCACACATGTGGGTCCAGCTCATGTCTACAGCACAATAAGTAAAGTATCCTGAACATTGTCTCAGTGTCTCCAGGATCGCAGGTCTCACAGAACATCACCAGAGATTAACAACAGTTAATCAGGTTTTTGATTCACAGGTCAACACTGGACGGATGGTTTAAGTATACTCCCACAGTAATTATGTTAACATGTATTTGTGATATAGAGCTGTGGTGGAAATGTTTCATTAATGATATTTTTATCCTGAAAAGGAGAAGATCATGGAACCTAGGAGAAAACACAATCGGCCCAAGCTGACCAATCACAGCTCTTGTGGACTCCGCATGGTATTTCTATCCACCCTATCCCAGATGTGTAGTTTCATTTTTGAGGAAAAGCACATCAGCTGGGGCGTTGCCTACAGCAGCTGTGGAGACTATACACATGTAGCTGCCATAGCCCCTTAACGCACAACCATAAATCCCCCTCAAGGGTTACTGTAGGAATATGAAACTCTGAGGGACACAATCACAGACCTTGTCCAAGACCACAAAACACATATAGGCTGGATGGGAAAATAACTCCCACAGTTCCCTTTCCAGAGTTAGGCAAGAAGAATTGGGCTGTCCCACTGATCCCTGACCTGGACAGAATCCACACAGCTCCTCCTTAATCTGACCTTCAACAACTGATCTTCTCCAGCACCCCGACACAAGCTTTCCATGGGAGGCTGAGTAGTGTGACACCCCAGCAACTAGAGAAAATCATCCCCCCCAAAAAAAGAGAGAACCAATTTCCTCATCCGCCCTCCTGTGGGAAAGCTCCGAACTCCCCCTTTAAGAAAATTACAGGAACTCAGACATCCTTTGTAATGTTTAGACTTAATCAATTGAGGGGTCACTTGAGGATTCAGCAGTGAGGAGGCATGAAATAAGAAAAGTGAGACGCAATGAGAGATATTCTGAAACAGCTAATGTAGGAATAACAAACTCTTTGCTGTGATAAGTCGACTCATTTCTTCATCCATCCAACAATTTGCGTTCTGGTGTGAATTGCAGCCTCACAAGGCCACTCGCGTAGCTACAGATTTTAAGTCTAGCTCGAAAGCTAGTGTTTGCCATCATCAAAAGAATTAAGAGTAGATTAACATGTTTTAGTTGCAGGGCTGCAGGAGGACAAAGCCTGAAAAAAACTAGCTGTGGACAAACGCTCATTCTTTCATTTTACAATTCTATTTTCTGCAAAGCTATCGATCTCATTATGTATGAAAAGTAAGAGAAAGAAAGCAGACGAGGCATGGTGGAGTACGAAGATTACAGCAGGGCTGCACACACACCCAGAATTACCCTGCCTCCATGGCTCCAATCTATTTCAATTGGACATGGCTGCTGAATGTGTAGCAGTGGCCCTTACACACACTTCTCACGCTGCACAGTCCGTAAACAGAGCGGTGGAATGCATTCAGATTTGACACACCCACACACACACACGGGCACAGGTATGAAAAGCCCGAGCATAATGTCCATGTTGTCGTATGTAAAGACACACGCACGCTCACACACATAAGCCCACAGCAGACAGAAATCCAGACTATCCCCCCACACACCAGCTGTTTACTGCTGTCAGGAGTAATAAAAACAACATGAGTCAGTTTGAGAAAAGCATTTGTGAGAGAAATCTAAAACTATGAAACTCCATATGGTCCCTCTGTCTCTGTCTGTCTCTCTCCATCAGCCTTTTCCCTCCTCTCTACCTTTCTCTCTCTCTCTCTGCAGAGAAAATGCAGCGTTGCATGAGCTCGGCGGAGAGATGACAGATCATTGTAGACACTGACAACCTGTATAACGCTCATAGCTTCGAAATTAGACTCAAATTTTCAGCTCTGAGACATAGCTCGGGATGAATTAAGGCAAGAGAGAAAGCCAGCCGCAGAGGATGACAGCGATGTTTATTGAGTTTTTTTTTCCTCACATTATGGTATGTCACTTTTAACAAGCCGCTATCACAACATGTTACAAGCGACAGATATTCTTTCAATTTCACTTTCATTCTGTCTCGACTCCAGTGATTCAGAGGGATTAAAATGAAGTTACAGAATGAGAAAAAGTTTGAGTCATTGAAATGCAAAGTACGTGCTCGTTTTTTTTTTCCTCCCTCAGTCCGTTCAGCAGTGACGACTTTAAGCGGAGCTGCATACCAGCCTGAGCCGCAGGAGGAGAAGCAGCAGCACTTGTGCTTGACAGAGAGAGAGAGACTGTTATAGAAATGTAACACATTGCCATCTGCAGGCAAGTCAAATCGGCAGGCGGGCAGGCATGCACACACAAAGGTACACACACACACACACACACACACACACACACACACACACACACACACACACACACACACACGCACACACACAAACACACACACACACACACAAGCCAGCAAGCAAACAGATGAACCCGCTGAGAGCGAAACAAACTTGTCTAATTTAATCAGAAAACTCATCATAGAAAATAAATTGCACTCGTGAACTTGTTTATTATTCATTCATTCATTGTTAAAGCTGGACAAGCTGCTATTTTACACCGAACAGAAATAAATATGAGCTCTGCTATTGTCACTTGGTGGCGTGAACTCAGAGAAGTGGCTGCTGATGCTGACTGCAGGGGACGGCCAGGGTGTGTGGAGTGTGTGTGCCTGAGCTTCACGTCTTAAGAAATAATGAAAATCATGTAAGATAAGTCGGATTGATCTTCATTCCCCCGCAGCAGCTAGCCTGTAAGTAAAATACAGAATAAAAATAAAAGGAAAACATCACTGAGAGCTTCCTCTAATTCTAAATTTGTGCTACAGATCCACACAGGAGATCAAACGCACACATGCACGAGGCACAAACACAGTTATACACCAACTGGAACCACTCTGACACATGTAGACACACACTCAGACACACATACTCTCACACAGAATGAAATGAGAGCCATCAGAGGGCCAGTGACGGAAAGCAATGGTGACACCAGCCGTCAGCCAACATCAGCCCCGGGAAGATCGCCGTGACAACCACGACATCGACCCCTCCGAGAGATTATCGTCAGCTGCTGCCTCGCGGCCAGGAGGCACACAAACACGCTCGCGCACACTCTTACTCAGCCCGCCCAACCTACGGGATGATAGCGGGTAGAGCAGGTTTGTAAATGAAGAACTAATCTGAAATCATGACAAAGATTCAGATTTTAAGTCTCATCATTACACTGAGGGTGAACAAAACTGACTCTCCAATATCTGGGACTTAATGTGTTGTGTTTAAAAATAAACTAGAACTCATCTACACTCCAAGCAGCTCTGGTTGGAAAAGCTTTGGGCTACACAGTCCACTTCCTGTTTGCTATGTTAAAGTGTGCTAACACTGGATTTCGCTCCCCACTCCTTTCTGTGAGGAAAAGGACCACGTGTATTTGCATGTCAAGTTCAGTTTAACTGAACGTTGACTCTTGAAGCTCTCCAGTGTCCAGCCAGTCTGAGAGAAAGGGTGGGACTGACCTCTGATTTGGGAAATATTGATTATGGACTGCTGCCATCAGTCCGTTAGCCTTCTGCAATTAACACACACAACCTTTCAACCTTTTCATATCTCCCCTGGTGGAACCTGATAGCTTGATAGATCCTCTATCAATGGATCAATCAGTGGACTGTGAATCAGATTTGCAGTGTCCATAAAAAGAGACCCATTGATGTCTGTTGACCTTATGCTTCATCTTACTCTCACTTGGGGCAGCAGCTCACTCCTAACCCGGACTGATCAACCCAGCCTACTGAGTATTAATCACAGTGAATAACGATGACCGTGATGATGACGATGGTGCCGATAGCCACCGTGACAGTAAAGAAAGGCATGAGGAACCCGAGCTGATGCCACTGCTGGTTTGTGGTGCCTGTCTGTGGAAATCACAGTTATCTGTGTCTTTCCTCTCACAGTGTCCACTCCGGTCGACTCTGCTGCTGATTACACACATTACAACAACACAACTACCACCTGCTTAATCACGAATAACACCATCATTCAGCATTCCATCAAAACTCTCAACTGGGGTCTGTTTATGTAAAAGCCCACAGGATGCATCTGTTAGTTTGCTTCGTTAAAAGGCAAAAGGCCGACTATTAAACTAATATATAGGCTGATGGTGATCTTTTATTTCAAAAAGTCAACAAATTAAACATTATTTGCATAAATTACCACTGAATTACCACTGTGTGTGTCCACGAGCCAAACGATTTGACTGAGTTCAGCACAACTACGGCTGAATCTTCTTTGTCCTCAGTTTTATCAGCACATTCCTGAGCGTCAGTCTGATGATAATGTACTTTTCATATCCACTTTTCTTTCATATTGAAATGTTGTCCTCTTAGACACACTGTGACAGTCACATTCTATCTGGCACAACCAAGACGTCCTCAACAGACACGACATATTTTAATACTTGTATTTGATTTTCGTCTTACTTCATCATACTTGCTCCATTTTCCATCTTTTTCATAATTAATATGTTTGCATTCGTTGTCTGTGTTAATTCCGTCTGACACTAATCCACTCCAGAGAAAAAAAACAACTTGTGAATGGACTTTTTTTTTTGTGTGTGTGTGTGTGTGTGTCTGCGGTTCGACCGAATGCAACGTCAACTCGTACACTAACCAGACGCCACACAAATCCCGACGTGCGTTGTGTGACTTTGAGCTTATGGCAGCGGTTTGTACAGTAAAGTGTGTGAACTGGGAGTGAACTCTGTAGTGCGCGGTGAGAGCCCTCGATGCCTTTGGGGAAGGGGAAGAGAAAGAGGAGGCAGAGAGGCTCCTCTGGAGATAAGACTCGCAGAATTAATCCTCTTGATGAAGCGTCAGCCTCAGCCCCGCTCTGTTTATCGGCCATTCAAAGGCTCCAACAGGACCGGATGGGAACATGGAAAATAGATTAGGCTCCTCCTGTCTAGACACCACACGCATACACACACAGGAATGTGCAAACCCATAGTGACAAATGTTGACGAGGCAGATGACAAAGCACGGTATCATTGAAAATAAGCAACTTGGAGGGGACGAACTGTCCCTGTCCCTCGGTTTCTGCTGTCACTGAGGGAGAGTCGGTCACACCATCAGGTGACCAGGCTGAACGGGAAATACAAAGAGCGAGCGTGGACAAATTCTCACTGATCTTTCGCTAAAGCTAAAGTGTGTGTAGCTACGGTCCCTGAAATGTAGAAGCTACTCGTGACTAAAAAAGGGAGAGAAAAAAAATTATTGACGGACGATGCTGCCAATTCTGGCAACAGCTCAGAAAACACAAACAAACTCTTAAATCCTTGGAAAAGCTTTTTTTTTTCCTTGCTCTTTGTGAAGTGTTCAAATTTGAAATTGGCAGTAGTGTCCCAGTTTTGTAGCTCAGTTGGCTGCTTTAACGCAACTTTGCATCATTTCCAGTTAGTACAAAACAGTACATTAGCCTACATTGGTTTCATCTACACTAACTGCCAAAATAACACACTGTTAAACATTCGTAGGACAATTTTAGTCTGTGGACAAAGCCTTTGAAAATAGTCCCACAGAGTCCAAACCCCTAAAAAAGCCTGGCAGGTTTACACGTGTGTCATTAAAAAGAACATACAGACTCAGGAGTGGTACAAGTTCTAATTAAAGGGACTGACTCGAGATAACATTGTAAAACGTGAGGAAATCAATTCGCCATTATTCATTTGGAAGTAGCACTTGTGGCCAAAGTGGCAGCTGTTTAGCAAAAATTACAGAGGCTTGATTTAAAGGACGAGAAGACAGACTTCAGTCTCATGTCTTTAGGTACAGGTACAACTGAAAACAAGGGGCTACTATTCCTTTACAAGCTGATGATTTGAATGATGATTTGTTTGAGCCTCTTTACACTCAAGAGCAAATGAAAGGTTTCTGTTTTGAACCAACGAGAGTCTGAGTACATGATACGAGACCTGAGGTGCAAAGTCACTAGACCCCATGTACACGCTGCTGCCCCTGGAGATATATGCATCCATTTGTCACTAATTGGTTGTCATGGTACAAGTCATTCAATGAATTTGAATTTCTGCAGTTTCATCAGGTCATGTGTTTTCATTTGTCTGTCTGTTCACAGCCATTTACAGAAATACATTTGGGTCAAATTCCACTATTTGCCATCAATTCAGAGGCAATTCTGTCCCGGTAAATGAAAGAGATGGAGGAGGGAATGTGTCTATTACAGCTGGTTTGGTGCTGAATGGGCTCCATATGTATTTACTGTCTGTGCTGGTGTGTGTTTGTGTGTGTGTGTGCGTGCGTGTGTTCGAATATGCAGGTGAGTGCGTGCACGTGTGCGTGCACAAACGCTGGAGGGGCGGGAACAGAGGCAGTACGGAGAAAAAAAAAGAAATGTACTTAATACAATGTCTCTATGATAATGTGTGTATCTGAGAGTGTGTGTGTGTGTGTGCGTGTGTGTGTGTGTGTGTGAGAGAGACAGCTGTGTGATGATAAATGGACTGATAGCCGATCTAGCTGAGCTTACACCCTTTAATTAGTTTTTAATTGACAGCCATTAAAGATCCTCATTCCCAATCCTGATTATCTGTTGCACAGAGCAGCGATCTAACTGCCCCCTTCCCTTCCCTTCCTCTCTTATTTATCTTTTCTGGTGCTGATTTGCATCATTTCAGTATCTAATGATTCCATTTATACATTATATGCATTTAGCTGACAGAGGCACAAGCTGGAGACAAAAGTCTGTCTGGTGAGATACAAGATGTTTTTATGAGTTTAGTTTTGACATGAACGTATTATAATGAGATATCACATTTAAAAAGATTGTTTTCATTTCGAGAGCAGCTCACTTTGCATTACTCTACATATGGTTACATACATGTCTCAGTAAAATAAAAATGAGAGATGAGCAGCTGCCTGTTGATGAGCTCCGTCTGAACTTACATCATCTAGGATTTGATGATTTTTGGTTGTTGCTGTTGTTTTTAGAGTTTGTGTGTCAAGGAGAAGCACTCAGAGCAGCCCAGTTTCCAACATGGACTTATGAGGGTGTTGAATACTGCACGGACCACTTACCCACGTGAAGTGCCTCCCTAAACAAAGGAACTGGTGTGTGTGTGATATTTACACACAATGCTGTGTGTGGCCACAAACAACTACCAAGGTTAAAACCAGAAGCAGCTCTGCAACAATAAGAAACTTCTTTTTTTAAGCACACAACACTTAACCATTCGACAACAGCAGAGACTTGACAGGAAGTGAAGGGAAAGGTGCTGGGAACCCTGAACCCTGGGCTGGAGATGTGGGAGCCACATTTAATTAGAGCGGGTTTAGATGAGCTGATGCTCAGTGGCCAGATTTCTTTTCTGTAAATCGCTTGGAGACAATCCTTCTTGGCCAAAGGGCCACAAGAAAAACTCCGACTGCAGAAATCCGCCGGTACATATCTGTGCAGAGCACCTGCTGCTTGCTCCGTGTTTCATCAACTCAACTTACACCGTGGTGAAAAAAACTTGTTTCATCAAAATATCAGGACGACAGAATGAGAAGCGTTGACAGGATCGTGACACACTCTGTTGTCTGTTCGTCTGCGAGGTGTCACTGTCTGTACAAGTGTGTGTTGCGTGAGTGTGTGTGTGTTATTGACACACAGACTGTCGAGCATATGTGATCGGCTTTCATCCCTGGAGTCTCTGTCTGTGATTAGGCATGAGCAGCCTGGCTATTCAAAGAAAGTGACGCTATGAATCCAGCATGTGTGCCACACCTGTATCTCCGAACCCTTCAGAGACTGAGGAAAACATCCTTGTTAAAGCTGAATGACAGTGCAGTTTCATATAAAAAGTGATGATGTGGTTTTATGAGTCCACGGCGGCTGGAAAAATAATGTCAAACTACGGAGGAACACGTTTCTTCAACTAATCTGAAAGCATGAAACTTTTAAAAAAACCAGACGTTCAGGTTTTTCAGACAAAAATAATGATGTAATGCTGATTTAAAAATTGAATCCTGTACTTTGTTTTTAAGAATACGAATGAAAAATTATGAGAATTACAGATAAAATATTAATAAATAATTTGGAAAAATGTACAAATTTAAGCTTTAGTGCCGTGTCTGAGCACTGAAACTAAATATCCAAATTCACAACGCATGAAAATAATGACGAATACACACGGTACAGTCAAACACACACACACACAGAGTCATGGGAGGACGCGCCTGAGGCCATACTGTCCCTCCTCTACAGTGTAAAGGAGCGTGAGGGTCCTGTGCTGAGCCGCAGGCTATCAAAGCATCGGTTTACTGTCCTCAGCCCCAGAATCATTCAGATCAAAGAGGACGTGAACTCTGCCTGAGAGACTGGCTTTGTCCTCAGCCACCAAACAGTCCACAGCACCTGTAACACACCTACTGTAGATACAGTATGGTACAGTACGGCACGCTGCCAGAGAGAGATGGATGACGGGGAATACAAAGGAAAAGAAACAGAATGTAAAGAAAGAGAAAACCGGAAGAAAACAACAAAAATGGAAAAGAAAGACAAAGGGACAGAAATGCAAGAAACTCAAAAGTCACAGAAATGATACACAAATAAAACAGGAAGGAAAAATACCTAAAGCTAAGAGTGCTACAGGTAAAACACGAGATGCCTGGAGTGATGGAGGCAGTGCTGGTGTTGAGGTTCAGAGCTGCTGTTGTGTTGGAGGGGTGGAGGGCCTGCATTATTAGAGGTCATCTCTGTGGATTACAGAGGCAGAGTTCAACGCACAACGGCGCCATGCAATTTACCTCCATGAAAAATAGATGCAGCCGAGGAATGAAGTGACACATGCACTTACAGAGAGACGGACACGGGGCTGGAGGGGCTGATGGTTGTGAAAACAAACTGAACGGCCAAGGGACATGATAAGGTGTGTGTGTGTGTATGTATGAAACTATAACATACAGTGCTATGCTGATACTTCTACTGAATAAGTGTCTCAGAAAGTCTATAGTCAGCCCTGAACATGTGAGAGACTTTCTGTTCTGACAGTCGTTGGGATGTTAGGGAGCTTTTTTTTTTTTTTAATGTAATAAATAAATTGGTATTTCAATTTAGTATTTACAGATTCTTCTCAAACATCTCCCTTTAGAAAATGTCTTGAGGTATGGAGACTGATAATATATCTGTAAACTACTTCTATAAGAGTCAAAGTCAAAGTCAGCTTTATTGTCACATGCCATATGTACAGGTCATACACTGGATTTGAAATTGCAGAGAGAGAAATGTGTGTTATTACAGGCTCTGCTGAGCTCAGTGCACCTGTAGGTGGAGTGACAAGGTCAGAGCCTGCATGTCAAACAGCAACTCTGTTAATATTCCGCATTCATGTAGTAATCAGTTCCACCTATAGCTCTCGAACCTTACATCACGGACCTGTTTATTACAGTTGGCAGTCCCTCAGTCAAACTCGGAGTAACATGGTGAAATGTGGTATCTCCTCTCGGGCTAATTTGATTCAAGGTGCCATATGTTGACTTGTGGTGATTCTGTGCCGCCCACACAAGGACATAATTTTCCTCCTGGGAGACCGGGAGCTTCTGCGGCTCGACAGCTCCAGACTGTCCCCTCCGTCATGAAGCTGTCAGGCACAACACCAGCTGATAATGCGTTCCTCCTAATCCAACACCAGCTCCAACCGAGCTGCAGTTTAGCTTCACACATCTGACCACAACATTGCCATAAGTCAATAAATAAATCAAAAATCCCTGAGTTTTAGTGGTAACGGTCCAACCCTAAAATGTATCTGTGCATATCTGTGTGTGACCACGGGGCTGGATGAGGCGCCGGTCCTCCCTCCTGCTTTGTTGACAGAAGATAATTTGGTTTTGACAGCAGATGCTGCCTGTCCTCTCCTGTGCCCCTATTAGAGGCAGAGAGGTATCGGCTCTGACAAGCAGTGGAATGTGGAAAAGCTCCCTGAACAGAAACCATTCTCCTGCCTCTCCTCTCCATTCACCGGCCCAGCAGGCAGTGCAACTACGACGGCAAATGAGTTCCCTCGCTTTGCATGTCCCCCTCCTGTTTCTTTTTTTTTTTTTAAGCATTTGAATTTTTTTGTCACAGCAACAAAAGGAAACGGGGAGCGATGCGATAACACGCCGAGATGTCTCCCGTCCGTGCTATCTGCAGCCGTTTAGGAGGCGCCTGTGACAAGATAGCGAGGGGAAGATGCATCATCTCAATCCAGCTGCTCGCTCAGTGTTAGTGACTGCACCGAAACACAACAGAGCGGTCACATTTATGGCGTCAGGCTCCACACGAAAACACAAAATGTTCCATTAAGCCACGACAACTAATATTTCTCCTACTTTATGCTAGTGCACGTCAGTCCACACTCAGCTTAACCACAGTCTGACTTTTTACTCTTCACCTCTGAGCCAGCTGGCCTCACATTGGATACCAGTTTCTGGTTTAAAGTGTCCTACTCACACTCACGCACACAAATAGCCGTGTGCACACACACACACATCCACAGCCAGTCCCTCGGGAGAAGTAGCTCCTATATCCTTTCTGCCTCCTTTTAATATTTCATCTCCTGACAGGAGGCCTCATGTTTTATTGAGCCAGTCACTGCAATCGGAGGGGATGTACTACATTATGCACCATCATTTATAAATGACCGCCAATCAATGTCTACCCTTAAACATAATACCCACTAAACAGGCTCCGCTTGCCTCAGTGCCACCGCTGGGCGGTCGAGCACGCTGATGGAAACACTTCCTTCGGGTCCGACACAGAAATCACACACTCATTGTTCCTGGTGAAGCTCGAGGAGGTGAGTTAGATTTGGCTTAATGAAAGTCAAACGTTAGCAGAGGCAGCGCTCACACGCTCATAATTCACATGGAGGGGGATTTCAGTTCCCGCTGGTTTAACTTTCCTCTCTTAATGTGAACTTCAGACATAAATATTTTACTTTGTTTTGTTTTTCTACACTGCTTCGCTCACTTATGCACACACACACACACACACACACATACACACGCACACACACACACAAAATTTAACCCTGAGGTGTGTGTGAAAGAGGGGCAACACCACCGAATAACAAAAGTCTACAAAAACATTTCAAAACATCTTGAGAGTGACAGAGAGGAAGATTTAACTCTCGACAATTTTGTTTGCTCCAGTTAATGTGAACTCCTCACAAAACTCTCTTGCCCTGCCTCTACACACTCACACAACACACACACACACACAGACACACACAAGCACGCTGACTCTAGGTGATGGCACTTTTAGTCTCCATAACTTGGCCCTTGATCACTGTAATCAAACATAGGCAGCATCAGCCTGAAGCTCCTGTAATTACGGGCTGCTCCGGCCCCCTGCATGAGGAGTGCACACGCACAAAAAACACACAGTGGCGTGCACACGCCTGCGCGCTGGTAGACAGCCGCGGTTTCAAAAACATACATCCACACACACAAAGACTCGCAGGCCCGTGTGTGTGTGCGCTCTGCTGCGCGCTCAGCACAGACGGAGCCTCGGTAAAGGACACTAATGAGTCCAATGAGACTGAGGGGAAAACAGCTCCTGAAATCTACACCACAGTAAAACACCTCAGAGAGACTGAGAGGGAGCAGAGGGAGCTGGGGGAGCTGGTGGGGGGGGGGGGGGGGGGGGGGAGGGGCTTCAGAAGGCAAACCGCAGAAAAAGAGAAAAGGAAGAAAGAGGAGATAAAGATAGACTGAAGGAGGGAAAACGAACTGACAGTAGCGATGGTGGTAGTGGTGGTGGGTGGTGGGTTGCCAGGGCCCTAGCGGTGCTGTTGCCAGCTGTAACCATGGTAACAGGTTCCCATGGTGCATGAGTGGTGCAGCCGGTGAGTGCCGGTTTGGGGGTGTGGGGTGTTAAGTGTGCGTGGAGGGGAGGGGAGGGGAGGGGGGGGGTAGCATTTCTTTTTCCTTTTTTTGGCGAACGTCCCGCCTTTATCAGCTGCCCGGCAGAGGAGGGCCTTATGTAAGCTCTGTTTAATGATGCTGCCTATAAAAAGATGTGGTCTGGTTACATAAAATATCATATTTATACTAAGACGGCCTATAAAACTGGGTTTGTGAGCAAGGGGCATGCTCATTGGATCACTGCTCCGGGGGGCCTGCAGCGATTCACTGGCCCTGATGAATAAAAAGCCCTGGGCCAGTGGTGGTCCAGATATACAGAAGCCCCGAGCCAATGATCTTCGCAAGTTGCCGGCCAATGGAAAGCCTGGACGGATGCAACCCTCTGGCCAACGGAGGTCCTGCAGTGATGTCAGCATCTACTGCCACACAGCATTTCTGAAGGCGGAGCAAACAGGCCATAAACAACAACGGCTAATTAATCGTTTTCAAATGAGGCGGCGTTCCATTTCTCTGTGATAAACCTTGGTTGGTTTACTTTCGTTTAATTTAACTTCTTGAATGGCGTTCCCAACACACACTACGGCTAAAATCTATATGTTTATAACAACATATCAAACAATGTGACAGTGTAAAATGGGTCACACGCTGTGATGGACCCTCAGAGGTCTCACCTGAGACATGATTTATCTGTTCGCCCTGAAGCCCACCTGTTTTGCTTCAGTCTCTGCTCTGACAGTCGCTCTGGCCGTAGCAGGCATTTGTTTTCAGAGAAAAAGCTTTAAAAATGCACTGTACACTACCTGCTCAGCACCAGGCAGCAAACAGCAAACAGACAGAGAGTAGCTGATGAACACGGTGGAGCATTTAACGTCGGAACAGCCAGATATTTCCCTCAGGAATAAGTGGAAAGAGGAAAAACAGAGATAAATGAGGGTGAGTATTGGACTTATATTCGTTTTTTCAAATGAATGATGATGCTGCTCCGAAACCGGAGGACAGCAGCTGTTTCTAACAAGTTCATCATATCAGGTTAAAAGGTGATATGTCAGTGTTGCGTTGACAGTTTGTTTCCGCTGCACTCATGTGGCCAAAATATTCAGTTACTGCAGTTTAAAAAAATAAATAAATCGAAATACTGTTTGTCAAACTTTTGAAACGTGAGATTCATCTTTTATAAAATAATCACTCAGGTTCACTCAGGTTCCCAAGTACAAAGTAATGATCCTTAAGATTTTCATGTTAGAACGTCGCAGGTTTGATGCTGCTTGCGACTGAGATTTTTCTGTGATACACATTCCTCCTGAAGAAGAAGGCCACAGTGAAGAGCTGCAGGTGACAATGGAAAATTCACAAGTCACGATTTTAATCATCCTGACAGTGAATTCTATCAGCCTACGGTTTGCTCAGCTGCATGTTGTTTTCAGACACACGCCGATACTCGTTCAACAACCTTACCCTGCGCGTTTATTACCGTGACTATGACGATGAAGGTCCTGAAACCTTAAGGAAGTTCTAACCTTTAACCCGAGCCACGTTTTTTTAATCTTTACAAAGTGTTTTTTCTGCTACATCGACCCGAATCCTGACTTTCACATAAGCTAAACCACGTATTTATCCTTGTAACCATGGCGACGAATGTCAGTACGCCGCTGCCGGTGAACTCCGTGTGTTTATTACTGTAACCACGACGACAGAGGTCTGGTACGGCTGCAGCTGCAGGAGGTGCTTCCACAGGTCGTATCAGACCAGAGACGTTGTTGCTACAAAAGTAAGACTGAGGTTGCATGAAACTTAGATTTCCTTTGATGTGTTTACAGCGTCTCTCAGGAGACCGACCTCTGCAGTCAGCATTTTTAGATGTTCTGTTCCTTCTACCAGCACTGAGAACAGCTCTTCTCTCTGCCCACCATTGTTGTGGCTGTTACGGGCTGTGATGTCAGCTGCTGGATCTCAGTGGCGGCCCATGATCTTTTCATGGTAAGTGGGTGTGTTTGTATATGTGTGTATCTTTGCGTGTTGTCCCTTTGTTCCGCGCTGTATGGCAGTGGGGAGTATGTTTGCTCACTGGTCATTAAAGCGAAGCCAGAAACTGCAGAGCACTTGCCCACTGGGCCCAAGACACACATACGACAGACCACTCCATGTGGAGAAAAGCCAGCATGTCTGGTTCCACTTGCATGCATGACTGTTTATGGACAGAGTCCAGTTTGTTCTGTGAAGCATTAAAAAAGAAAGGAAAAAAAAAAAAAAGGTTAGTGGCAGCGGCAGCGACCACCACTGGGGAAACCAGGGGAGGGAAAACAATTTATTAGCTTCAAAATAGAGTGTCCATCATGAATGTGTTGGGGGAGCGGTTCTTTTGTTACAGGCAGTGGGGGGGTCTGTCTACAAACGAGGGCAAAGGGAGCCAGGTAAAATGTTGTTTTCACTTAATTTTCTTTTTAAAATGATGGCTTGCAGGGGGAAGGCCTTTTCACTGACTGTACAGCAACAGCAGAAACCTCCCCATCCCCTGTGACTCTCATTCTCGTTGTAATTATCTCACCAAACGAAACCTTTAAACCAATGATACTAAGGACAGTAAAACCTGAACCTGAAACCTAAAACAACAAATCCTCTAATATTAGTTTTTTACATAAACACAAGGATCCCACAGCTTTGGTTTGGTAACGTATGATAATATAATATAACACCAAAACAAAACTCCATCATGTCCGTCCATCTCCTGCGTCAACCGCCTCGCTTCATGCCTCACTACACAAAGACGACATACACACCACCTCCTGAACATTAATCATGAGATACGGATTCGTCCAATATGCACACAGTTTCTATCACAACACAGCTGAAGGACCTGGCCTTCCATCAGCCCATCGTTACATCAGTCTAACCCTTGCACTGTGCGCTTCATTCATAGTCCCAGTGCCGGCACCTCCTACAGCCCTGCCAAGCCTCTGATGCAGGGCCTGATCCCTCTAAGTCTGCTGTTTACCGGGGGTCGAAACAATAGGCCACAGGATGTAGGATAACACACGGAGGCACAGGTCACTGCTGGGGAATAAGGATCCATCGTGTCCCTGATAACTGAGCATACCGAGACACCACACACACCACGAACACTACGCATTCAGTCACAGTCCAGTTGGACGTGTAAAGAATGAATTATTCCTGCCCATCTACGAAATCTGGGATGCGTGTGGGCGTTCACAGTTTTGCCGCAGGCAGGTTTGTAAGTGTTAAAATGTGTATTTATGAACTGTGCTGAGGACGGATCACAATGTGAGCAAAAAAAAAACTGCGTTTGTGGCATTTATAGATACAGCACAGAGCTTTCTCTGTGCACAGTGTTATGAAATTGACTGAGTTTAATGAAAGCCTATGAATGAAGGAATGCATGAAAAGGACATGTACTATCACTTCCTTCAGAACAGATTCTGTGGGAACATAAACCTCCATAAGTCCAGGAATTTGGAGCAAATCATTGCAGGAAGCCAGCTGGCCCTCACTGTTTTCAGTGGCTTAAATGCATTTATTTATACGCTAGCATTAGAATGAGGCATCACACCTAATTTCACAGTGAAATATTCATGAGGAGCTCCTGCATGTAGCATGTTTAATGTCAGCTGTGTGTCTCTGCTACTGTAAAAAAGAGATAAAAGACAGTCGTACAGTAGTGTACGGAGGGGGGCGGGAGAGCCGTGAAGGGAAGATGTTGCTGTGCTAAAAAAAAAAAAAAAGCATAGAATTTGATATTATCTATTATAATGACGTTAGTCTGGTAAAGTGGCCGCAATTATTCAAGCTCCTTTGTCAGCACATATTATTTACTCTATAATAGCTTTAAATGCCTTCATTTTGAACAACACACAGGTGGAGAGAGACAGAGAAAGACAGAAACAAGGGTGAATGTGATAGGAGAGAAAGAGAGAGAGAGAGAGAGAGAGAGAGAGAGAGAGAGATCTCCAGTTGTTATTGACCTCGCCGGCAGATGTGATATTTGCCAGGATGTAATTTGGGCCGATCCATCAGAGAGCAGTAATGAGGTCTAATGTTAGAGCCCACTGTGTCCTAATGACACCTCGCCTGTCCCATCGCCAAACCCACTCGTTCCAGCCGCGGACCCCTGCTGGGCTTCGGGCAGCTGGGACTTGACATCTGACCTTTAGAGAGACAGCCCCCTTCATCACACCCGAAACCACGGCGACAGGACAAAACCCGGCTTATGAGCTGGACGAAAACACGATCGATGACGGAGAAGATTTCCTGTGTTCCTGATTCAACCGGTATCTCAACAACATTCATTTTAAAGAGACGATTTCTCTTTTCCAGTTCCTACAGGGCTGACTACATTAATACACTGTATATGAGAAGCCTACACGCTCTCAGCCACTGCCATGATGACGGAGGTTCCCTATGACTACAGAAGAGTCTCTGGAGCCTGAAATGAAACTGATTTCATTTTCTTTTACAGTGTGACACCAGGTTACCTGTACCCATTCACAGGTGAGGTGGATCACACTGCATCAAAGAACAAAGGCCAGTTTTTCCTTTTGCATAGCTTCTATAGAGTCAGATGATTCAAGCATAAATCATACACAGTATACATTTTGACCTTTTTATGCAAGTACAAGCTTTTTCAAATGATCCTGATGCAATAGGATTTAAAAATATCTGACAACCGCGTATGAAAACGGGTTTATGGACGTCATTTTTAGGACATAGAGCGGCAACAGAAGGCTCCAAAGTTGCTCAACTTCGACATAGTAGCATTTTACATTGCTGTGTTTACAAGACTGCGATGTTTCCCAAACTGTAACCAAGTTACCATCCTTTGAACTGCCTAAAAATAAACATAAAAGTAATGTTTAGTTTCCAGGAAGGGAAACTGAAGAGAAGATAAATTAAAAACATTCACATTCAGAGAATGTGTTGCAGATGCATTAAATATAAACATTATGTAATTTTTTTTTTGATTACAAAAAATGACTCTGGCACTTCCTCCAAAACGTATGTGCCAGAGGAAATAGGTTGTAAACGACTGTAAACTGGAGGGAGATGGAATTAACAACAGAATTAATGAGGAAAAATGTGCTGCGACTAACTGAGAAACTGATGCTGTAACGCTGATATGGTTTAAAATGCACATTTCGGTTTTGCTGTAACAAACATGTCAGACAGTGTGTGGATGGATGTAAACATTTCTGGTTATAACGCCACGTTGTCTCGCGTGCAAACTATGACTGAAGGAGCTGAATGAGCAAGAACTCCAGTACCTACCAGTAAACAACAGGGAGATGGAAATGATACAGGCCTAAGACAATGGAAGGGAAAAGCATTTTTCAGACAGGGATTCTGTGGTTTGGAACAAAGACGTTAAAAAGAGGAGCAGTGGAAATTTGCAGGTCTGAGTTTTAGCCCATGATGTCGTCCAGTGTATTCAAGCATTTGAGACGGGTAAAGCAGCAGCAGCTAGCAGAGACCTGGCACCCTGCTAAATGCAAGGCTGAGCTCATTAGGACTGGCCCAACATCACACACACACACACACACACACACATGCACACACACACCAATCTGTCAGTGTTTTCACATTAAACAAGCAGACACACACAAAAAAAAGCAGGAGGATAGAGACAATGCAGGGAGAGAAACTGAGAAATGTGGAGAGCAACGGGGAAAGAGTTGGCAAAACAGCAAGGATCACACAGGAATGGTGAAGGAGCGATAGCGAGAATGACAGACAGAGATCGAGTGAAAGACAGAGAGAAAGATACAGACAGAGAGAGATGGAAACAATGAGGGGAGAGACAAAGCAGGTGGCCTGGGTAATTGCCTGGGGAATATAATGAATGAGCCGCAGTGCGTCTGACGGAATAGGAAATCGTCTCTATCTTCTCATTCCCCTCGCTCTCTCTTTCTCCCTCTCATTATCTCTCGCCCTCTCATTCCACTCCTCCTCTTATCCATCTCCTGCGCACCCTTTTAAACATATCTCCTAACCCTATCTTTCTTTCTCGCCCAGTGCCAGCATTTTATTTCTCTCAGCTGCAGAGCTTTTACCACCTTCTCTTTCCTCTCAACTCGACTCGTCGCTGTTTCCATTTTTTTTTTTTTTAAAACATCAAACTTCTACTTCTGCTAGCCTCCCCTTATTCCCCCAGAGCCCTGGACAAGTGCCCCTGTTCTGACTATTCTGCCCAAGTATCTGTGGGACATTGTTAGCTGACTATTACAGGTTTAACCCAGCAGCTAGAAACTGGACCAAGTAACACTTTTTATTTTAAATATTTTTATTTTTTGGTTAATAGACTAATTCATTAAGCTAATTAAAGATATGATCAGTGAAGGGTGTTATTGGGGTAAACGTGCCCTGTAGACCTGTGCAAGCTGATGCCTGGAGTTAGGTTTGCAGCCTGGTTATGCTTCAATTCAGCGCCAACATGTTGACACACAACATTTCATCCTTTACTGTCTGAAGGAGTGAGCCTTGAGCTGAAGGGAGGCGTATCTAATAAAGTGGCCAGTGAGCACGCTTGCTGTATCACCCATTCACAGTAAACGGGAAATACAGGAAATGGAAAATGGAAGCTTAAACGTCCACAATTCAGCTTGAACTTGAGCTTGGTTTTCTTTCCGTTGGCCTCCTGTCAGTGGTCACTGAGCGGCATTGTGAACGAGTGAATGGGTGGACGGATGCCGGTGGCCGCAGGTAGATAGAGGACAGAGTCAAGATAGATAGGGAGGGAGGGAGGGAGGGAAGGATGTGTGGGTGAGATACCAAGAACAGGAGAGGTGGTGGTGGTGGAGGAGAGACAGATAGTGTCACGTCTACTATTCAGGCCTGTTTGATGAGATGCCTCGAATGGCTGAAAAGAGGAAAGACGGGGAGACTGAAAGAGTGAAAGACCCCTTTCATCCCAGCGACTTGTGCAGCAGAACCCTCCCATCGCCTCCCCCTCATCCCTCCCTCCCTCCTTCCTCTGCCTCACCCCCTTGCACACCCTACACGAATAGATAAAACAGAGAGAAACGAGCAAAGGAGAGAAAAATAAAAGAGAGGAGTTCAGTCACACAGTTGGTTCAGGTTCGGGGGCTGATGGGGGGGTTTGAGGACAGTGTGCCACCGGGTTGATGCACGCCGGGGCGCTAAAACCGAGCAAACTTTCATCCATTCCGCTTCATAAGGTGACGTACGCGTTACGAAATACTCAGGTCGAAAAATAAAGACAATTCCCACAAATTCAATCACGGCTGACTGTTTCTTTTTTTTGTGTGTTTGTCTCTTCGCGTTTGGAGTGTGCAAGTTCCCTTGTGTCTGCGTGGGTTTCCACCAGGTGCTCCAGTTTCCTTCTAAGACACGCAGGTTCTGTAAACTGATGACTCTGAATTTCCTGTGGGTGTAAATGTGACTCTGAATGCTGGATATTTTGGGTGATAATTCATATTTGGGGATGAAGGGGAAGTTTGATGTGTGGCCAAGTAGAACTGAAATAGCATATTAGGTTAGCAGTGTGTAACTCTGATATTAAATCTAAAGCAGTCGATGCCCCTCACACTTTGGAGAAACAGTGATATATGTTTCAAACAGAGGTACAGTATATTTCCTTCTACAGGCCTCGAAGGCCGACTGTACTCATCCAGAGTGCAGCTGCCAAACCAGCAGAGGCTGGCAGTCTGGGTAATAGCTGGCTGTGGTTGTGTCTGCAGCCCAGCTGATGTGTTAGCACTGTGGTTAGCGGTCAGATTGGAACCTTTAGCAGCCTGTTATTCTCTCAGCGAGTTGAACCACAAGTGGGCGGCTGCTGGAGAGCGATGGAGAAAGGAAACCCATGGTTATGCCAAAGGGGGGGAACAGACACAGTGATTTGGGTGGCGGTGATGATGATTTTTCATAAAGAACAAGCAACTGCGGCCGGGTGTTCTGGTCATTTTTTACAACGTTTGAGTGTGTGTGTGCATTTCTGTGTGCGGACGAAATCCTCGACACTATAATTGCAGGTAAACACGGCAGATTTGATTGGATCTGAATCTGTGCTGCAAATACAGCAGCTCAATATCTATCAATCAAAAAGCCCAGGCATGTACGACACACACAAACACACAAGCACGCACACACACAAACACACAAGCACACACACACACACACTCACACAAAGGTTCTCAGTCTGAGTAAACACACGATTAACAGGCTGCTGAAGATGAAAGGCGTATGAACACGCAGAAACACACAGTGTTACTGAGTCGTGACACGATGAGGAATTGGATATTTGGAAGTACGACCACTGCACAGTGTTGGTTTTACCAGCCTGGAACAAAGCACGGGTAATGATTTAATAAGCTACATCACTGGGATTACTGGAGTTACTGGGAGGAATGGTTCTTTATGAAATGGGCTCCAGAGAGCCGCTGGTCATGGGAAAGTTGTCTTGTCAGATCAATGGCCATCACATCAGTTGTGTTTTGATTCCATAAAAGATGAAGTGATTCCTGCTGACGTGTTTCACGCCAACAGATTAAATGAACAGACACTGAGTGTATTAAACACTGGCTCCAAACTAATGTCGCCTCAGGACGCACGTCCCTCTGCAGTCACTGAGTCACAGTCCACACACAGACGAGTCAAGTGCTATGTCAGCAATTTTACTACACTTCAAAATAAAACAGTTCTTGCCCAGTCATTAGTACATCACTGGTCTGAAGGGAAGTCTGACAAGTTTTTGGACATGAGAATCAAACCTGTGACACATCAGTAAAAATAAGCTCTTTCCTCACAACCTTTAGGTGCGAGGATGAAGAATGGGCTGTGATTTTAAATTTTCCTGTTTCAAGAAATACGCTGAAAAGCGAGCTGGATTAATGCAATGGTACATCACCCAAACTCCACAAAGTCAGGACTGACAAAGGATGCTGGAGAAGGGGGCACAATGTTACTGCTACAAGAGCTATTCCAAAATAGGGCACTCTTAGATAGAAATACACAAAACTATTGAATAGGTAATAGGACACTCAGAGCCTCTCTCTGCTGTTCTTGTGACCCCTCTCTCCTTGATAAAATATGATTCTCCAGTGCAGAGTGGGTACAAACAGCCCTCATGCTGGGGCACAAACTAATCATTAGCAAATGGAAAGTGCTATCAGCTCTTGGAGTAAATGTGTGGCACAGCCAGCTTGGCACAATAGACGCCTAAGATAGTGTCATTCTGCTTGATGACTCGGGCAGAGAATAGTTTTTCTACAAAGGAGAGGAGTTTCATATCAGGGAACCTGATTAAATGTCGAGTGAGGAAAAAGCAGCTGTGAGGGCGAGCTACAGATGTGGAGACATTTCAGCAGCACAACAGTTTTAAAAAAGGCATGAACTATACAACTGTGCATTCAGAAAAGGCTCCGACCTTAAATCCAGATACAGCTCTCTGATGTTGGCAGAACATGTGAAGGATATGGCAGAAAGGGCCGTGACCCAGTGGATCGCAGAGAAATAACTACGACGGCTGAGAGCGAGTTATTTCATTCTAAAGGACGCTGATACACGGACAAAACACGGGAAGCAACATCTAACCTTGTAGAACCTGAAAAGATATTTCAGTGAATTTGCTGGATGCATGTGTTTTTGTGTGACGTCAGTTCAGCTTCAGGGTTCAAAGTCTTTCCTGTCACATTCGCACAGAGGGAATCGAACTGTGCAATAAAGTTTTTAGATGCATGTTTGTTTAACATCATATTCTCTGAAATGATCAATTAATCAATTAGTCAATCAACAGGAAATTAATCCACAATGAAAAATTTAGATTCTCCTCCTATTATTACTGATAACTCTTACTATTATTCATGGATGTCACTGGCTAATTGGACGGATGAGACTAAACTCAGAGGTTATAAATAAAACAAAGTCTGCAGGAACGCAGCGTATGTGCAGGCAGCTGTATGTATGTACAGAGGAGGGTGTGACTCACACATGCTCACAGGGGCGATGATCCACACTGAAATTAAAAGCCTCGCAGAGTAGCCAACCAATTTAATGCAAACCAGTTTGGTTTGTGTATTACCCAGCCCGGCACTGGTTGCGCAAGATTTCATCAGGGTAACCCACAGTGCAAGAGGTACGCGTGATTGTACAGCCCTTTGAAAATGCACTCCTCATCCCACCATCCCATCACCATTTACAGGCAGCCTGCCACCCTCAGATAGTTACAGGGATTGAATCATCTGAAAGCGAAGGCCAGAGTTGCACTGCACAACCTGACTGTTACTAACACACCTCCTGCCGCGCGTCTCCTCCCACCCCTGCACCGCAAAGTTCATGTCACCGCCACCGCCGTGTTTGCAGATGAGGAAAATATATGCACATGCATCACAAAAAACATCCCTTCGCTCATTCACAGTTTTATCGTTATCATCATTATTTAAAGACGAGCTCCTCGGTTCTTTCACCCCCTCTGTTAACGCTCATCGCTCGAACAGGAAGCTTTGATCTGCAGCTTGTAGGAATTCTTTTGTGAATTCGCTGCTTGTCTCCATCCGCAGCCTCAACATACTGTAAATGGCGTTAGAGAGTAAGGTGAGGAAAATCAATAAAATTCAGCAGATTACAGCGCAGTACACGGAGGCCGGCTGTGTGTGGAGAATACCACTATCTCTGGCCTGCTAATGGCTGCCTGCCCCTCGAATCACAAGAGCGGAGGGACGGTGCAGAGCGAAGGCAGAGGGCTTCTCTCCTCCTCTGTGCCAGGATGCTTAGTCACTGGGCAAACGCCACAGAGCACCAACAGTGGCCAGATCAGTGGATCAGTTACTGGAGTATTTAGCCGAGGTTAGCCGTCTAGATTATAGATGTAGTCATACACCTACACCTATTCATTCATTCACTCACTGAGTTTTAGTGTCATTCACTGACATGCTCTTGTTTTATTTTGTCACCTTTAAAAAAAAAAAAAAAAAGTTGTCCCTAATCTTAAACGGTTTATGAATCCAAAAATATTGTTATTAGCCTCTTTGTTCATCTGCTGTTAAACCGCTGAGCGCTGTATCAGAGCGCGTGTGCTCATTCTTTGATGTACACAGTCATTTCCTGAGCTTTGTTCTACCTGGCTGTAGGCTCACTCATTACACGGGGGCCCATTAAACCACACAGCGCTCTGTGGACGGATCAGAGGGGACGGATCAGGACGTGCCAGGGTGGAGCCAGCGAGGCGGAGTGGAGATAATCAAACACTGTGTCTTCATGCTTCGCTGTGGCTTCTCTTATTAGAATATTGTAATGGCACTTCTAATGAGCTGCACTTTACTGCTGACTGATAATGCTGGGACGCGCCACATAGAGACAAAATTACATTTAAAACCCCAGATGAGTCTGATGAAGTGTCTGATATGGGCTGCGTGTCTGTTTGCCTGGATGCTGTGTGTTCACAACACTGTGCTTCTAATTAGAAAAGGCCAAACAAACACACAGAGAAGTCAGAGTTTCAAACAACAAGTCTTTGGCTCAACTGTGTGAGACAAACACGCAGCTCAGACATCACCGCAACACGACAGGACAGGACAGGACAGGACAGGCGGTGGAAACACAGGAATCACACTCGCCTGTGCAAAGTTCTCAGCATGTTATTGAATCCAGCTGCCAAAGACTCTCTGCAGTTGTTTTCCCGCCAAAAAACACCGCCTTGCAGTTTGTTGCAATTCAGTGCAATAGTACTGCAATAAATCGTACCTTTGTGAAGCTGATATTTTGCTTTTGTCAGTTATTGTTGTACCACACCAGGATGACGGCCTGTGTTGTTCTTTTTTTTTTAAACTTATCTATTTATTTTCCAGATTGCATCACATTGTGAGGCGTTTTTTTTTTTTTTTTTGGTCCAAAATAAAAAAGATAATTGACAAAATAATTTGAGACACCTCTGAGGGCTGTGGGACGCCGCGAGCGCTCATGATGAAATAGTGATCGATGTTGTATTTAGATTCAACTTTTGAGAATCAGCACTGCACCTGCAGTTTGCACTGTAGTTAGGATGTACAGTGTCAGATAAGCACAGCTCAGACCGCACCGACAGCGTTCACAAACAGTTAGCCACCTGCTCAGCCATGTGTCACACACTAATGCTGGATACTAACATACAATATTTCTGTCTTGCACAGAAAGCTGCATTTCCCTCTATATATCCCGTGGAGCAGCCCCCCCCTCCACCCCCCCGGCCCCTCTAAGTTCTGCAGATGAAGATAGCAAGGTGACAGGGTGGCCGGGGAGCGAGGCAGGAGGTTGAGATGGAGATCAGGTTTTTATAAATCTCATTTCTGCTGCTGATTTATCAGCTCGCCCCGGTCCCTGTCAGCCACACACACATGTGACCAGCATGGCAAAAGGCTAACTCATTAGTCTGCCTCATCACAGTGGGAGGTTTTGCAAGCGAGCACCCGCACATTGACACACACACACTCTTCCTTTTGTCTCATCCTCTTTCTTTCCTCGCCTATTTACTATTCTCCATTTTCCAATCAGTCCTCTTTCACTGCTGTTCTACCTTTCCTCATTTTCACCCCTTTCCCCTCCGTCTTCTTCATCATCTTCTTCCTCTCCTCTTTCTTCCCATTCTCCAGGTCTGAGTGGTGGCCTCTCCATCCAGGATTTAATTAAAGCAGTTTAAATGGCCAGGGGTGATCCTCATCATGTCATCCCCTTCCTTTTCTCTCTTCCTCTGGAGGTTAATATCAGACTAATCCACTCTTACCCCCCCTAAGCCCTTCCTCAATAATGCATGGCTTCTCTCTGGCCACCTAGAGTGGCTGCCTTCAGCGCAGGCAGAGCTTACAGCGCTCACATCCATACTGTCAACCACAGTCACACCCTTATCTTCGCTGTATATATGATGGATAGACCTACAGTGTGTCGCCGCGTTGACACCAGCCCTGCAATTGGCAGTTTGATAGGGTGCTCTGTTGTGATTGGTGGCCTGTTTTTTTTTTTTTTTTAACCCCGGCAGGCTGCTCATATGAATGACAACTGCAGGATCAGGAAGCACAGCCTGTCTTTAATCAGGGTTTGAGATGATTCGCTTGTAGCAAGAAAAATCTGTCAGATTCCAATGAAAAAAAAAAAATCTATTTTGAGAATGTAACTCCTCAGCAATATTCCTTTCAGTCTTGCTTGCTTGCTTAAAATTTCTTCAGAGGTTGGAGGCAGTTGAAAAAAAAAAAAAAAAAAAAAAAAAAGATCCTGTCAGTTGTTCTGTTGTAACTGCTTATTTCAAAAGCCATAGCTCCACGACAATGCACAGGAGCAGCTATTCACAAATCTGAATTAAGTGAATGAAAATACCTCTAGGTGCTTTTTTTTTTTTTTTTTTAAATGTAAGTGTCCGTGGAACACTGGCAGTTCTGGATGACAATCTGCTATTAAACCAAGCCACATCTAATGACCTTTTCACCAGGAGCTGTGCCTGTGTGTGTGTGTGTGTGTGCGTGTGTGTGTGTGTGTGTGAGCGCGTGCGTGTGTGTGTGGGAGGAGAAGCAGGTAGTCTCGGGCTGCTAATGAAGACAGGGATATACACGACAACTACCAATTAAAGTTGTCAGAGCCACAGTGTTTCCCAGGGTTTGACAGTGTCCTCGCACAGCCGCTGATTTTCCTTTACATGTCTTGCGGCGCAATTAGAGCCCGGTGGGTGTGGCTGGACCGAAATTACTTCACGTGCCATTGTCTTTTCCTTCCATTATGGATTTATAGACGGCACTGTGCGTGTGAGCGCGGCAGCGAGCACAGAACCCATCAAGCACACCACAGCCACCAATTAAATACACACTCGGGTTCACATTAACGCCAGAGAGGACACAGCTGTGCACGAAAAGCACACACACAAACACACACACAGACAGACACGCACGATTTAGTAGAGGTTATAATCTTTACCCCTGCAACCCAGGCTTCTTCTGGTCTCCGTTTCAGTGGGTATGAATCATGTCCTCAGAGAATTAAAAGACTACCGGGAGGTTTCATTTGCTAACCAGCATGGCTAATAGCCGCTACAGCCATAGCCACAGCCATAAATATCTTTTCATGGCTGTTCTACATAATTTATGACAGTGCAGTTGATAGGAAGCGATTAGCACTTTACCAGACTGACCTTACCCTAATTACAGTCTCCGGTTCACATTATGAGAATATATGATTAGGGTTAGACTGACACACTGTGCCGGAGGTAAAGGAACAGTTTACTCTAAAAGGAAAAGTATTCACAAGCCCGTCAACAGCACCACAGACGACCACTTAAAAAACTGAACGCTGAAGCCCAACAAGCCGAATCCAAGAGAAACCTGCAGGGGTGAAACCCAAACGGTAAACTAAAGGAGACGCGGAAGACTGAGAGAGAAGAAGGTAAAGGTTGAAACGAAGTTGACAAAAAAGGGGTGAGCGTGGAGGAATTTGGAGGGGAATAAAAAAAACTATGTGGGTCAGGGTGAGTCTAAAACGAGAATAGAAGAGGTGTGAAAGAAGAGGATGAAAAGCTTTCAGCTGGTGATTTTGCATGTGTGTTTTAGAGAGAAAGAAAGTGAAGTAAAGAGAGGATGCTGAGTCAAGATGAAAGCACAGCCTTTTGGGAATGAAATAATGGTGACCAATGCATTTCCTCCTGGCAGAAAAGACCAGTACAGGCGTGTGCATACTTTGAAGTACAGACTTTTGAAGGGGAATCACAGACTTTTTTTGGCTGCTACCTGAACTGATTTCAGGTCAGCCTGTGATGAAGGTGCAGGTGAAGGGCTGCAGTGAAACGCTCCAATGTTAGAGTCACAGGTCAAAGTTGAAGTTTCCCTGAACTAAAAACGGCACAGAAATAATTTAAGAGCACTGTCACTTTCTCATGCAAGAACTTCAGAAACTGAGATCGTGTTGAATGTTGAATCTTTGTTCCATCCAGCCAAACAGTGGTCATCCCAAGATTTAATGCAGCCTGTCCTTCCTTGGACGAGTGTCACACAGTAGTGGTAGTAAATATACTTATGACAATACTTTAGTACAATTCCAAACCATGTGTTTTCCATTTAAAAAAATGAAAGATTTACCAAGTGACAATATGTTATGGAGTATTTTTCTACTGACGTATTACTGAAGTACAAAGAGCAGAAGCCGCAGCATCATGGCGAGGGTCCAGTGTCTCGCCAGCATTTACTCAACCCTAACTGAGCTGAAGTGTCTAAAGTTGACTCCAGATAAGCAGTGTGACCACACGGCACGAGGCGAGGGGCTGAAGACCCCCCCGGCTAATTTTCTATTTCAATCACAGGATGACTGAACGCCTGCCAGTGCTGCACAAACTAACACCGTCCAACCCAAACAGAAAGCCACATTATCCTGCCACTTAGCACATCCAAGCCCCTGCAAAATTCTGTTTTTTATATCACGTTAACACCCACAGACCATACACCGCAGTCGCTCTTTTGTACTGTTTGTCCACGAGGTGTGGTATATAACAGGGCTGGAGGAGAACAGTGCATTGTCTTCAAACTGCCAGGTACAGAACATAATATAATATCCAGTTTATGAGTCCAGATTCCTGCCTTCAGGGGTTGGTATGACAACTTGAACGATGCTGGCGGTGTGTGCTGTTGGCAGCGGGGGGGTGTATGGGGTTACGGTTCCCTCCCATACCTGGGGTACTCAGGATAAACGCAGCCAATCAAAAGGGGATGTGGAGGTAATGAAGACTAAGGCGCTGAGAGGCAGGGAGCTTTTAGAAGCCGCTGTAATGCTGAGCAATTCAGACCTGTTCTCTCCGTCTTCCACAGCTCGTCGGATTAGCTGGCCTAGTCTCTATGGAAACCTTGCCCCACATGCAAACACTGAACTCAACCGCACACGCTCACACACACACACACTCACACACACACACACACACACACTCACACACACATCGTGAAGATTTTTATTTCCCTCAGTTGAAAAATGAAACAGGATAATTTAAGTGCTACTTGTGATTTCCTGGTTTTTTGACATCGCTTTGGCTCGTGGATGTGGTTATGGAGTCATCAGCTCTGCTGAGGGAAAACAGGCCTGACTGTAGCAGACAGGCACATATATAAAGTCTGACTTCTCAGACCTAATGCCTCTCCATTCAGTGGGCTCCACAAACTAGTGCTAAAATGTTCTTAGGGTATTTGAGAAAGAAGATACACAGTGAGGGAGGGAGAATGCGGCCTATCAGCCGAGGTATCTCACTGCCAAAATCTACAGGCTCAATTAATTTCTCACCTGAAGGTATATTCTCCCTCGCTAGGTTGATCCCTCCTCATCCGCTGAACGCTGTAGCCAATAACCTTCGCTTTCCCGGTGTAAGCTCCAGCTGAAGGCAGCGGTTACTTCGGAGAGGAAGTGCAGCTATTTGGAGCCGAGCCAGAAGGGCAGCAACCACCCACGGCACCTAAGAACACACAGACAGGCAAGAGAAGACAGAAAGAGAAGGAGAAAGTTCACACACCTGGGCATGTATACATGGTCACAGCAGGGTCAGGAAAAAGTCAGAGTTAAACAATGTCTGGTACAGCACTGAGAAATGATTTAACGCTGGTTGTATGTTGATCGTATGAACGGTTGGTATAATTCTGAACTGATTTACTTCAGTGAGGTCTGCAGGTTTTGGTTTTTATCCAGAAAACTGGTTTGAAATGCTCAAAGTAAAATGTGTGCAACATCTAAAAATCAGGTACTCGCCGCTTCAAAAAGACGGCATCAGTCAGAATCAGGGATCTCACCCACTGAGGCGGAGCTGGTTCACATCTTTAAACCGAAACAACAAAACTGCTGCAGCTGAACGTTCAGAATGCGAAGCAACAGATTTTAAATGACGCAACAACAAAGAGCTGTCTGAGAACCGAGTGACAGGTTTAGGTTTAAGCACTTTGACCTGTGCATGAATTATATCTGATCCGGCAGATCCACGACACATATCTGAGAATCGTTTTCCACTAAGTAGAATCATTAGATGCCAAAAAAAAAAAATTTAAAAATGTAATATCAGGATAAACTGATTCATTGATACCTGCATCTGTTTTCCATGATTGTTTCCCAATTTCACCCCAAAACAAGCATCTATTCGTATCTTAACCATTAAACCAGGTGCATCATTACATCCATACATGTAACAGATGCATACATATTAAATAACTGCCAGCAAGCAGATCCTCACATGTCACACATGAAGACATAGAGAGGCACATTAGTCAGAGAGGACGAGAGAAGGCTGGGGAGAAAGCCGAGCTGTCCTTGTCTCTCAGGAAGCTTTTCATGTCCTCCAGCAGCTTTTCCAAGTTGCTGAATCGCCTCCTGCTAACGTTCCTCCTGTCAGCGTCTGATCTGATAAAAGCGAGGATACAGAGCAGTTCATCTGTGCAGCTCGCCACGATAAGACTCAACTTCAAAAACGGCCGGCTCTCAATCTTGAAATGTTTAAAAAAAAAAAAGCCCGGTGACAGTCCACTCCTTTTGTCCGGCGTCGGCTCGGCCAGACAGTAATCTGTGGCTGTGTCTGCCGCTCGCTATGTGGGCCTTTGAGGTTCGGACTTTAGGTCTGACCTCGCAGCTATAAGCTTCCTGTCAGGGTTCAGCCATAAGCAGTCAGAGTGTGGACAGTGGATAGAGAGGAGGACAGGCATGGGGCCATATGGAAAACCATAGATAAAGACGGGATCAAACTGTGTGACACAGAGATTACTGTGAGAATGGCAGACGCTCGGCTCACAGTCCTTACATCTCTCTGTGATAATCATATCTACTGTACTGACCTGCCAGAGATTACACTGTCCCACTCCTGTATAACTCTCATTACCTTCCATCATTAATTGCCTCCATTCTCACTAAATATTTTCCACTCCTGCCAACCGTCTGTGTTTCTGTGCTGCTGCTGTGACCCCGTCTCCCTTCAAGCATCATTTAAGTTTTATCTAAAATAATCAAATCTAATTAACACTTCAAGTAAAGTCACTCAGTGGCTCGTTGTATGCTGTTAATTGTGTTAAATACAGTGAATCCTAAATTGGAGCCGATCCACTTCAGCTATATCTACTGTAGCTGTCAATGTTAAATATTTTAACTATCTGTTGTATTGTGCAGCCTGTTATTAAAACACTCCATTCATCACATTACGTGCCGAGTCCAGACCCAAATGAGAGGGTGTATTACTGGTGAGTCAAAGAGCAGGTTTCCGCTGTTTGTGACTGACTGGGAAACATTGATACGATTAAAAAAAAAAAGGACGTTTTAAACCGAATCTGACAGAAGCAATTTCAACAAATAAGTAAGGACATGTGAGCAGCAAGGAGACAGTGGGAAAAAAAAGAAATTTAAAAGCCCCTAAAATCTGGAAAATTGAAAGTTATTTTTATCATCTTTCAATTTGAGTCAGGATTTTGTGTGTTTGGGAACAGAGGGAATCCAGACCTACATTCACCCACTTGTCTGTGACATTCCCGCGTGCTCTCACACACACAGCAGGACTTTAATATAACAGAGGACTATATATATTTTTTGTACTTTGTGCATCAGCACTGCTGGACTCCCACTGCTGCTGGGCCACAGGTCGACCGGCCCACTGGGAAAAAACCGCCCGCTGCACCAGATGGCATAATCATAGCCAGCTGGTTTGTCAGGTAACAGTGAGGTCAGGACGCCCGAAAGTAGTCATGGCGTACGGAGGACCCCTGACTGTCATGGTTTACACGGTGAGGTATAAAAGAACTGGACTGAAGTAAGAAGAAGTTCATATTAACAATGTCATTCTTCAGCTAACACCTGTAAAAGCGACTCTTGCACGTTGTTGTGTTGTCTCAGCCTGGAGCGGAAAGTTTTGACTGAACACAACTAGAGAAATTCTGATTATCGTACTGTATCATTATTATAAAGCTTCTTCTGTGGTTAAAGGATCTGAACATTTCTCACTGTGGTGACTCCTAGTGGCCATGTCAAAAAAAGACACCCTGGACGGATGACAGTTCCTGCTTAGCTCTGCAGGAGAGGTCAAATGTTCCAGCTCTGTAACGCTGAAATGATCTGGAAAATCAAAGCTTTGAATGTATCAGTAAAAAGCCATTTGATTTTTAATCAGAGCTTTTCCTGTGTGGCTCAGAGGAACAGATGCCAACTTCAAATAAAACGGAGGGAAAGAAGAAGAAAATGTGTCCATGTTGGGCAAAGTTGTCACTGGTGCTTATTAGGCTGTATAGAAATGTTTGGACTCATTAAGATGTCTCCTGCAGACCCTGGCGGTTTAGCAAACCCACAAGTTTTCAAAATTCTTTATCTGCACATGCAACAACAGAATGGCTAAGGTCAGGCAAAGACCATGTTCAGGCAAACAAACCTGAGGTAGGCATTAAAACACTTGTTGGAGGGAAAGATCAGAGTTACGGTTTATAAAAGGGTGAATTTTACTTTTAGGTCTGTGACATGATGTATGGAATTCAAATGTGCCGACTCCTTCCTGCGCTGACACTGAGATTTGGCACCTGGATGCAAAATGTGAGGTGCAGAATCACATTGAGCTGGCTACACACCAGGCTGGCTGCTGGACTGGGATTACAAAGCTCTGCATTAGTGCTGGTTGTAGTGCTGGTTGTCAGAAGCACAGAAGTTTTGATGGTACAAGTACCAGTTCAGTACCTTTCTTGCCCCAGACAACGCGGGACTGAGGCTCTGATCGTGGCCTCGCCTCGCTTGCCCCTGCTGCAGGAGTGAAGTATGAAATGTTGAGCGGTGTGGGGATGAGGTCAGAGCCGCAGTACCCCGCAGTAGTCACGGTAGTAAGAGTGAAGTATGAAATATCCGACAGTGTTATGGCAGCGCTCCGGGCTCCGGGAGAGGAGCTCGGTTCGCTCTGCTGGGGGATCAGGCTCAGCCAATCAGAACCATTCCACATCATTGGCCAGGGCCATCTCTTATCTAGCAGAAGTGGAGAGGCTTTCCCTACTAATGCCACCCAGCTTGCTAGATCCTCCATCCTTTGCTTCACCACTCTCCTCCTCTCACTAAACCTCCGCCGTCTCTCTCTTTCTCCCCCTCGTTTTTTTTTTTATCTTCACTTCTTCTTTCTGATTCTGTCTCTTCTGCTCTCTCCATCCAGTGAAGCTCTTTACTCCACCTCTCTTTTCTCTCATCTACTGCACTTCATTTGCCTTTATCTCTTTTCATTTTTTCACTCATGCGTTTTTTTTTTTTTCCAGTTATTGGTTACGCATTGCTGAGGTGTGTGATAGGCCTCCATACACTAGACTGGAGAAATAGGCCTGGTCACACTTTACATCTGGGCCGAATTCTAATGAATGTGTGTGTGTGTCATGTGATACAGTACAGACCCAGAGTGACAGACAAAATTAGAATAGTGGGGACATTAAGTGCTTCGGAATGGCTTGATATTGCAGACAGGGACACAAAGAGGCAAATCACAGAGCTGATGATGCCCCCACCCCCGCCCCCGCCCCCACCCCCCCCATCCCTCAGTTCTTTCTGAAAAAGGAGGAAAAAGGCAGCAGGCACAAAAGAAAAGAGGAAGCAGGCAATCATGTTACTTCTAATCTGTTAATCTTTTGCTTGGAGAAGGAGGTGGGGGTGTTAAGTGGACAGGGGGGCTGCTGGAATGAAATATATTGCAAATGGGAAAAGACACCAACAAGAGATCCGTGCTCGCAGATGGAGACCCTGCTTAATCAAGACAAATTGCAGATGGGGTTGGATTTTTATTCTCTGAGAAAATAGACTAAAGCTGCCATCCGCAACACTACTACAGCAGCCCAAATCAACAAGCACACATGGAAGAAGAAAAAATAAAAACAACACCAAGAAGCCAAAGACGACTGCACGCATACCAACAAGCGCACGACGCACACAGAAAATTCTCACGTACTTAACTCCGAAGCTATTATTGCTCACATAGTTCTAATCTTCTTAAAGGTTAGAGGAGGACAAGTTGTGTTTTGAATGGCGAATATCAGTGTGATGTACTGTAGGCATCAAGCAGCATATTAAAACACTGGCCCCCAGTCATTCAAAGCACGCCCAAGGACGTGCACCACTCCTCCGGCTGCCATATCCCTCATGTCACACTTCCCGTTCCCGTACACAAATCAACAACAAATTCCCATTTATTTATTCTTGCATCATCACAGCGGCAAATTGCTTTGTAAATGGCACCGTTCCCTCAGCCTCTCCTGTAAATACAATGTCATTGGCAATGTTAATAATCCTTTTGTTTGCTTGACCAGGAGCTCTCGAACGCTGCCCGTTTCCTTGATTCAATTACTGGGGTTTAGGGAGTGGGAAGAATGAAGGCTGGACCTTAAAGCCGCCCGTGTTAATGACATTCAAATTGATCACTGCCACATGTTGCTATGGTGTGGCCCATTTAAAAGCGAGGGTAATGAAAAGAGGAGCTCTCCATTATGGAGAGCGTAACTAAACATGACACCTCCTTGCTGAAATTACAGGGCCCGCGCTCGCTGCCGCATGCATGTAATTCAGCTCGAACGCGACGGAGCTGGAAGCGGCTTGGAAACCGGGGCAACCACAGAAAACATGCAATCTGGAGCACCGTCATGCCTCATAGACATGCTGATAGCCAGACGTGTGTGTAAGCATGCATGCTCATTCACCCGCAGAAAACATTTAAGGAGGAATTAGGTACAATGCAAACCAGAGCCACACAGGAAATCTGCAATGTGCAGGTTTTTTTGGGCGGCGGGCGGCGAGCAGCGAGGGGCGAGCGCTGTGGGTCACGTTAATGTCTGCAAAACTTCGCTTCTGGCTGCAAAATGTATAACACGTTCAGCCGAGTGGAAGCAGGAGCTGGTACAGAGCAACGAGAAAACACAGGCACCAAAGAAGTGAAAGGAGTCTTCAGGGAAATATTCAGGTCCCCGGGAAGCTGGGCTGCTCCTGTCATTTTCATTACAGCTAATAGTCCCCGGGTTCCCCTCAGGGAAGCACCGTAAAACCAAATTAATTTCGTAGGTGTTTACCACAGTTACAAGGTGATTAGAATACTGTTGCAGGGTGAGGTTACCGTCTTGTCTTTCTCTGTCCTACTGGCCTTTCAGGTGTCTTTCCTTGTCCTTCATGTTTGTCCCATGTTGCTCCAGAATCTGTAATACACTGGTGTAAATGCACTGCGGCTCAACCCCACAGCAAATGTTAGAACACCTCAAAATATTTCCAGTGTTGCCGGACAAAAGTTCTAAGTCTCCAGGCTGCTGGCCAGCAGAACGGTGCTGTCACACACAGGAACCCACAGAGGGGATGCCAAGGACTGAGCGCAGAGCCAAAATGAATAAGGATGTGTTGTATGCATATGAATCATACTGAATATACATATGAATGGTAATGAATGACAGTGGGCTGCTGAACATGGACACATGCAGCGAGGACGTGTTCAAAGTCCGGCGACTGACAAAAGGAAGTCCAGAAATAGGCAAACAAATAAGCTCAGCTAAACAGGCTAACACATTTGCATGGACATCCTGGACACCTAGCATGTCCTCTGTTCTTTGAGAGTGTTGTGTGTGTCCCCAGACATTAACACAACATGTCCATGAGTCCACTCAGCAGTTAGTATGATAATGTGTGTTTATTCTTCTCTCTTAGGAAAGAAAGTGTGTCACAAACTGTGATTAGCTCCTCTGTCGGTGCTGCAGCAGAACAGAGGTTTGACATCTGTTTCCTCGTAACCTTTGATGCAAATAGATTTTCTTGATCGACACCTGATGCAGAAAAAAACCCCATCTCTGTCCAACCTCTGCCACCCACCCTTCTCCCAGACTACTGGCTTTGTCTTCTGTGAACATATGCGTCCATAATTCTCCCTAACGAAGCGGCTCTTAGGGGACGTTCATAAACCTGTCCCTGGGAATCTGAACCCACAACCTCTCGCCTGCAGAGCAGTGCACCTCCCTCAGACAGCCCCGTCTCCCTAACCGCTGAGTAAATCTTAGCTAAACGCTGTAATCACTCCAGTTGGACAAAACCTCCTAGTAATGCATTGGTCAATACTGGCCTCAGGGCTAAAGGGGACGCACTAGCATCAATGCATCTCTGTTTACTGGACGGCCAGTCACAGACACAGACAGTCTTAACGAAGACGGCGTGTCCCTCGTGGGGAGAGAGGAAGAGTGAACGGACGCATCAGGTCACTTTTCATCTTTAACTCTCCCCTGGCAGAGACAGATGAAGAGAATCCCCTGTTCCCAGATGGAAGACGTCTGTGTGTCTCTATTTAATGAAACTGCATTAACGCCAAGGTTGCTCAGCCAATCAGAAACTGAGACAGCTGTCATGTGACATGTGGGATAGATAGCCCATCTCATAAAGTGCTTTTACATCACAGCCTGCCCGATGAGAGCAATATCATCACATTTATGAGAAAATAATGATTTCTCCTCTGAATTTATGAGCATCTAGGAGAAAAAAAGGGTTTATATGAATTATATCAGTATGAAAGAAGAAGAGGGGGAAGAAGAAAAAAAAAAACACTCCCTTTAATTTGTTTTTCCCCTCAAGGGAATAAATACAGCTCTGTAATATCAGGCATAAAGGTCAATCTTGTCGACAAAGAATAGCCCAATTAGTTGAGCTCGGAGGAGATGAAACAAAGGAATCAAAGCAGATCAATAAGGTAGATTCACTCCCGCTCTACGACCACCAATCAATACGGGCCTCTCCGAGAGGCCGACGCGACAAAAGTTCACCAAGTCACGGCTAACCTGTCCGTAATCAAGAGGTAAACTTTCAGAGCTGCGGCGCTCACTGAGGGCTCTGTACACCAACACAATCACCTGCTGCGGATAAAGAAACAGCATCTGTCCTGTCGGACACGTCAACGCCACATTAACGCCGATTTTCATTCGAGTATTCACAGACGAGGGGAAAACTGTGGTTCCCCACTTAAATCTGATCATTCTGATAATCTGCCAGAGGCTCCGGCTCAGTCACACGTCTCTCAGTCACTTTGAGAGACGACACTCTGCTGGTCCACTTGGATCATTTGTCCTCAAATGACTCATGATAAAACTTAAACTGACAAGATGCAGCAGTAAAACACTGTGTCAGCTGTGCATTCAGCACAGGGTCGGGTTAAATGTCTAACTACTAGTATTTTAGCATTTTCTTCTCTCTTAGCCGTAGTTTGTTTTCTTGTCGGTGTGACGACAGTCAACTTGCAGACACTCAAAAACTTATGAGTGGCTGCTCCATCAGTGCCGTCTTTCACTTTCGTTATGGTTCACTGTTGTTTCCCATAATGCACTGCTGTCCTGAAACCATCACCATCAAATCATCATCTCAAATTCTCCTGTTGAACTTCTTTTTTTGTTTGCTGTCAGACGTATGAGATTAGCCTTGTTGTTGGTAAATGCCTGTAAAGTTCATTTCTCCTTTAACGCTTTGAATCTTAATGTCAAACATTTCCGACATTCAGTGTAAAGTTTCCATTTATCAAGAGTTTTTATCATAATTTTATTCTTGGCAGGGTGGAAAAAGCTCATTACCCGCATGTATACAGTATAATAGGACACTTAAACTCTCCATAATCAGAAGAAAATATATTCAAGCGTACTTGTGTGGAGTCCAATCAAAATGTCTCATTAGAATGATTTCAGTTTAATGGCTTCCCATAGAAATTGATCAATTAAACACTGTCATCAAACAAACTGTGTCACATCCATCACGCTGGCCGATATCCAATTTTGAAAAAGTAGTGACCTGATGTATCAGCAAACCAATTAATCAACGAAACCCAACGAGGTGACGGCCCCTCGCGAGGGCGCAGGCGACCCCGCTCAGTCCATTTGGTTGCTCGCAGCTGAATGAAGAGGTGAAAACAGGCTATTATAATGTAATTACGACGCCGGCTTCCATTGCACGCGGTGAAGTGAGGGTCTGTGGGAGCTGAGCGGGACCTGCGGCTCCCTCCGGGCACCGCGAGTCTCGCCACTTGTCTCCGAGTTATCCACACCTGTCCGACACGAGTTCTTCCTCTGTACCTCTAAACCCTAGGCCACCTTTCCCCCTCCTCGCCGCTCAACATCTGTCCCACGGGTCCAGGATCTCATCCAATCACACACCGCATAAATCCATAACTTCAGCTCTCCCCTCGGCCCCCAGGAAAACACAATAAACTGCACTCATCTTTTATGCATGATTTTCTCTGTCTCTGTAGCTAGCTTCGCTCTCGGTGCGTATCAATCATCACAGGGACGCTGCGGGGCAGGGAGACAGAGACAGAGAGAAAGAGCGATGGCGGGTGGGAAATATACATGGTTGCACAACAAGGCAAAATAAAGAGAGTCCTGTTTCTTTATCCACTGACTTGGGTTTCTATTTCAATTTCATCTGCCCCTTCCCTTCCCTTCTCCCCCCTCCTCCCTTGCCTCTATGCCCTTTCCTCCACCTCCTCAAGTCTCCCGCTGCAGGGTGAAAAAAAAACAGAAGAAAAAAAACACGTTAGCAATATGAAACTGACCTGCTCACCTCTCGCTGTGCATCTATAGCTGCAAGTTAACAGACGCATGTTGGTGTTTTTAAGAGACACCTTTTCCCTCAGGCTCAGGGGAATGGGGGCTGAGGGCACTGTTTTTCCCCTCCTACACAGTACATACACACAGGCTGGCTTTGCGAGGATGTGTACAGCAGATCTACATGGGCCTCATTGGCATGCTAACATATTCACAGACAGTCAGAGCACAGCCGGCTCAGTGTGGGAGAGGCCAGCGGTTCGGCTTGACATGAAACCGGACAGCAGGGGAAAAAGAAAAAAGAAAAAAAAAGACGACTCTCCACTGGGTTCAGTGATAATAATAATTCTATTTATAGAGCACGTTCAAAGTGTTTTTCAGAGGCATGAAGACGACGGGACACAAACGGCCTTTCGGCAGCATCATGAATGAAACTGAGCAGCGGGTGTAAATACAGCACATCTGAATGTTAATGAAAGGTGCAAACTTACAGTTAAATCACAGATCATACACAAAGGAAAGATCAGATGAAAAGTCAGAATGAGAAAGAAAGGAAAAAGGGAGATCTGTTCTTCTGTGAGCGCAGAATGGAAACACTATCAGAACTCAACCCTGATCACAAGTGTGAGAAACTTGTGAGAACAATCTTTGAAACCTTGTTGACGTCCTTGCATCACACACACATTTCAGCATCTAATGTGTAGGAACTGTCCTCTGATGCGCGGCCACCAGCGCCACGCACAAAGCTGTTATTTCACTCACAGCTAATTCTTGACAAGTGTTTTGGATGGAAGGTCTTTTACAAGAGGAGTTGTGCTTTGAATAACCACCCCGGGCTTGAAGGTGTTCATTATTCTGATCCACACCCCCACGGGCCAATCCATCACAATCAATCAGTCAATCAAATGCTCTTTTCGTGATGCTTTTAACCAAACTATTCGTCACCCTTCACCCGCGGTTTCACAGCGCCGCGCGCAGCAGGAACTCGGATGCAAAACAAAATGTTTTGCGGTTATAATTGGAACAGTCTGAGGATAAGGTGTTTAAAAGCCTCTGTGTAACGGCGGCGAGTGTGTTCCCAGGTACGTCGGGGGCTGAGCGGCGGCCGCAGGGAGGCAGAGATTACAGAGTAAAGCCCTCCTCTTCGTCCCTGAAGTAATAACAGCGAAATGAGACTGACATTTCACTCTGGAAGACACACACACACACACACTCAGTCAGCTGTGTGCTGAGAGACCACAGAACAGAGCAGGAAATGGTATGCGCATGCACACACACACACACACACACACACACACACACACACACACACGTGTTTGGCATCTTTCCATCAGGTGGGCTGAAGAGAAATTATTCGCAACAAACGAAGACAAACTGTGGCAGCAACAACAGATTTACCGAAGGAACTCTGAATTCTGAAAAGATGTGTGGGACTTTTACGTAATTATGGCGTCTTTTTAATTGTTCTGACAGAATTAGTTCTTCAAAAATACAAAAGAATCCTTTATGAGTCTTTCAGTGTATCTGCAGGTTCCTTTTGTAAAACTACAGAACAAGTCTGTTTGGTCTGTGATCACATTTTTAAACCCTACGCGTACGTATGATCAGCTGTAGGTGGCTTCATCCACATTTACACACATTCACATCTGGAAGTTGAACCTAAATGTGTCCTGCTGTAAACCAGTAACCCCAGTAACCCCAGTAACCCCAGTGCCATGACTGAGCTCAGTCACTCCAAGTTTCTACCACCATTTAACAAATGTGTGTTCCATTGATATTTACTCAATAACTTTTTCTGCAAAAAAAAAAAAGGAAAAAAAAACCATAAAAATTTCACAAGATTTTTTTTCGCCCCATTTTCATTCATCCTTTCAAATTCAATATTTTATAATTCACAAAAAAATATGTGGAGGGAAACCGGGCCAGAACCAGACAGACAAAGACAGGATGAGAAAACAAGGAAGCAGATAGAAACAGTTATTAAGCGCATATTAATGTTTGCTCTCCTCCTCCATGGCTCTCTCTCCTGAGATCTGCCCGTCGCTACTTTAAGCATGAATACTTAATCACACACCAAACACTGTCTAATTCCTCTCCTCAGAATGCAAGGAACAAGACAGAGCCAGAGAGACGGAGCAAGGAGAGGGAAAAAAGATTGAAATGTCAGAGGCAGTGCTGGGATACTAATAAAGCTATGCAAATAGCAATTAGCTGAACCACTAACCTCTGAGTCAATACCAAGCCAGCCAAATGGGAATATCCTAGCGCCAGGCTCATGAGTTCAAAGGTCACACCGTGATTGGAGGTCACAGCCCAAAGCCGATAAGTGACGCATTTCAGAACGGGGAAGGCTGCGACTGCGGGCAAGAAAAAAAGACGCTTAATGTTTGTTGGAATAACGAGAGTCGCTGCTGCTTTTGTCGAAGTGAGAACCTGTAAGTGCTCGTCTGAGCGCCTCTCCCCCTCCGTGTGTGACTCTTCCAAATCCAGAAACCAAAGACTGTAAAGGGGGAAAATAATGAATCATCACCTCAGCTGTGTGCATCATTCCAATGAATGACAAACTCAAGTTTCTGCAATCAAGATTTAGGTTCTGAGTCTGCCAGATTTCCTTTTTACTTCAGATTTTTTCAAAGACGTCAGAGACAGAAAAACATCTAAGCGCCAAGAAAAGCTTTGTACTAGTACTTTTACTGCGACTCTGGAGATAAAATTAGCATAGACAATTAGCAGGAAAACAACTCTGGCAGTTTCTCTGAGTTTATTAACATGGGTGGCGTGTTTGTGTGTGTGTGCGTGTGTGTGTGTGTGTGTGTGTGTTCTGGGCTGAAAACATGGCTCTACAATCAGGAACTGACAGATGCAACCTTCTCACTCTTCCCATGAAACATGCCTCCACAGCGTGAGATAAACAAAGTGGAAAAAATCACTGTGCTACTTCGTGTGCGTGCGTGACAAAACGTACACATTTCACTCATCTGATGAAAGTGTATCACGATTTCACACCTTTTGCCTCCACACTATAGATGGATTCTGAGCAGACGTACGAGAGCGCGTACGCGGCTGAGGTCATGATCTTTTCCCACTCAGAGAAACAGAAACAGGGAAAAAGGGAAAGGAAAACATCGCAGTTTGTACTTTATCATTCTCTCCATTCCTTGTTTTCTTCACCAAAGGAAGGTTAAGGACAAAACCTGTGGTTCCCACAGAAGATTTAAGGAAGACTACATCTCTGGATCCCAGTTGTTTTTTCCTAAAACAGGTATAAAGTGGACAAGATTAATCAGAGGGGTTGATTATCTGGAAACAAGAGACATAAATGTTCCAGATTCATATTACGATGATTTCAGGCTTCAATCGTTGCTTTTTTCTTGTGAGAGACATGGCTTCACCTCTTCAGGCCTCTATAAATGATTTAAATAAAACAATTTGCGAAGGGAAAATCGCTCTGTGGTTGGAATGATTAGAGTGCATGAATACCTACAGCCTGTGATGAGGGGTCATCAATGGTTTTTGCTTCAGAAGCTAAAAATGTCATTCAAATCAGTCACTCAAACACACGTCACCACACCTATCACCCCCATCTTTCAGTGTTTATTATTGTTATTGGTTCTCTAATTCGACTCAAGCACTTTATGCAAACATGCACAAGAATGACGCAGACGTTAAAATTTAACGGAGCAGTGCTGAGCTGTCAGTGGCTGTAAAACTGTAAAAATAGAGGCGTAAAAACCTCTTCAGTCATTTATCGTGAGAATCAATCTTATTAAATCACACCCCGCGGAGGCAGAGAGGGAGACATTACTTGGTTGCTCTTCATTTGTCTTGAGCCTTTTAATCTGTGAAGAAGAGCTGCAATGACCTATGTTAGACACACACACTCACATAAACACACACGAGCCCTGTGCGGGGGCCACTTTTGATGTGCCGTTAGTCCGGGTGCGTAGCAATCAGAAGCAGCATGTAGCCGGAGGCTAGCAAGACAACATAAGATCCGCTGCAGAGGAAAGGCAGAGAGATGCAGCCGTATGTGAATATGTGTCGATGGGTGATTTTTGAGGAAAGCTTCTAAGTGTTTACAGAAGGCAGAGCGGATATAAAAGCATAACGTGGGAGTTTGTCCCTCAGTGGATTTCTGGAATGTGCTGTAATATTTTCATTTTATCTGCTTCAGAGGGAAGATGAGCTTTCAACCCTCTGTGCTGCTGATGGAGTGTTTGGTTTCTCTAAACTGTGTGCAAGAATTTTCTGTGCGCAGCTTTGAGTTTCTTTATTTGCATTTCCTGTTCTCCCGTCTCTCGTGTGCTTATACTGCATGTTTATGATTGTGAATGTGTGGACGCATGCATTTGTCATGTCCTTTACGTCCTGTGTGTAGGCTTTCTTTGTCTTTTCCCCTTGTGTCTGTGTGTGTGTGTGTGTGTTCTAGCCTCATCTCGTCTCTCTAAGCAGGTCTGGCTGTGACACAGTTGCCACTAATTGCAGATCAGGCAGATTAAAACCTGGAGAGGGACGGGCCAATCAGAATCTCCCCTGGAACTCTTCTTCCACACCTTGCCTCCTCGCTGTCTCTTTCAGTGTGATGTTCATCACCTTGCCGTTACCTTGTGCCCGTCTTAAACCTCCGCCTGCATCCCATTGACTTTTAAGTATTTTAACCGCTGAGAACTGCACTTAGAACAAAACCACGTCTCCCTGACTGCTAACAAGGTGAGAGTAAACACAGCGTCCCCTCTGAATGATGCAAGAGACTCAAGATGCTGGAAAATCCAATTTTCGTATAATAACAGACAAACTAAAGCTAAACCGGTGACATCTGAGGTGCAGCTGTATGCTTAACCCTCTGAACCCCTGGCTTCACTCCCCTTATTTACAGACTGATGGCAGTGGGGAGCGGGTCCCAGCCCCTGGACCTCAGACCAGCACTGTGCCACGAGGAAGCTATTCAAAAATAAAGAAGTACAACTATAACTATATCCTGGAAATAGTTTATGTTTTGAATTTTAGGAACCGTATGGAGTCAGACACTTTAGCAGCTCCTGTTTGCACATGTAGGTACAAACGATCACGGTGTTACTAAGAAAACATCTAAATACGATGATTATGAAGCGAGATCTTTAGGCGTGAGAGGCGTCCACGTGTTGACATCTGTGTGTTTGACAGCAATGACTCAGGAGGACGGGATTTTTCACACCAAATGCATAAATCTGTTGGAAAGGGTTAACGGTCACACCAACAATAACAAGCCAACAATAATCCACAGTAACAATTAAAAAGACCGAGCACAAAAACAATCAGGAGCGGGTTGTTTTTGGAGAGAGGAGACAGTGGTGGGTGCTCGGCGATGTCAAGTCTGGGGATATGAGTGGAGCAAATGAGGATGAACCAGTCACGGCTCCAGACAGGCAGCTGAATAGACGAAAAGAATGGAGAGACAGGATGGGAGGGCAAGAGGGAGGGGAGGATTGGGGAGAGCGTTATTGTGAGCACCGACAAGTGATGGCAGAATCTGGGTGCTGGGTGTCACTTTGGAACAATCAGGACTGACGTCCCAGGTGGTGTGCAGCGGAAAAAGGGGATTTGCCTTCCAGGGCTGCAGCATTTTCCAACCTAATCATACTTGGAAATAAATACTGCACCAGAAACTGGCCCAGAAGCCTTCAAGACATGTCATCAACACCAGAACGGGTCCAAATGATAAGAGCTAAAGGAATATGACAAGTTGGTGAAGGATGTGAAGGAAGAGTCTCATTGTTCAGCGACGAGTGATGAGCGTATAGACACTTTAATCACTCGTGTGTTTTAGCAGATTGTTGTTTGGACAGTTTAACAAAGAACGTGTCAGAATTAGAAGACTGACCTGTTTGTGACGAAGAACTATTATTGTTTTTAAGCTGTCTCACAACAACAAGCTTCTTCATGATGGAATTTGTCCATCTTCAGGGGCGTAATGTCATCCAGCAGAGCCCAGACTCCCTCTGTCAATCTGTCTTCAAGTGGTAAAAAAAATAAAAACACAAACAAGTTTCAAGATCCACTGTTAATGTCTGAAGACACTATGAAAAAAGTTTGACAATGTTGCTTCATCTCAGCAGAAACGTGCGCATGAAATACACCACCTACAGAAGATAACTGAGCACCTACGCCCTCAAGACCAGGGACGATCCATCGCCACAGTCGACAGGACGATGTTTGTCTGTCCAAATCCATTAAAAACCACTGGCCCAAAAATGTTTTCTGATCTGACGATGTTATGGGTGTGGTTTAGTCAAGTTCACTAACTACCCCAATAAGAACACCTCCTACACTGGTGCAGGGTGGAAATCATGTACTGTCCAATATTAATAATACTCCCAGGGAGACTGGGCTGTTGTTTTTTTTTGTCTTGTCTTGTTTTTTTGTTTTTATGTTTTTTTTACAGTGTGCAGTTGTGAGTAATTTGACTTTTTGTTTTTGGCAGCGAGCAATTTGTGAAACCTCCCTGAGCAGAAAGGAAGGTCCATCATTGAAAAACAGTTTAAGTGAAGTGGACACACAGCACTGACAGCCGGTAATGACTGTTCATTAATCTACTGGCCACAACAAACCTCGATACACTGACGTCATGTTAGAGGAAGCTGCTGTCTGCAGCTTCTCCTTCAGCTGTCACGCACCTTCACCCTGTGTGGGCACATTCAGGAAAACTGCATCTTCTGTTGTTGTAGCTTTGTGTCTCAGATATATTGCAGATATTCTGATTCTGTTTCCCTCGAATATTCTAATTTGATTATAATAAGTAATGATTTTTTTTTTTCCATGTATGGATTTTTCCCAGGTTTAATCCTGAGAGTTTCCAGGTTTAATTTTGGAAGCACTGCAGCTTTTCAGCCACGTATTAATCAGCAGCACAGATATTTTTAGCTCTAAACAGTCACAATTCACCCATCAGCATCACTTTGGATGCCAAGAATGTAACGCCTGGTGGCTCAAAACATTATGTTAGATAGTTAGTCTGTCTGTCAGAATATCTGCCATGAAATTTGGAGAGCAGATTGGCCTTGGGCAAAGGAACTGTCGATTAGATTTTGGTGCTGATCCGGATCTGGGATGTCTGCTGTTCCACAATTATTGTTTTTATCTTTAATCATGGAACTGCCAGAGATAGAGACTTGATTTAAAATCCTAAAGGTATGTTTTCAAGGTCAGGAAATCAATTTCACTTAAAATGTCAGTGAAGGAAATTATTTTTTTTATTTTTCTGGAGTGCAACAGCCAGCTTAAGGACGGGAAAGTATCGGCACTTTCCACGCTCATATAAATCCATCTACAACAGCCGCAATGACTTAGCACTTCGTTATTAAAATGTGAATTTAAATGCCATTTAATGGAGTATTTGCAACACGGGCCACCCTGCGGACACCAGCTGGGGATGTGGCAGCTACGTACGCCCCCGACCATCTGCACCTTTTAACCTCCATTTTTCTGGCTTTTTGTTGCAGTAGCAGCATGAAATGAGTGGCAGCAGAAAGTGAATGGTGCGTCTACACAGGAAGAATCAGAAGTACGGCAACGTCAAGGTGTATTAGAAAAACGTTTCTATCAGCCTCACAACTTCTTTTCTGTGAAAACGTCCACTGTCTCACAACAACCCGATTTCTGGCATTTTCATAAAAAAAAGGAAGGAAACAGATAATGTGCATATAAACTGGAGGAATAGAAATCGTTATGGTATCATTACCTCGCAAGATACGCTGACCGACACCTCTGTCTCATTAAACACACCCATTAAAACTAATCCAAAGCCTGTCACTGCATTAAACTGTTGTGCGAGATGTGAATTATTTTTATTTTACTTTTATTTGAATGCTGTACTTGAAGGTATGGAGCAGAAAATGTCCCCATGTCCCAGCCAAGACACAGCGGCTGATGTGTCCTGAGATTTGCCCCATTATTTACTGGATGGAGAACTATTTACTTAACAGAGTAACTCTGGGATTCATCTCTAGATAAGATCACCGCTACAACCTGTCTCTGTTGGAGCTGTGCATATCACAGAACCCACATACGGATCCTCTCTTTAGGCTGGATTCATTTCATACGTGCAGACCAGAGGCACAAATCAAAGGAAATAAAGGGAAACCTAGCCGGCCGCTAACGATGTGTGGACTGTTAAACAGGCGGGTGAGACACCAGGAGGTTCCACCATGGTGTTAGTCAAGAAAAAAAAAAAAAACTGAATAAATTTAGAGAGAAAGAGACAATATGATGGAAGAAGAAAAAAGATAGAAAAAGAGACTGAGCAGCTTTGGAAGGAGGGACTGGGAGGCTGACTCAGAGGGAAGCATTTTCATCTTCTCATTCTTTTCTCTCTCCTTTCCATCCTTTTCTATTTCCATCTTGCTACATCTATCAATCTCTTCTCCCCTCTCACTTCCTCTGTGGTATTGTTCACTCTGTCAAGAGTTGTCATGACAAGGCTGTTTATTTCTAATGGTTGACATTTCGCCCTGTGCCCCTCGCCTGGAAGAACACACCAGGATGAATGCTCCGCGATTTTCAAAGGAACATCTTGTTATTAGCCAGCGTTTCCCCATCCGAACACACTCGGCACGCAGATAAACACTCACCGCACAAATGCATCGGCGCACACACACACACACACAGAGGTGCATTTAAAAATGGAAAGCTCTATCAGGCTTTTTAACCTTTCATGTGCGAGCAGAGAGAAGCAGGTTTCTGACTCCCACATCATGTTTCAACCCTCAGCCACATCCTCTCCTCCCTCCCTCCCCCTCCCTCCCCCTCCCTCCCCCTCCCTCCACCTCCCTCCTCCGTGGGGCCAAATTAAGGTAGGGATTAATAAAAAGCTGTGGGCTGTGGTCTGAATGCGTGCTAATGTAGGCTACAGGCCGCTCATCGTGGCGCTCCGACAGCCGCACTCTGAGCCACAGAAGAAGAAAAGGGAGGATTTGGATCTATTCTCTTTCACCCTATTCTTTGCTTCTAATCACTTTATTCTCATCTCTCCTGCTTTGTCTTCTCTTTTTCTGTCTCCATCAGCATTATTCCATTTCCTCCTGCTTCTCCAGCTTTTCCATCTTTTTATTGCCTGACCTGCCTTGGTTCTGACGTCCTGACTGAACAATGTCCCCTGAGGGCCCATGGACGGCCAAGGGTCTTACATCGCCTTCTCTGAAACATTTTATTGTAATATATGTATTTTTAAGCTCCATTAAGCAATATTTCTGACAAGCTCTCAGACCTAATTGACTAAAATCATGCGTATAATAAATGTGAAAATTACCCACAGGATTTCTGATCTGCCGGCAAAAGCTACTCGGTTCAGGTCAAGGAAATTTTGTCATCATGGCAGAAAGTAACAAATACAACCGTCAGTGGAAGGTGGGACACAAACATCGGTCTGTGGTGTCAAAGTCACAGTCACAGTCAGCATAATTTTTGGTACTGACATTAAACTAAACGACAGAAGAGTGGAAGGGTTGCCTGTGCAGCAGACTGTACTGAGAATCTACCTCCCTGTCTGTAGCTCTGTGAGCCTTTCGGCTGGTTTTGCCTCATTATTTTGGTTTGAGTTTGGTTGAGTCTAAACATAATCACATAACACCAACACACAATCGCGCCCTCCTCATCGTAAGCATGGCTAATGGAAAAATCCAAACATCTCATGGGCCTAGGAGAGCAGGAAATGTTCCTGAGGAGCCGGTGAACCAATCCAGACCCTGGGTTTATCTTCCACAGGTGCTTAAACCGCAGGACTCCACTGGGATGTTTGCGTTGTTTCTCTTCTGGTTGGCATATAAGCAACATTAAAGCCCCTCAATGCCAAATTTAAACCATGTTTTCCTGTTTTCAAATCTTATAAAATGGTGGTCTATGGCCTTAAAATGAGCCTGTGTGGGAATCCATCAAATGAAAATAGCAACAGTACAGCAGAGAGCAGGTCGATAGGCCAACACCAAGAAGCAGGATTTACTCAAAATGGATTAGATAGCCTTACTTCTAAACTGTATATTGCAATTGACAGCTGGGGCAGGATCAAAGCCAGCACCGTGTGAGATCCTGGCAAGGTTTGGTCAATTCCCATCAAGTCAACTGGACGTGGAATTTGTCCATAGGTGCCTGATTCAATTCGCAGCACTGATGCAGACGTGAAGTGAAATTGAACAGTGAACTGAATGCACAAGGTAGTGTTATTGGTCTTTTCCTCTTGCTGAGAGAGACAGAAGGAGAAGGCCACTCTCTCTGAGGTGTTGTGCACACCTTGTAGGCTGCCAAGCCCCATTAGAGGGTGACAAACAGACGTCCACTCGGCTCAGCGCTGTCAGACCCCGGTAATGAAAGACACATCAGCCTTAGAAAAAGCAGAGGTGGAGGAGGAGGAGGAGGAGGAGGAGGAGGGAGAACAACAACAGGCCATGCACTGACACAAACACATTTTAAGACTAATGGCTTAAATGCAAGTGCACTGTGTAGCAATGCAGGGCAGGAAAAAAATGTTCTCTAAACTACGTAATGAGAAGAAGGCGAGGGACAAGAAAAGACAAAGAGGGACTGAGTAAAAATAGATAAAAGAGAATCATACAAAAGTACAAGATAAAAGAGAAACGTGTGAAGAGAAAGTTCTGCGAGATCTAATGTGAGAGAAAACGTGCAAAAGCAGGAAGGGATAAAAGAGCCGGGGTCCTCTGCGACTCATTGAGCTACATGTGTCGGTGCCACGCCATTAAACGGAAAGATACGGCATCAATAATTATCTCGGCTTCAGCCACGTTGCTATCAAATGATTTACTGGTGCTAATAAAGCTCTAACACAACACAGCATCTATCTGAGGAGCTGTGCTGGGGATCTGTGCTCGCCACAATCAGGCTGGTTTAGAGCGCTCCTGTTCTCCTCACAATGAATCAGAGTTGCGCTTTGTGGGGCATGCAGGAATCCATAAGTACATAATAATGAATTATACACGAGGTTGCAGACAGGTGCAGCGCCAGACATTATGGATTGAGCAGTTTGGGAGTCTTGTCATCATAACCTATGGACGCCGGTGTGGGAACAGCCTCTTGCTGATGCGGAGGGGATAGCGAGGTAGATTGTGTCATCCTCGGTCCCTGCCTGCTTCGTAATCTTTCGAGAGAGGAAGGATGAGACTCGGCTCTGTCCGGGGGGAAATGTATTTTCTCCCCATGGATGTGGAGCGAGAGTAAGCGGCCTTATCAAATCTATATTTCTCCCTCAGTGTCGTCTTGAAAGCGGGAAGAGAGGAAAGACAAGGAGAAAGAGAGTGAGACCGGCGGTCGGGGGCTATCGAAGTGATTAATTTAATGGCGTTTGTACCACTTCACACGTAGCACTTTTCACTGCGTTGCCTCTCAAGTCAACCACAAAGAAGTGCGTACATGATGAAACGGTAAGAACTCGAGAACAAAAAAAAAAAAGAAATGATAAGGCAGCTGATGGCACGACGGATATCAGTTTGACTGGTATCGGTTTGCAGATGTTGGGTCAATAAAGGTTTTATTAAAAATCTGATGCTCTCACGGTCGTTTCCGCTCAGATAAGATGGATATGACTCAGTTTGTTTGATGAGACTGTCACTCGTAAGAAAGATTAATTAGTTATATTCCTGTGTCACGGCATAAATTTCAGCGAAGACACTAAAAACTGGAAAAATTTAAATTTTTGTAATTTCGAGCTGTTGAACTTGTTAAATACAAACATATTGACTCAGATATTGATTGGTACAAGTCGGCTTTACTTTAAAAAAAAATCTCCTCTTCAAACAATTTATCAGCCAAAACCAAGTGGCAGCACAAAACCCTGAGTGTGTGTTCTTTAATTCTTTATCTATGTGTGTGTGTGTGTGTGTGTGTGTGTGCGTTCCTCTCAATGGAAAATGACACACTGACATTTCCGTGGTGGTGTGGATGCTTGAAAAGCAGCACACCATGTGTAACACCAACACCACTGAGCAATTCAATACTGGCCTGACAAAATCATTACGCAGTTTCCTCTTAGGTTAAAACCCCACACTACACGGCCACTTAGGAATATGGATCGGACTTGTAAAATGGTGAAAGGGCAGGTTAATGCAATCAATTATTTTTTAACAGTAATGGCTATGCAAGAGTCCTTGACATACCCACACAGTCTATCTCCGCGTAATGTAATGGGCCTCAATGATTCTTTTGTGTGGGTTTTTGCTATAGCTGGCCCCCTGATGACATTTAGAAAGGGACAAAAGATCAGTCCAATGGAAAAAAAACACATTTTATGGTTAAGTCCCCATTTTAGGTACAATTAAAGCAAAACACTGTAATGCACTGACAGTAGTCAGAGTGGAAACCTCCCACGAGGCTGCACAGTCCTCTATATTAGTATTTGTTTGTTTTTAATAACAGGTAACGTGGAAATTAAATATTCAACCTACATCTGGATTGATACGAGCATCGCCACGGTCGCCCTGACCGACTGACTGATGGCTGCGCCGACTTCTGAAAAACAAATCACGTCACGGCTTTGAACAACAAAAGACTTTGGCCGAATTTCAAGTGACATTTACACCGATCGTGTTCCTGCAGAGCTTCAAATAGGTGAAATGTCATCAGATTTATCAGGCTCGTGCACACGTCAATTGAATTTGAGTGTAACCACAAAATGCCTTTAAGAGCTGTGACAGTGTAAAGAACAACTTCACGCCCTGTTGTAGCTCGAACATGCCCCTCCGCTAAGTCACAAAGAACGAATCTAGATCCAGACTCAGCGCTGAACCGTGGACAAAACAACGTCGAGACAGCAGCACCAGCTGAGCTTCCAGCCGAGGACGCCTGTCCAAACTGAAACAGGGACAAAACAAACGTGTGTTTCCCAATTAGGACACCAGGAGGCGCTGGGGTATGGACACCACTCATAGTCTGACTTAACAGAACCATAAATTAATCTTGAACCAATAACACATTCACCTCAGACCAAAGTCCTGCCGTTATGAGCCAAAGAATGAAACAACCACACGGTGGCTCTATTTAATCCAGATCTGCTCCACAAACTAATTAGTTCCTTCGCTCAGGTGAAGACCTAACATCAGCGATGTCCACTATCACCTCTCTAACACCTATTCTGTTAACTGGCAGGCAAACAAATCAAAGAAATCCGGAGGTAGAAATGTTCTCTTCTCATGCTGCGGGTTTTCGTCGCCAGCTAACAATGGTGTTCGCTGTGTGTGTGTGTGTGTGTACCGCTGTGTGCATCGTAAAAGCCTTTCCATTAAAGCTCAACATAAATCTGGCAGGGAGCTACGTCAATAAGCAAATGAGCACACACCACATGAACACACACCGCGGGGGGTTAGAGGGAGAGGGCAGATTTTTCCCAGCGCTCTGGGGACCCTCATTACAGCAGAGAGCGGGTGCAGGAGGACACTGCGGGGCGGGCATGTGAATAAAGCAGCATGGGGGCAAGAGATTGGGACTTCTTGCGTCAGTCCGTTTCCTCCTTATTAGTCACCTCGTGGTGCTGCATGTACAACTGACCACAACACTGAGATCAGCAGCGTCTGCAGAGAGGTGTCTGCAACACGACAGCGAGAGGACTTTTCATTTCCACGTCAGGGGAAAGATATTCGATGAAAAATCCACCCGCCGGCTTTTCTGCTGTCACCGACCCAGGTTTCCAGGCTTCACTTCACACCACTGCTTATTTTTAAAGTTGCCCAGTGCAGCTTTAAAAGGTTGATTCACTCAAATTACAAAAAAAAAAAAAAAAAAAAGAATTTCCCTACTTAGCCGCCAAAACCATTATCCAGCTGATATTTCTGCAAAGTGAACATCGTTTAGTTTGTGATGCAGTGAAAAAGCATATTTAAAAGACTCAGCTGCGACACGTGTCTCAGTGTCCCCGTTTCGTTTGGAACCGGTCTCTGTTGAAGACATTGTGTCTGCAGAAAGAAGTTCTTTTATTTTAAGATGAACAGTTTTCTATTCCCCTGCACCTGCATTTCACTGTCGAGTCTCAATACCCGGACAAATAAAACTAAATACGCATCTGTGTGGCAAAACACTGGTTAAGTTTAAAGAGTCTCTGAGGAAAATTAATTAGCCTGTTAATAATTCTTAAAATCATTTGTACCCCTGCTCCCTTTGAAGAAACAATGAATTTCAAAGTGAATTTGTGTTCGGTGTGTGTAACGCATTGTGTTGTGGCTGTTTGTAAACACCTCTTGCTCTTGTAAACCGATCCTGGAGCAGTCCCTCAGCGCACACAAACCGCCGCGTTTCACATTCACCGTTCCTCGTGATTCTTCCTCTCACTCCGAGAATCCAAGGACAGAGACACCACGGCGCTGCCTACACCATTTGATTGACAAGTGATCTCAGAAAAACACACAGCAATAAGCGCTAACCGCCAAAGATTTTTGCCAGAATGAAAAACACAGAGCGGTGTCACAGGTGAGAGCTCTAAAAGCCTGCTTTGGTGTCACGGGGAGCTGCTGCTGTGAGTACTTTGTGTAACAGGAATAGCACGTCTTTACTGACTTAAGTAATGTGATTCATTGCTTTTGACAGTCGTGCGCTGTTGCAAATCACACTATAGCAACCGGAGAACACGCACATATCTTAAAAGCCACTGCCTGAACTTCTGCTTCCCAGCCCACGCCGCAGACAGACGACAGCTACTTAGCCTTTTCCAATTATGATTTTAAGGTAATTGAGAGGAACGACAAGCATATTTTAGTCGGTGTCGTCAAATTGATGGGCATGTTGCAACGGCGAGAACTATTAGAGCTTGTTTATGAGACTAACACGAGAGTAATATTCATATTCTTCATAATATGTTTATCTTGTACAACATATACTTATTCCTTATGCTACCAGAGACACAGCAGCATGTGCGAGACACTTAAATGTAAGGTTTGAAAGCACAATCAAGCATTTTTCTCTGCTGTCTCTGTGTGTGTGAGGAGCTTCAGAGGACTTTCATTCAGCCACTCCGCTAATTTGATTTTAAATCTGGCGAGTGGCCGATGTAATATAGGGGGCTGAGCTGTCATCTGGGGGCCGCATCAAACCCTCGGTAACAAACAGGGATGCAACCCCGGCGAACACACTCGGCCAGAGGCTCCACAGGGAGAGGCGGAGGCGGAGAGAACGGGGGGAGGCGACGGGAGAGCGAAGGCTCTAACCCGGAGGTATCCCGGGTCACGGGGAAGAGGAAAGCCAAATCAGAGGCCTTTTGATTCAGCTCAACCCACTGGCCTCTTGAAAAAAACCAATTACAAGTTAATCTGCGCTGGAGACGGAGGCGAACAAGTTAACATGGTCATCCAAGCAATGAGAGCAGGGGAAATTGGAAAATAAAATACTGATTGAATTACAGTGTGTGGGTAGTTTTCAACTGGGAAGTGACGGCGGATGTTACATCTCCAATCCTCTGTGATCCTTAACTTGGTTATATTAGCAAGGATTTATATTTCACTGTTAGGACTCAGTTAACCTGCTGAGCAAGTTCGAATTACGGAGTCGTCTGTATTTGTTCCGAACACCTTCCACACCGAGAAAGATGGGAATGAAAAAATGAATTCCAAAACCTGCTGTAGAGCCATGTTTGGTTTCGTGGGATCTGTAACCGCAAAATACCCGCTAACCTTCTTCCAAACCACGCTGACCCATTACACCTGCCACTATGTTCTTTCAGTGCACACTGTGTAGCTGAGCCGTGGAGCACTAAGCCTTTGAGCTTGATTTGTTTGGTCAGTTCACTGTCTCCCTACAGTAAAACTGAAAGCAATTACAAGCAATGATTGCAAAACACAGGGTTTATAGGTACGAGACAGATGCTGACATCTGTTGGTCAGTAATTATGCATAGACAGCCTGGCATGGCAAACGTAAACTGAGGGTAAACAATATTTCGAACTGATGTTTAAATTCAGCTGGAACGTCGTGTTCCTGGGATCCGATCTCGTAACATTACAAAAACTCTGCTGAAAGAAGAAATGCTGTTTGAGTCCACGTAACTCGTGTTTATAAGAGTGCAGACAAGCGAAAAAACTAATTATGGTCAGACCAAAGGCAACAAGCTGCTCTGGTGACTGGTCACTGGGCTGCTCATCGGTGCCTCGTTTGCTTTTGTTTTGTGCAAATCTACGAAATCTGTCAGTCGGAGCAATAAGAAAAAGAAAGGTAAGCACGAAGAAAGCCAAAAATAAACCAGGTCAAATGGTTTAAACATCATAGCATGGGTGGGCTCTTTGGACCGCAGCAAGCCAAAATGATGACTCTGAGTGAAACGTCCAAAGAAAGGCAGGAAGTTAGTGATACTGGCCTTTCATGCTCTCTCTGCATTCACGTCTCCTTCCTCTGCTCCTGCTGTAGTGGTCAGTGAGCTCCGAGGCAACTTTGATGAATTAATCCAATAGAAGAAATTGGTCTTTCAAATGTAAAGAGCACCTTGGTTCTGGAAAATAACTCATGAAGGGAGGAAGGCAGAGGGGCACGAATCAGCATGAGAGGAGAGGTGAATGGATGAGGCTGAAAGAGTGTGTGTGTGTGTGTGTGTGTGAGTGAGTGTGTGCCAGAGGGAGTCAGGAGGGAAAAATTCGTTCTACATGAAGGTGTGTGTGCATCAACTGCCAAAAACCTGAGGATCAAACCTGACCCCTCACTGCCTCAGGTCCAAACTTTCAAGTCGTCCTGGGTCTGATCGGATCTCCACTGTCTCTTTATAATCAACGAGCGTGGTTTCACTTTTGGCTTCTGTTTAGTTTGGAACATTTGATAGAAACAAGAACAACAGGGTTAGATATCAGGAACCACATTCTGAAACCTGAGGGCTTCCCCGATTTCCTGAAAATAAAGGTTTTGCTTTAAAAGTTTTTTCCTTCCTAATTTGCCAAAAAAATTGCAACTGGATGGAAACTGATAAAATCTAAACTACGCCCAACGATGACCTTTCCTAAAACAGAGAAAAGAGGTGTAAAAAGGTCTCTGCTCTGGGAAACATTTCATTTGGATCTGATAGGACGTGAGGAATTGTGGCATTTTGAGACAGTACATCATCAAACAGGGAGTATTAACCTTTTCTGGCCCTGGTTACAGTCAGGTCATGGTCTGTGGTCTTAGGTCCATCTTGGGTTGGGTTAAAGCAGCCGTGACTCAGTTCTGGGTGGAATACAGCACAGCAGAATCTGCTTTATTTATTCTGAGACCGGCTGTAATGACAGAAGTTAGAAAAACCAACTGGCTTCAAAACAGCATTCGAGAGAATTCACTGCATGTTGCCTGATGCAACATCTGCACGAGCCCACCTGTGGCGACAAACACATTCAATGAAGACAAAGAGCCCGGCTCAAACACATTTTTTTACATTTAGCTTCCCAGATGATTTCACATCTTATTGATATTTGTAATAAAGATTTCTGTTGAAGGTGACAAATCGCATCACGGAGTGTGTGATTTGATCAAGCGTCTCCAGAACTGGCAACTGGTTTCTGCTTATTATCCCTTAAATTAGTGTGACTTCCCTGTGGTTTTCAAAAAAAATGTTTTACTGCTGTAACTGACGTGGCCTGAATGGAGTTCATCGTAATCATGTGGCATGTAAGAGAAAGATGATCATTTTCCCCCCATTTTTTTTTTTTTTTTAATAAATACCACTCTCCAGCATGACAGAGCATATGTTTGCTCACGGCAGTTACTGTAGATTTCACGCGCTTGCTTGCGGCAGTTGAACATGTGCTTGTTGGCAGGGTGCAGAGACATTCCTGGGGCAATTTCATGTCGGTTTTCAGCCCCGAGGTATGAAAAAGCCAAAATGTGAGTCAAAGCCCAGTCGACACCCGGTTTAACCGCTCGCCTGTCGGCTCAGAGGGATCACATCAACCGTCTCTGGAGCGATTCAAACCGAAATTAAAACGCCACTTCCTGTTCTCCATTCCAACTTTGTGCTAACAAAAAGAGCTCAGGGTGTCACACTTACACACCTCTTTGTTCAAGCGCTCTTAAAACAAGAGAAGGAAGAAAAAAAAAAAAAAGCTGATAAGTTTCAATTGAGCATAAACTCAATCAGGGCATCTGAGATTGGCCTCATGAGGATGAAGCAATGTGACAGGCCTAAAGAGGTTAGGTGCCAGGTTTATCCAATTACAGCTCAGCAATAAACAATCCCAGAAACCCTCTATCCCCCAGTCGACTCACTGCTCCCTCTCTCTCTCCTCACTCGGTTTGAAACTTGACCCACCATCTGTATCTATACGCCGCTGACGGATGCCTTCGCGCTGAGCACTGACACTACTTGTGATGAGTGTGTGCGCCTTACGTCTGCCAGTCTGTGCCGGTAGCAGGCGGCCCTCGGCGCTCCTGCCCGCTAAGCAAATATTCACAGGCTCTGATGGCGTCGTTTTTTTCGAGATTAGCGCGGAGCCGTCTGCAGATGATGATAATGAGACACTCTATTTCCCCTACTCTGGCCATTTGAGAGACAGTCAGACGGCCGGATAATCTGGTTTGCGCTGGGGGCCTCATCCATCGCGTCCCACCGTCGCGTTGACATTAGCACGAAGACATATTAGCACATTAGCCCGAATGGGCGATGATGTGTTCTCAGTCAGTTAAGCGGAGTATGATAGCGGCTGTGTTATGGTTATGGTGATGGCTTTATGGAGTCAGTGACAACTCCATTGATCTCCAGACGCACCTGCTAATGCCAACATCCGACTAAATAGCCTCAGATTTGTGAGGATGATGAAATTTACAGAACACACACCACAGGGCGAGGAAGATCCAGATCCGGCTTAATTAAAAAGGCAAACAGGTAAATAAAAAAGAGCCGTTCGCCTCAAAGTGGAGACTGAAAAAGTTAATGAATAGCATTTTCCTGTTACCTAAAGCATCACAGCCGGGCGATCAAGACTAAGTGAACTGGTTTGAGAAGGGAAGCTTTCAAAGAATCTATTTTGATCCTAATTTAGCGGTCTAGATGTCCCTGGAAAGCAGGAGCCCTGCAGTCTAGTCATTACACGCCACAGGCCATAGACACAGATCTATAAATGTTTGGTATTAAACGGACCCATTGATGGTCTGCCCTCACTCCCTTTGCTCCCGTTAATGGAGCTTTTATGAATCTCAGGCCTCATTTGTCTCTCATGGTTAGGGGCTTTCTGCAGTCTGAATTGTGTAATAATGGCAAACCCAATTTGCTTTGTGCTACGTTAATCTCAACACGCCCCTCCTCTCCCTTTCATGCTTCCCTAACTGCATTCAGCTCATTCATCAATGATTCTATTATCACTCTGTTCTTCCGACTGTGTGTGTGGGGCGAGGAAAAAAAAAAAAAAATCATAAAATAAACCCAAATTATACCACTCTACGTGTAACAGACAAGTAAAGCAACAATGATGAAATTCTGAAAAAAAAAAAAAAGTCATTAACGACGGGGCCATTATCTCCTTTAAAATTCCTTTTTTGTTCAACATAAACCAAAACATTTCCTCAAACAATCGGACCATTTTTAATGAACGTTATAAAAAAAAAAAAAGAAGAAGAAGAAGTAACAGACTGAGGACTTGGTAGAGCCACTGTTTAAGCCTCCGGTATTACAGGAAATTACTGATGGAGGTTAAAGGGCTCACATCTGTTTTGGGAGTAGACACGCTGGTCTCAGAACAGCCACGCAGGACTCCAATTACAAAGGAAACTGCAGCCACTGCTTTGCCTGCATATGGAAAATGACAAAACATAGACCTTTCTACAAAAGACCACAAGTTACACAAACCCCCCTTCTCTCCATCTCTGTCGCACACAAGCACACGGAGAGACGCCGTTTCACGTGGACAGAGACGCTTTCACAGGTAGCACCATCCTCTAAACCCTCCAAAGAGGTGGAGAGGCCCGAGACAGAATCAAACCGGGGACGCTGCAGTTATGAGGTGTGGACGTTAACCGTTCAGCTACCAGGGCAAAAAAATTTAATCTGCCTCTGGATGCAGACCTGTGTTAAAGGTTATCATGACATTGTAGCGCCACCTATGGGCAGAATTTCATGAAACTGTGCAGTATTGTTTGGTGTAGTGAACATACTATCTAAAGACGTGTCATCTGGCTGCTATCATACGTGTCTTTTCTCTGTGCTCCATGGTACAGCTCCCAACACATCAAGTATTACACACAGCAAGTTAAATTTCCTTTTCTGACTCTTGTCCTTGACAACCCTGGAGTTGAATTTAGTTCAAATGGAAAAGAATAGCGGTCTTTTAACTGACACTGGTTCCAAAAGGTTCCAGATCACCATTTCATATTCAGGGCCAGAGCTGCGCTTTGGTTCATTCAGGAAAAAACAAGCACACTGAGCCAGAGGCAGATGAGACGTTGAGAGAAAAGGCGAGCTTTGTTGGATGGAAGAGAAAACAGGCCGGGACCTACGCTGAGAAGAATTTATCTCAACCAACTTCTGATCCTGTGACAGTGTGTGTGCATATTTTACTTCCTAATGAATAAAGATCTGTGATAATCAATCTCTTCATCATGTAAATCAGGTACTGTATCAAGTATCAAGTATGTCTATCAAGTTGATTATCTTGATTTTAATGCACTTCTATCCCCATGATTCTCAAATCCTCAAATACGGCGGAGCTCCCAGTGGACAGGCTGGACATTAGTTTGAGGGAATGTCCACTGCGTCTCGTTCAGTCGTCTCTGCCGTCTCACAGTCAGGTGTCTGTGAGCGTGGCAGAGACAGAGGTCAGTGACAGAGGCGCTGAAGGGTGGACGCTCGCGTGACTGAGAAAAGATCTGACATCAAAATGTCCTTCCTCTGTTATGGAGCCCTGGTAGCTACAAATGGCACAAACAGGTCCTGCACAGAGTTTTATCCAACCACAACACAGAAGCACATGTAGGCACATTGTCAGTTTCAGCGTGTGTGTTTTCCTTAAGAGAGAAATAAAAACGGATAATGGTGCTGGTGTCAGCAGATACTGCAAATCAAAGGACTCAAATCAGGCCATCGCTTGTTCTGAACCGGAGCGTGAGCACAGAACGTCCACGCGTTAGAGGATCTCTCTCATCTTTCTAACCTTGTTAGGACACTTGGTGCTCGCTGCATAGAATTATTACAGCACACACATTTTCAAAGTGCACATGCAGAGAACGAGAATCACAAATGCGATTTGGACAAAATTAAAGTGCAAGAAGTGCCTGTGCATCTCAATGTGCAGTACCATGGAGACATGGAGAAAATGTATTTCAGAGAATTAGGCAAACGATAAAAAAATTACTTTGAGAGAGGAGTGGAGAGAGCGTAGGAGTCGGTGTGAAGGAGAGAGTTTCATCTGTGCTGCGAAGAGATGGCAGAGAGAAAAGGAATGGCAAAAGAGAAAACAAGAGCGCGGAGGAAGAGGAGGAGGGGGAGACAGGGCGAAGGACGAAGGGCGTACTGGGATATGTGAGTATATGCCAACCGGACAGTTTTTGTTATTATACTCTACTACCAGAGGCTGCCAAAACAACTCCCACCCACACACACACAGATCCACACACACACACACACACACACACACACACACACACACACACACACACACACACACACACACACACACACACACACACACACACACACACAGATCCACACAGATCCACACAGATCCACACAGATCCACACAGATCCACACAGATACACGTTTGGACGCACACACAGTCTCGTACCCTGAGCATGTGTGTGAGCGCGTGAAGGAGAGAAATTGAAAGAGTGAGAAGTAGATGGGGAGACATGGGAGGGGAGGGACGAAGACGAGGAGGACAGATTGCAGGAGCAGCTTTAGGAGCATAACTCAATTCTCTGGCTATACTGACGGCAACGCACACTCCTCTGCTCTGTGTCCCGTTCTCTCTGCCTCTGTTCGTCTTTCCTTCTGTCTCTCTCTCGATCACACACACACGGAGACGGACACCCGGCGACATGGCGGTGAACGGAGAGGCGGGAAAACTGTGACCTTCAGCGAGTGATCATCACTGTGCGACAAAAATCCCGCGGTAAACAACAATCATCTAATTCATCGAATTTTTAGTCCTCCCTTCCAAACAGAGCAGGAACAAGCCAAACTACTCTGCCTCAGAACAAACCTTTCTCTACTTAAATGAAGACGTTTAAATGAAAAGCATGTACTCAAACCAGCACAGTATTCATAACAGTGACTTTACCTGATGAAATGTCATTCCAGTGTCACCAGGTGGTTATAAACCACATCATGCAAATAAGGAAACCAGTTTCCCCAGCGCAGTATCTCTGTGGACACTCATGAAAACAACGAAACTTACACCCAGGTGCAAACAAACACGAGTTCGCCATTCGATTTATACAACTCCGGCACACACACCCTCGCACACCTGGGTTGTGCTGTCCAGCTGTTGGGAAGGAACCACAAGCTGTCACATGCGAACAGAGAGGAGGACCCAGGAGAGACGGACATCTGGACTGAGAACAGGGAGAGGGAGAAAGAAGAGCCAAAGGAGAGAAGTGGTGGAAAGGAGCGAGAGAGGAAATGAACATCTGGCTGTAACACAGCCCTGGAGGGCATCTCGCATTCAGCCATTTGTAAAGTGAGCGCAGAGACTCTCGCTATCTGTGTAGAGCCACGGGCCCGAAGACATTATCCCACAAACAACGGGATGATTTTAAATTTGACCACAGCTGCTGTGGGGAGTTTCTCAGCCGGCTCACTGGCCTCTACTGTCCACCCAGGAAAGCCACAGGCACACTGATGGACTTCAATTTATCCTTTTCAAAGGTCAAAGTTCAACTTGTGCAAATATAATGGTATATAATATAATATAATATCACAAAACACTGACATTCATCCTCTTCACTATCAGGGTTTCCCCACCGCAGTTATCCAGGATCCACTGATCCAAGGTCAGTGTGACGAGAACATCTGTGCTGTTATTCTTAACATTAAACTTCTTCAGTGCTCAAACCTGTGACATCTTACGGCTTCTGTAGAACAGAACAACTTGAAGAGGAACCGTGACAAAGTTTAATAAAGGGGAATTAAGTGTTTCAAATCCTGACTGACCTCAGTTTGCCTCTCAAAGTCCTCAGTTTACTTAGTGATCAGCGAGGCATTTTCATGACTGCGAGAATTCATTCCTCACAGGAAAAGGCAGGGTGACCAAAATTCTCCAGCTGAACTGTTATTATTCAAACATAAAGGGAAAAGACCAGAGGCAAAGTACAATGTAGATGAATTAAATTTAATTTAATTTAATTAAACTGTGGCCCAGCACAGCGACTGTACTCCAGAGTGCTTACCCGAAACACGACTTCCAGTTCCGAGGAAAACTCCTGCTTTGTTGACTGGCTCATTAAAACGATGGGTCGCATTAATATCAGACTTTCTGTGCATGTTCTAACTGTTTTAGACGAACTGATGAGTCACTGCTGAGGATATCGTGATACTGATACCTTCTGATAAGCAATATTGATTGATGCCAGATGACTGTGCTTATTTTGCAGATTTGTCTGTTTATGTATGAACAGCTAACACTGTGCTGTGCATTTCAAACACTGTCCCTCTATATGCCAGTAACTCGAGTGCTGTATTGTATGTTCCTAAGCTGCTGTCCTTCCATAAATAAAATAACAATGTGACTTACCCTTTTGACTGAGTGCTTTGCACCACTAGTTGATAAAAATAACTACCTTCATGTCAGAACTCTGCCCACACTTGCCTCGAACCACTATTCTTGTTTTCCAGTGGAGAAGAAAACGTGCATCAGAAAAGCCTTGGCAGTCTATTTGGCCTTCCTTTGGTGTCTGCACAACGTGCCGCTGCTGTGCTAGATAAATGGACAGAGTTGTGTGGCAGCCTGCAGATTTGGTAGAGAATATCTCATGGCTTTAAATAAAAAAATAAAAGATGAAATATAGGGTGCATTTACTGCTGCTGTGAGTCTACAGAGGCCGGGGAGAACAGAAGGAAAATGTGGCCTCAGGGGGAGGAAAGTGAGCGATATACTGCAGCTCCCTGGAGCCTGCTGTCAGAGCCACAACCTTTACACCGGCCTCCCCTGGGGACCGGTCAGACGCCGCTCGCCATCAATCTTTAACACGCTGCACCCTGACTGGACTTGCGGCTGCATCAGAGGGAGACATACATGCACAGGAGCACACGAACACACAGGCAGTGACACAGGTTTGTATGTTTCGTCGCACGACTCACACACGTTTACGCGTAACCACATTCGTCCTCCTGAACCACGCTAACGTAAAACTTACGGCAGTCAACTCTCAGCCAGCGAGTGAGACTCAGCTGCAGCTCACACTTTACCCTTCTGTAATGTTGTAGTTTGCATTCTTCTTTTTCACTCAGCAGGAGCAGTGCTTTGAAATTTTCTACTCCAGCCACAAAACTGTTGATGAAAAGTAGACTTAAGTTTGGCATAACCTTTGCATTCCAGTGTTTCTAAAACCAGACAGAAGTGATGTACAGCGCTGCTGCCATTCTTTTGCTAATTAAATTATGAAGGCCCATGAAGAGTGAGGTTCAAAGTTCATCCTTCGCCTTTGAAAAAGTGGTCGAATAAGGATACAGTCTCACCATAAGATCCAATTAGTCGCTGTTCTGCTGGTTTCATTCATATTGTATGAGCTTCTTTAGCAGACGGAGTTTGTAAGTTTCCAAGGTCAAGAATAAACTTTATCAGCTTTTACATCAGCATGACAGAAAGATCCAGAACAGCTGCTGCACAGAGCGTCGACGAATTAGAAGCGGTAATATTTTCTCTTAATTTAAAACTGAACTAACCAATGACATCACTGATGTTTAAATAATCAGGCTCACTGTTCCTCACTGGCAGAAGTAAAAATAGTGAAGTCCTGTCACTTCATTCTTTCTCCGACTCCCATTTCTGCTTTATATCTGCACTGAGGCGTGCGGCGCGTCTGTCCGTCCCATCAAAGCGACGCCGCACTCAGCTGCACATTACCATCCTGTTGGACTGTTTGCTCAAACTTTGAAGGCTTCCTTCTAAGTTAATGGCCCAGTTAAGGAAGCGGCGCCGGTTGTTTTTAGAAGCTGTCCAGAAAACGATGCTGACAGGAGCCTTGTTTTACCTCATTTCATCTCATTTGAAACTCATGTCCTCATTATGTCAGCGCCGCGATGGAGCTGTAAATAAAAGGTGGAGGAACAGACAACAAGAGGCAGAGGTAAAAGAAGACGGATGGAGACTGCGTGTCCCGTGGCTTTCAGAATACAAAGGCTTCAATCAGGATATGAGCTCTAATTTGCCAGGACCTGTCTAGCTGGTGCAATCGCTCTCACTCTAAAATGCAAACACACACACACACACACACTCCATCTATAAAAATACACTCACACAGATGCACAAACACAGAGCCAAGAACACAAGCACCCCAGGGTGCTGCTGTATGTACATTTTTACATCTCTAAAAGTGTGAAGGTTTTGTATCTCATTCCCGTGCCACGGCTTCGTTGTTTTAAATCTCTCCGTGTGTTAACGCGTGTGTCTTCTAGCCATTCTGATTTCCAGTGTTTTCATTGCCTCACTAAGCTCCAGCAGATGTTTCTCTGCTTTTCTAAAGACCTTCTCGGCAGCCTGGGCGGAATATCAGAATACCGCTTCCTAATCCACTTTACCCACTAATCCCTGCTCCGTAGACCTGTTGGCTTGCTTTTTATACAACACTAGTTCTTTTTCTCTCTCTCCGCCATTCACTGGGGGTCTTAGTGAGATCACTATCGAGGAAAACCGGCAGAATTAGTCTGCGTCAACATACCAGGGGAGGGATCTTGCTGCCGCTTGATTTACTGATATTCAGAGGAAGTGGAATTGATCGGACGCTGCGGGGCCAGGCCGCTGTCTGCCGGGGCTTTGCAGGAGTGAGTTAAGGTTTCCCATTCCGCTGTTGGCCCGCCGAAGCAATGGGGACGGGATTTAGCTGCCTGACAAAAGCTTGAGAGGGATGTGATATGTCATCTGCTGCTGTGGGATACAAGGGGGATATTCACAGACGCAGCGTAAATAAAGGCGAAAGGAACAGCCAGTGCTGGAGACGCGGCACAGACAGCCCACATGCCACAACCCTGAATGAATGACTGGAGGGTGAGATTTGATTCAGGCTACTGGCAGTGGGACATCTGCAGGGGGAGAGGGACAGAATTAGGCTAACTGGTGCGTTTCAATCCTTGTATCCTCACAGTCCTCGTACTCAAGGGGCCCTGGAGTCTGAGAAAGAGAAGCTGACTCAGTTGCTAAAGGTTGACAAACGGCCGGTGTGATATGTCTGGTCAAGTGTTGTTACTGCTGCAGCCTGAGGAGCAGTCGCCTGGATAGATAACTCCACCCACCTCTTTAAAAATAAATAAATAAATAAGCATTTAATAATGAAACAGTTGTACAATTCACATTAAACACCTGTAGTGTCTTGTTTTGCTAACGTAGTGATGCACACACAATAAAATCAGGGCTCCTGGGTTAAAAAGATTTAAGACAACTGCCACCTATTGATATCACCTTTTTTTTTTTTAAACCGGCCTCATATCCACACAAAATCAAGCATATTCAAACACATCTGAGAGCCTGCGATGACTCAAACACTCGGTCAGACTGCCGCTCTCCGACCTGCTCAATCTGCAGCGAGTCTGCTTCGGCTGAATCATGCCTCAAAACTTCTGCAGCTTTTGCCTAAATTAAACAACCACTCAGACTCGTATATCAAAACAAACACTCAGTAGTTAGAACCGAAGGGTTTGAATGCCAACAAGTTCTGCATCTCAGACTAATCTCTAGGTTCTCTGTTTGTACCATGCTATTTTCTCACTTTGTCTCTTAGCAACAGGCACTTTGTCAGCCGTGTCAAAGCGTTGTGTCAGAGGTGTTACGACGAGGTGTGGGCAGCCGACATGTCTTCAACTGAGTAAGTTTGATCTCAGAGGTTTTAGTCTTCATTACAGATCAAAAAAAAAAAAAAAACAGGCGAAGCGGCAGCCATTGCTAACTTCACCCACAAATGACACTCACTGCCTTCCAGCAGAGATGTTTATGAGTCACAAAAGTCCTGGCTCCAGTGACGACTGTCACAGACAAAATAATACTAATGCTGCTTGAGTTGAAGTCCAGTCAAAGGGACTGCTGAAGTTCATTCTATTCATTTACTGCACCTTTGCTGCACCAGCTCCACCAAAAACATTCATCAAAGAATGACACCAGGAAGCCATTTTGTACTAGAGCTTACAGAACGACTGACTGTCCTCCTGAGACAGTGGGACGGAGTCGGTCCTTCCTCTGGAGACGCCTCTCAGTGAAAGCCAGAGAGAGACCTCGCCTTTACAGCTTCTGTCATATCAGAAGAGACTGCCACTTAGATGGCTTTTCATAAATCTATACAAACAAAAGCGTTTGTCTATAAAGACCTTTACTTTACACGTCCTGAACAAAAGACGCTGCTGAAAATTAAACGGACAGAAGAAACTAACAGTTTTTCTTGCACTTGCATTGAACCTAAGGAGACAATTCCACATTGGAAAGAAAATAAAAAAACTTTTTTTCATGTGGATAGTTTTCTAAAAAGTGCTTACTTCAATCAAACCAATGGAAGTGCCTTTCTTTCCGTATTTCAATCTTTTCCAGACGTTTGAAGTTCACTCAAAAATTTCATTTGACAGTTGGACGGAGACAGAGCTGGTGTAAGGAAGAGAGACGGGCATCTGAGAGGTGGTGACAGACCAAGATCCCAGGGAGGGGGGTGGGGAGGGTGAGGGGGGGTAAGAACAGCGGAGGGATGACGAGGCCGAGAGGCAGATGGAGCCTGAGCTCTCGCTCTCTCTCCCCGAGGAGACAAACGGCCAATCTGAGATCTGAGCCGCAAAGAGAAACCGATGGAAATAAGAGAAAGGAGGAGAGGGAATGTCAGGAAATGCCAAGTGGGAAGAAGATGCTTGTTTTTTAACCTTAAGTTATGTTGAGAGCTCCATGATTTTCTTTGACCCTGATCTTCAGATTCATATATTTTCATAGCCGGAGCTGCATCGCACAACAACAGCCGTCTACTGGAGGACTCTGAGTGGTTTCATGACCACTGTATAAATAATAGATAAAACTTAAGGGAAAAAAAAATACAAAGTGGAAGTTTAATTTTTCTGCCTCTGAAATAAAATATACAGAAAAAATGTTTAAACTGAAAATTTTAATGGAGAGAAAAATTAACCGATTAACTAATTAAGTCAGAAATTTATTTAAAATACCAAATGTTTTCATATGTGAGGGTTTGCTCGCTATTCTCCATTTAAATCACTGAAAATTGATTTTAACTCCAACAGCTACTGGATTTATTGCCCTGAAAAATTTTGTATTGACATTCCTGATCCCCTGAGGATGAAACCCACAGACTTTGTAGATCCCTCTCCCCTGTAGATCCCCTTTTGGTTGGATTGACTTTCCTGAATATACCTGCTAAACATTTAACTATGAGCTGTGCAGAGTCATGCCTCTGTCAGGTCAGGTTTCCATCTGACTCTAACACTTATTTTAACAAAATTCGCCCAAAACCAGGAGAAAAAAATGCTAAATAATGCGAACTTCCATCAGCTGCCATTCCGTGAGTGTCAGCAGTCAGTTCATCGACATAAACAGTTGGTGGTGCTACATGTAATTCTCTAATCAGGAGCCATTAATCCATTACAGAAGAAGAGAACATATTTTTTTAGTGGCACCAATTTTCATCTCGTTCAGGTTTATGTATGCAAATAAAAGCAGGTGGATGGAAGCTCACTTGCAGCCTTGTTATTGGCTATTGTTCAGACTAAGTAAGTCCCTGACATCATTTTAGACTTGGGTAAACTGTACTGGGTTCAGTGCCTTGTTCAAGAATGCAGTGACAGCGGCAGCTGAGGAGGGAGGGACAGTTTAAGACATGAAAATAAATGGAGAGTAAGGATCTGCCTGACAGAGGGGGATAACTAAAGAGAGAAAAGATGAAAAAGAAAGAAATTATGAGGAAAGGAGTGGAGAAGATGACAGAACGAAAAAAAAAAACAAAGCCAAGACAAAGACAGAAGAGTGGAGCACAGGCTTCCACTGAATGGTAATTAAAGGGGAAAATGTCATTAATTAGCAAACAGGCCAGCTGTGGCGCTCTTTAAAGCTCTGCTTCCTAACATTAAATATAGATTACAGGACATGCAGAACACACACACACACACACACACACATAGAGACAAAATAACAGTGATGCACAGATCTAATTAGTGGGATTGATTTTCTCTAACCCCAGTGGAGAGACAGCAATAGGAGAGCGAGATTCTCTAAATGCCACTCCTCTGCAGGAATCCTCTCGCTCTGGGGGTACGGAATGAAAGACAAACTGACGGAAAGAGAGAGAGAGAAATGGGCAAAGTGGTGGGAGAGGAAAATAAAAAGGGAAGACGGGCAGGCAGCTGTCGGTACAAAGAAAAAAAAAGCAGGGGGGGAAACAAATAAAACTGAGAGGGAGAGCAGCAGCAGCCTTTGCTAAAAGCCTTACATTACATGGGCAGTGGGAATTGAGCTCGCAGCCATGACGACATCAGTGACTTGCTCAAGTGCCGAGTGTAACAAGGCGGAGCAGAGAAATGAGAAGTTTGAGAAATCAAGTCAGACGGAGAGACAAAGAGAAAAGTACGCTTTAGTGGTTGGCAGCACTTTTACTTCCTGCAGCAACCAGGAAATCCACCTGGCAGTTGCCGTGGTAACAGCAGGGCAAGTGGGAGGCTTCTCTTAATTGGTCTGCTTTTATCCCCCCACCACCATCACCACCACCACCAGTCCCTTTACCCCCGTGCTCCGTTCATCCACTCACACACACAGATAACATGCTCCGTCCCAACTCTGGTTTTTGTTCAACATGATTACATCACGTCAACTTTCTTCCCGTCACACGCGGTGAACCCTCTCTCATGTGACCCGAGCTGCTGCACATAAACGCCACAGTTTAAAGACGTCGTCACTGTTCACAGCGACGGTTTCTCAGCAGAAGCAAAGAGTGAAAACAGCGAGGTCTGAAGGTTTTCCAGAGCAACCGCAGACGATGTCGCCAGGACCTCAGGTCTCCCAGGCCAACCAGCGTGAGACGTGACAGCCCCAGACATCTGCTGCGGCACAATTAAACAGCAAAAAGCTGTTCGAAAAAAAAAAAACATTTACTTTGAAGCCATCATGACACCTGACATCCTGCAGTATGGGCCATCCAAAGAAATCAAAACCAACTGTATGGTCACTGACCATTAGAGACAGCGACACGGACGAAGGCCAAAACTACTTGTGGAAAACATTTTTTGCTCCGTCTGCTTCAGGCGACCGAATGCAAATGAGATGCAGAAAATACACAGGCACAAAAATACTTTGGTTGTTTTTCTCTTTTAACAAGTTTCAGTAAATTATCTGCACAAACAGCAACAACGGTGTTTACAATGAGAACTTCTGAGTCAGACTGCCGGGCCCCTCCTTTTTCAGCTGGTTAAATTACAATCGCTTTCTGACAATACAACAAATGAGATGCTACACCCCCCCCACCCCACCCCAAGAGCACAACAACCTGCTGAAAATAGCCTGCTATTTACATGAGTATTAATAGTATTCCCACTGCTCTCATACAGTTGAGGGGCATTTGTTTGAGTTATTATTAGTGAGGGCTTTGCTGGTTCTGCTTAGATGCTTGTTAAATAAACCCAATCTCTGTGCTAACTGCTGTGATACTGTGAACGGTCAGACAGATGAAGCGCTGTGCCCGTTCTCTGCGCTGCATGCTTCAGACTGGGCCTGTTTTATAAGCCAGTGATGGGCTGGGAGCATCTGAATCAGCTCTAGGGCCCCTGGCTGGCAAATTTATCATGACGTACATGAAGCTTGCGACTGAAACGTGCTCTGAAGCGTCTGCTCTGCAGACGAGACGAAACACAACACCACTGAGAACATCGGATCCGCGTGGACCAATCAGGAGACTGCAACGTTTCTCACATTAATACATGAAACAAACATAAATGTCATTTTTCACGCCCTCGACATCGTCTGAGGTTTAATCCTTTAATTACATCATCTGGTTGATTATTATCACACCGAGAGGAAAGGGCGCCATTTTTGGCACAATGCGTCGAGTCACAAGGTTTAAAACAACAACACAGAAAAAGTGCACATTAGGAACCTACACATACAGCTGTGGGACACAGACGGAGAACAAAGGTCAATCCCCCACAGATGCCGGTCTGAAACAGTGCTGAATACAACCATTCCTCCCTCAGCTGAAGTGTGTGCTCATTCCCAGAGATGCTTATTGATGTTTCCTAGGTACATGCTATGTTTTCTTTATTACTCCACTCGAGCCGGGTGATTGTATGCAAGTGTTTCTGTATGTATGAGAGTGTGAGAGAGTGTTGGTGGTAGCGCCGTAGCTCCCAGGCTAACAAAGTCTGCTGCACTGTGGGAAAACAGGAGGCTTTTGTCTTCTTTCATGGTTTACAGCACTCTTTCGCTGCTCTATCGATCCTTCCCTCCATCTCTCCCACACACTTGGCCCCTTCCCCACATCAACACAGTAATGTGTGTGTGAGTGTGTGGGAGAGATACAACTCGGTTTGTCCACCTCTTGCATGTTTGCTGCCATTTACCACACAGAAATAGTTTCCCATAGAAGAAGAAAGCCCTCGGTGGAGTGCAGGCTTCAACCGAAAACTAAAAATCTGCTCGTTTCTCTTTAATCTCACGGTTTGCATTAACGACAGAAGAGTCGCTGCACGAACCTTTCTTTGGTGATAAAGACCGACGGTCACACGAGAGAAAAAGGTCACAGGGTCACCAAAACCATCAGGCTTCCAGCTCATGCGAGCGTGAATGTGCACTACAAAATTCATCCGTTCATTTTTGAGGTAAAGTGGCAACTGGACGGACAGATACACGGAGGAAGGAACATAATGTCTTCGGCAGATGACTGTAAACACTCAGAAGTTATTGGTGTCCAAGGTTATAAAACAGAAAACAACAGCAACTGGAAAACTACGGTGAATGTAAGTGTGTGGAAAAGCTTAGAGCACTCTGGAGCTACAAAGAAAACATCTGCTATATTCTTTTAGCTAAAGCCAAAAAGAGAAGTTTGGTAACAGTGAAAAGTTCAAGATTTGAACCTGTTTTTCTCCATTAAGCAGCGTTTGGAGGCGTGAGACCTTTGCAGCAGTGTGAGGTCAACTTCTGCATCTGCAAGACTAAATCGTTCATTAAATGAATCAAACTCAGTGTGGTATTTCTGTACGACGGCTCTATAATATAATATTACATAATATTATTTATACATGTGATTAGCACAGTGTTTATTCTGTTCCTTCTGAACTTCAGGTTCTTTGATTTTAAGGGGATCTGGAAGATGCTGTTTGAAATGCGTCTGATAATGTTGAAAGGTGAGCTGGAGCAGAGAAAAAAAAAACTTTTTATTACGTTTACAAAAATCTAGATAAATTAAACCCAAATATTCAGTGAAGGCCAGGAATCAAGAAATTACAGCCAATTTGACTATTTCGAAAATTAAAAATAATAATTTATCTCAAAACTAGCCAACTTCATCTGACAACTGGAAGTAAATTGAAACAGAAATCATAATTAGAAACAAAACCCAGATGAAGTTTGCAAAATGTTTGCAATATTAATACTGGTTCACATGAGGTGACGCAGAGGAAAGAAGTTAATACACACACACACAAATACACACACACACACACACACACAAACATGCCAAAACCTGATCTTCTCGTGCCTGATGTAGGAATTGACGTTTTCCCTGAGACCCTTCCTCTAATCCGGCTGATTTGATAAGGAATCTCATTCCCCCTTGTGAGGCCACGCTGAGGGACCATCCGACAGATCTGACTCCACTTCATACTGCCCTGTCAATGCTATCTCCTATTGCTCATGGCAACCAGAGAGGAAATAAAGCCTGGGCGTTGGGGGGGGGGGGGGTCGTGGTAGCCATTGCGGCCGCACCGCTGGCCCCTCCGGGACCCTCTCTGGGAAGGGGTCTGTGAGACCCGAGCCGATCGATTCTTATCGACAAAGGCGGGTAATTACATTTCATTAGCTTTCAGCACTAATCCACATGGCCCTGCTGGGTAAACGAAGCCAGAGACAAAGAGAATGAGAGAAAGAAAAGAATAATGGAAGGTAAAGAAGCAGCAGAGAGAGAAAAATACCATAAAGCTTAATCGCTGGGTTGTTTGTTGCAAAATTATTTAAGATCTTCCTGCAATTACAGGTGATATCTTGGGGAAGTCGCTGCCTTTGGGAGAAACTTACGTTCCTATCGGTTGCAGTTCTTTATTTAAAATTACAACAGATTTGCATTGGCTGCTTCAAAGTTTAGATTAAATAAACAGAAGGCTCCTGCTGGCCTTTCCAAAGTCCACATTTAAAGCCGCTGTGTTTTGGCTGCTTCACAGAGTAATTTATGTGCAAAAGGCCCGACAGGCTGTTCCAAGGTCTTAAATTAAAACAAGGAGCCTTAGCTAGATTGAGAACAATAGGTTCCCATTGGCTGTTCCAAAGTGTAGATTTATAAATTGATCAGGATGGGGGGATTCTCTTTCCATTAATCACAAATCCAGGGTGTTAAGTGAAGCATCAACTCATTCTGAGGGTCTTGACTAATTCCCCGAAGTGTGAGAAAAGGATTAGATTGCGGACATAGATGGGCACCATCTTCCCCTGGTGTTTCAGTGGTTCCGGTGCCATCTCTGATCTCTGAACACCCTCTGAAGGAGCAGCGTGCCGGGAGGTTGCAGAATGGCGGCCGACGTGGCAGATATTCAGTGGGCTGACATCCAGAATGGGTCTTATGCCTCTGATTTTCTTGGGAACCAGGACGTTCTAAAACTGCTGCACCTGATATTTGGTGGTACATGAAAAACCAACACTTGAATATCTATTTTTTAAGTGTGGGACTCTGTGGTCATGATGTCTTCTGTCAGGACCCTCTGCCTTGGTGTTCCCCGCTGGCTTTAAAATCCATTAGACAGTAGAGAGTTCTCAGCCAATGGGACCGCAGACGACAATTTAACTCAACCGTACTTAACCCTTGGACCAAAGATTCAACCATACTGAATTAAATACTAATTCATCCTCTTTTTCTGTCTCCTTTCCATACTCCCTCCTCCTCCTCTTTTCTCTTATCCTCTCCTCTGCACTTTTCCTCAACCCCTGAGGAGCATGTCAAAATGTTAATTTCCCTTAAATTACTTGCCATTACAGCGCAGATATGGGCAGCGAGGAAGAAAAAGAGTTATTTCTCTGTAAAGGTGAAGTAGTGAAAGAGCTGTCAGTGAGGGTTTTTTTTTTCCTTCAGTCTCCTCCTAGATAAAGTTTGTTTGCTCTCCGGCTTTCGTTTTGTTTTTATTTTATTTTATTTGATTTGACATTGTCTCAGTCATGAGCAGGAATCTAGCTAATAAGTTCAAGACCAATTAACATGCATCCCCATTTACCATGGGCTATGGAAATAAATCCCTTCATCAGCCCGACAAAGAATTTTTGATCTTTCAGACATTACAACCACGACAAACGTTCAAGGTTGCGGCTTTTCTTCCCAGCAGCTTCAAAGCAATTAGTGTTGTTTTGTGGACAATTAGTGACATTTTCTGTTGGGTCAAACCTGAACCGCTCAGTTTGCTGACAGCGGCCTGTATTACACTTCTAGATATTTTGAGAACACTCGAGACTGAAGATAATTATCTTAAGGATTTAAAAGAATAATCCCCCTAAAACCATTGACAGAGTATTTTGAATTCCTGGGTCTATTTTGCTGTTCAGCTGTGTAGAGCTTTTTTTTTTATTCTTCTGAATAAATACTTTAAAAAACCACATTATGTCAAAACAGGATGTTTCCGGTACAAATTTATAACATATCAAAAAATCTCTGCTGTCAGCTGAAGGTTTACAGGGTCCTCCCCAGACCTGCTCTTTCACTGACATTCAACAGTCGCACAAGGAGAAAAGCTTAGCGCAAGATAACACCGGCTTCTCCACTGAGAGTAGCATCAGAGGAGCAGAGTGTAATACAACTACAACACATGTTGCATTCATAAATCATGGAGTTCATAACTAAGCATTTCTCCTCCACATCTTCTGGGTTTCTCGCACCTACTGTGCTGCTATTGCTGTCTGTACCTAAATGTATAAGCCACAGCTGAAATGTAGTTCAGGCTTGTTTACTGGGTATTGTCAAACATTTTGGGAAATGTAGGGCAGCTGAGGAAGAAGAGCGAGCGAGCGAGACACCAAAGATGTATATTTGAACATCCCAGCAAAAAAAAAAAAAAGAAAGAAAAGAAAGAAAAGCGAGATGTCAGAGCTGATGACGATCCAATAGTACTGAAGGTTTCACAGCTGAATTATTCAGCACGGTAACGCTGCAGTTTTGGTCTGTCACTGTGGCCTAGTGGTCTAAGACATGCACTGCTTTTTATGTCCACATTATCGTGACTAACACAAACTGTAACACACGGTGTAACGTATTTGTTGCAGAGTGGTACAAATAGCAAGGATGAAAGGAAGCACAAAGGTTAAGAGGAGTGGAATTATTAGAATATTTAGATGATAATTCTTTCTACAGAAACATCTTTCAGTCAGAACCAGCGCCAAAAAGTTGCCCTGTGATGATACAACATCATCTGGGAAGAGAAGCGGGACTTTTCTAACCAGGATGAAGGTTCATAGCTTCATCCACTCACACAGCAACAGACAATTAAGTATTATTAAGCAATTTCCAGGGTCCTTTAATAATCAGTGATCAAGTTAATCATCTGATGTGAAATTTCTAAAATATTAACAAATCATCAGGCTAGCAGAGGCCACGTGTCCTTCAAATTTACAATCATACTAAATGAAAACATGAATTTGGGAGAGAAAGAGTTCAGATGTGGGAGAAAAGTACAGTGAGTCTGTGGTCCATGCCGATGGCGGCGTGTGAGAGAGCCTGACTGACGAGTGACGAGAGTTACTCACCTTTGTGACTGAGTGTGCGTCACTGCCAGGCTGCGCTGTGTATCTATGTGTGTGTACAGTATGTGTGCCTGCTTCACCTGTCAGTTCACCTAAACTGCGTTTAATATGAGACATGGTTCATGCAGGTTCCCAGGTGGGAGGTGCCTGCTGAAGCGTTTGGTGGAAAGTGGTGGTGGGGGTTGGGTGGGGGGGTGTCGCAGGAGATTGACAGATCTGGCGTGGGCGGTGGCTAGTGCGTTCGGAACGGGACTTGCCGTCCAACCACATTCAAGAGACAGGAGTGTGGGAGGATAATTACAAGTATTCCTGTCAGAGGCGTCACATTTCCATTGATGCACTGGAGTGAGACCAGCAGCGATGTAAGGAGGCGAGTGGGCGAGACGGAAAGACAGGAGAGACACGAGAGGTTGGATTACAAAGAGCAATTAATTAAAGTCTGTTTTTTTTCTCCTTATATGTTCTCACATTGTTTTCTCAATCTTATATACTGACGAAGAATAACATCATCTTCTTTACAACTTCTCGACAGAAGTTGAGAAAAACAATGAATTACTTAAATGAATGCTTAGTTTTTTTTGTGTGTGTGTGTCTATGAATAAAGCACCGCACAGCTACACAAGCGTCACACACAAGCTAATACATAGCGAAATGCTCCTGCATGCACCTGTGTATTAATGGAGTTCAGCACTCAGACTTTTGCATGTGAGTGCTGCCACTCGTGTGTGTGTGTGTGTGTGTGTGTGTGGGAGCTGATGGTTTAGCATGGAAGGGCCCTGAAATAGCCGCGCTAAGCTAACAGCGTCCCTCTCCCACACAGCCGAACCACTACACTCCATCAGTGTTACTACTTCTCGTGATTAGACTAACACATCTAACACATGCCATTACAGGACGGACGGGTTTTTATTCCTGTTGAGAGTTTGAAAAAGGCACCACGGACCATCACTGCTGCGACTAATGTGTTACTACAGACATGAAGACCCCCTGTTGACAATTTTGGCCTTCCTAACAAAAAAAAAACTATGGCTAATATTAACCTTTAACCTTTATCTAAACCCCATTTTATCATCCCTGTCGTGTATTATATACGTTTTCCTGAACCACATTACTGCTTATAGCTGAGGGTCAGTGGAACGTGAGTTCAACGCAGGGAAAGGACAATGAGCAGTGGCTGTAAACAAACCTGCCTGATACAGAGCGTCCTGTCCTGAAAGGATCCCCGTCGCCGAGTTAGGACTGCAGTGATTTCCTCCTGAAAATCACCACTTGGTTCATTTGAGCACCAAATTAAAGTCCAAACATCGAGTGAAAGGCCATAAAAAAGAATATCAGCATAACTGCACATCAATGCCATTTGAAGAATGCCAGCTGAAGAAAATACATAATGTGCTTCCACCTACTTCTTCATTCACATCTGTAAAAGCGTATTCACACTGAACTCAAAATGAAATTCGGAGGTGGTGTGTGCAAAAAAATAAATAAAAAATAAAATAAAATTCACATCACATTGTACCTGAATGGAGTTAACAGTGATCACAATAATAAGAGCGTGCAGTCAGAGCGGCCAGCGCCGGCTCCTAAACTGCTGCTGTCAGCAGTATCACAGACAGCCCGCTGTAGCACCGTGTACCACACACGCAATTTAATAAGAGCGAGGTACAGGATGCCGCTCGATACAGCTTTATTCTGTCGGGGCTAATGATAGCCAGAGCTGTGACTGGGAACGACGCTGAGCCACAGCGTCGTCTGAGACAGATGAAATGTAGACAGACCTCACACATCGATACCAACAGCACTGACCGGTCTGACACAGCCACAGGAAATCATTTATTTCCCTTTTTGTTTTTTCTCTAAATCTAATAGTTTGTCATGTGTTTGTACATTCCCACAGAAGTATTTCCATCAGTATGGCAACATCAGCCATGGCCCACTGCACAAATTCTTAGCCACTTTTTCTTGAAGTTAAGCTGCTGTTAACACTTATCACTTCCTGCACCTTTCACAATAAAAGCCTCCGGAGAATACGTCTTAATAGCAGGAAACTTTCAAAACTTGCCAACAGTTTGTGTGAGGAAACAATCTCATCTCAATGGTCCACTTACTAGATTTTATCTCACTTCACACAAAGCAACGAGTTACACTACAAAGGCTTGAATAAGCTGAGGGATTCAGAGAGGGAACTATGAGCTGTGGCTTTTCATTAAGATGACGGAGAAGAAGAAGAGGTGGAGGGAGTCTAAACAGAGAGAGGGGGGGGTCGCTGAAACTTTGTCAGGCGACGGCGAGGCCCTGTCTCTACAATCATCTACAATGTTTTCTCGGCAAACCGACTCGGCGGCGCGCCCGCAGCTACATTTCGACTCTCTGGGACACACGCGGGCCGAGGCTGAAATTCCACTCCGGCCTTATCGATAAGTAGCCATCTAATCAGCAGCCGGTTCAATTTAGCCCAATGCACCTCTGGCCAGTCACCGCGGCAAACAGCTTAGCACAGAGCACTGAGCCGCAAAAATGGCCCACACCCCTCGCCTCGCAATGAGACCAGCCAGACGCCAGCCAGAGCATACAGTCAGTGTGTGTGTGTGTGTGTGTGTGTGTGTGTGTGTGTGTGTGTGAGGAAAAAAGGTGAGAGAGCGATAGCACATTCCTGAACTGTATGTCTGTTCAAATGTATCAAAAATCACTGCACGGATGGATATGACTCTCCTTGTATTCGTTGACTCTGGGCAATATCACAGCTAAGTGGTGCAGCGGGGGGTGGGTGATGGGGGGGGGGGGGGGGAGGGGGGGGTTGGAGGTGGAGGGTGGAGGATATCTAAGACGAATTAGAGAGACATGATGAATGACGCAATATTTTCATGCCAGAGGGAAACTATTGCACTTCAAATTAGAGGGGGTGACAGAGAGAGGGAAGGAGGCAGAGGAGGAATGAAATAAATCCGCAGGAATAAAAGGGCTAATGAGAGGTGGGGGAGAGCATTTTACCACGGGTGGGAGAAAGAAAAGGGGCCGGGAGACGGAGGGTAACATTCGGTTTGTCAATATATCAGTCCGATATCGGCCTTTCAGTGAAAACTCAGACATCACGCTGTCAGGAGTGTCCACCTCTGAAATGACAGATAAGATATAGTTTGATTGATCACAGAGGTGTTGATCAATACTACACTGGCTGTAGATGATAGTGAGTACTGTAATGATATACAGTTATCATCTCCTTCTTATACTGTGTCATCTGAAGGATTTTTTGATGCCTGACGAGATGAAAGCATCCAGCAAGAACAAGAGGAAAGTTAAATAAAATGCACACTTTTGTAAATCACAATTTCTGTTTTTCGTTCTTTTATCTTTGATCCTTTTGCGACCTCTTCGATTCATGAATAATTAATCTCCGGACACACTGGCAGGTCCCAGCTCCCAGGTCTGGAACCTCTGGTCTATGGGACGCCACTAATCCTCTGATCCTAAGTTCTGATTCCAGCACACGTGATCATCAGCATGTTGTATAATTCTGTATAATTTATATGCATTGGAGGTTTACTGTCCTTTGCTCTCTGTGCTGAGAGAGTAAACATCTGAAACACACAGGACTGTTAAAGGATGTTGGCCTTCACAATCCCACATCAGGTCAGGGAGAGCTGACAGCATAACAGAGGAACAGAGAGAAAACAAACTTAGACAAGGTAAACGACTGAAGGAGACGGAGTGAGGACGGCCGAGGAAGAGAGACCGCCAGCCATGAACACACACACGTACAGGTGTCCAATGCATCCTGAGGTTAAAGTCCTCCTCGAGACGAGCCGTGCTCCAAGCTTCCGGACCACCGATCAGTCAGTCCAGAGCTCCGATCACTCTGACAGCCAGCAGCCCATCTCACCCTCACTTCGCTTCACTGCTTCCATCACACGCACATATACATACAAACATATATGACTGAGGCCGGGAGTCCGAACTTATCACTGCATCACAGATCTTGCAGTAAATATCTGACGCTTTCAAAGTGCAACTTCAAACCTTTAAGCCCTTGGTTTCCAATCTGAACGTAACGTATCTGAAAGCATGAAAAATCTCACACTATGAGGAAAACACTGCCTGATGCTCCTCAGTGGTGATTACCAACCAGGCACTGGCACTGAACGGTCAGACCAGGGGGAAAATCAATTGCATACTTAACTGGCAGCTAATGAAGGGAGGCCAGTGTTAACATTACTGACCTATGACTGATTTCAATCAAAATCTTCACGGCACCAATTAGAGACAGGCAATCAAAGCCCGACATAAAGCAGAGAGCTGAAAGCATTAATAATATCTTGAAAGTAAAAAAAAAAAAAAAAAAAGGAGAAAAAGGCTAAATTGATCTGATTTGGACAACTGGATGAAGAAACATTCAGTTCGCTTGTTAAAATGTGGCTCACTGTCAGAAATTACACTTGAGTGAGGAGAAGACTGAGTGAAGAGCTGACAAATACGTTCCTGTCCAAAACTGTCTGTCTTGTCAGCACTTCACCTTCCATCTCACCTGCCCGATTGACTTCACAACCCAAGACAAGGCTGCAATTGATGTTTGAGTCCAGTGTACCACGTTTTACTTTCCCATCCATTTTACTTGTCAGATGGACGGCAAAACTGGAAGCCATTACCTCCGAAACGATCCCCGAGGAGACGATGGAGTGGGCCCCAGAGACAAACTTTTTAAAGTTTGTAGGCTTTCACTTCTCGTGACCTCGGATGACACGTTTAAACACCAAAAGCATCCATCTCCTGTGCAGGTAAACATGCCTGCCTGAATTGTTAAAGGGGACCTATGTATAGAAATCATTCAAGCAAACACACACATACCTGTGCACACTCCTAAACACACATGGCGCGGCCTGGACGCTCCAGCGGACAGATTGGGGTTTCTGTTGTCTCCCAGGGCGATCCCTGTTTGTCTGCTCACAAGTATTTTCCTTCCTCTTTAGGCGTAAGAGACGGGTCAGCATCTGTTTTCCCTCGGTGAACGTCTAGTTTGTGGCGCGATGGGAAAGAAAAAGGAGAGAGAGGGTTTTTTATTTTTTTTGATGCGACACAGAAATGGGAACAAAATGTAAACATGCCAAACGCCCATTTCCCCCTGGGAAATCAGGCCCTGTGAAGACATGGTGTCAGAACACATTCAAACACAGTGTGTTGCTCGGTGCGCCTGCTTTAAGACAGAAAACATAACGACAAGCAAGAAGAGGGGGAAAAAAAAGAGAAAATAAATCGGAGGTATGGGGCGAAATAGAGGAGAAAAACTCAAAGCGTTGTGCAGTTGTACAAACCAAGCAGATGGAGAACCAAACAAGAGGAGGAAAAAAAAAACTTCAAAGTTTTAAAGTGAGAGTCTTCGGCACAGAGCAGGTATTTAGCACTTTGAGATTTTCTTTTCACACCAACTGCTGTTTTACATGTTGACTGAACTTTCTCTGTTGCTCTTCTATAATAACAGGCACATGCACATGCTGCGGTGCAGTGCTAATTTTGGCAGCGATTTTTGGTTTTTGTTAGTTTTAGTCTAGTTTCTGACCTTTCTGTCGGCTCCAACCGCTCTGGCCGTTCTCCTCTGACCTCTCTCATCTGTCGCTCACTGGAGCTTTTTGTTTGTTTGGTTTTTTGGCGACTGCTGCGTATGAAAATCCCAGGAGATCAGCAGTTTCAGAAAGACTCGAACCAGCCCGTCAGGCACCAACCATGTTTGATGTGAAAATCAACCGATTCATGAACAAGCAAGGTGTACAGGTGTTCCTAATAAAGTGCTCAGTCAGTGTACGCTGGTTGCTTTTGATGAGTTTCTGCCCCCTGGTGGCCAGAAATTGATTAACGCAGCTTTAAGGGAAAACATAAATATCTTTTTAGCTCAGTGACCGACAAACAAACAGATATAACCCTGAACAACATGTCACTGCTGGCTCAGCCCCCCTGGATGGCGAGCAGGCGTCCTAGCAGATGCCAACACAGAACGCCGAACGTCGGTGCGAGCTGAGGCCGTTATTCTAAACAAACTGCCTGATGACTAATGCAATGAATCGCCACAGGAAAGGGAATTATCATTCTACAGTGCTGGGCGGCTGATTGGAGTAATGATTGGGGTGGAGAGAGAAGGGAGTTGAGGGGAGTCGGAGAGGGAGGGATCGGTGAGGGGGGAGGGGGGGGGCAGGAGAACACACCAATGCCACGGTCCTGATTTCTTTCTAGCAGGGGGCCACTGCTCCAGCAGCCTGGCACCGAGCCAAACACACTGAGTTTAGGTTGTTATTGAGGGAAGGCAAAGCAATCAATCCAGAGGCTGGAAGGAAAGGAGAGCGAAGAATTATTTTTGATAAGTCGTCTGAGGAAAACATAATCACGGCTGTGCGGTGTGAGCTTGTGATGGGTGTTAAAAAAAACTTTTTCTTTTCTCGATATCTTTTCTTTTTTTCTCTTTTAGCACAGTGTGTGTGTGTGTGTGTGTGAGAATTTTTCTGGACTTGTGTGAAACCCAGAAAGGTGTTCTTTCCTCAGCTCGCGACAGATGTGTCAGAGCATGAGACGACGTGAAGCTCTCGAGGGACTTCTTTAAGTGTCACTGGGAAGCTTTACTGCGCACAGACACACACACACGCACACACACACACACACACAGGCACATGCACACAGAATATTTTTTGTCAGAAGTGCTGAATAATAGTGCTGTACTAAGCAGGCTGGGCCAATTAGGCCCGTTGGGACTGGGAACAACCACCAGTGTGTGTGTGTGAGTACTTGTGTGTGTGTGGACTATCCTTGAGTCACAGGCAGACAGCAGGACTGAACGTCAGAATATTGTCAGACATCTGCCTGCCTGCCCGCCACTGCAAAACACACATATACACAAACACACATATACAACATGACAGCAGGGAGGAGGAAGAAGGCAGAGAAATGGCAGAAAAGCTGGAAAAAGAGACTGTTTAGGAGCCACGCGTGGACATGCTGCCGAGGAGACAAGCTCACGAGGACGTGACCCAGTGGCAGCTGTACAGTCAAAAACCAGTGTGGACACTGTGTTGAATATTTACGCCTGCACTGAGAGCTGAAGGCTTGTTTTATATAGAACTTCTCATGCAAAAAAATAAAAAATAAAAAAAGGTCTGAAGAGCAGGAGTGAGCATTAGGTATAAATGCAGCCATGGTATACGCAGCTTGTGTCAGGATATTGCTGTGTATTGTGAAGTGCAGTTGAGGAGCTAGATGGATAATCTAGTGAATAACAGACCCGACGCATTCAAAGTGCTTCACTGCACATTCCCATAAAGCAGTTCAGCTAATTGACAGACAAACACTGGGCTAAAACACCCAGAGACATTAAAGAGATAGATGCATGAGCTAAAGTGTTTATCTCCACAAAGACAGCTCTCAGAAAACTAAAGCTCGGTACATTTAATACACTGCAACGTAGCTGTCTGCATGTTAGCATGCTAACCTTAGCACTGACAGCACAAAGGAGGCTTCAGGTTCAGGTCCGTCAGGTCCTACAACGACCATCATCAGAGAAAAGACTTGATTGATTTGATGTCTCCTCTGGCTCCGCCCTGAGGACAAATGCCATTTCTGGTCCCCACTACTTGTAAGTATGCAAGGATACTAAAGTCATCTTATTTTTCATCAACCAAAGTACAGAGTTTTCTGTTGTTTAACAAGCATTACAGAGCCATTAAACACAGGAAGGAAGGATTTAATGAATCAAGAATGAGAAAGACAACAGCGGCAAGGGAAAGACAGCATGAGTGGACAGACGGACGGAGATTAGGAATGAAGTATAAGGATAGAGGAGGAAGGCAAATGGACAGGAGGGAGGTAAGGATTAAAGGAAAGAGAATTACAGGCATTTGGAGAGCAGGAAGCAAAGGGTGGAAGAGTGGAAGAGAGTGGAAGAAAAAGAGTAAAGACTGATGGGAAATTAAGTAAAAAGCAGGTTTACAGAGACAACAGAAAGCAGAACGAAAGAGATGAAGGTGGGGTGAAGATATAATGATGGAAAATACATTTGAACGAAATTATCAGAGAGGATGAATAAGCCCCGGGAGGCACAGTTGCCTGTTGCTACAGCCCAGTCATATCATCGCCTCCTATGGGTTTTCCTCCAACACTCCAGAAGGTTCCACCTACACAACACACACCGCCTCACACATCCACTAGGCCCCGTCTGTGAGCGTGCACACAGACACACACACAGACACACACACACGAACACATGCCAGTGCTCTCAGAAACTCAGCAAATCCATTGAAAATCGTCCTCCGGGGGAAAACAGTCTGTTCTTTCACACATTACCACTCATTCTAAAGTACAGCTGTCGGCTCTGTCGCACAACGACAAGATACTTCTACGTTATCAATACCCCCCAATTAATCCAGTGTATAGGCAGCTTTTATTACTTTCACTGACAAGTGAACAAACTCATTTAAATACACCACGCTACGTACTCTGACTACTTTTTAGTTAAATCGGACCCTGGTTAGTTGAGCTGTTTAATCGTTGAGGGAACGTGATCCGACCGATTTCAAAGCGGATTTTGTGTGTTGGCTCCTTTAGCCAATGATTCTGGTGAGAAAGTCCCTAAGAATCATCCGCTGGGGACCATAAATATTCACACTGGACCAAATTTCACTGCACTTTTCCTAGTTGAGATTTTGCTCTTGACCGAAGTGTCACCGCACTGTCCCATCTACCGTCAGCAGAGAGACAGAAGGTGACAGATGATGATAGGGACCTCACTTCAGTCCAGCTGAGACCTTTGGGATAAGGTGGCACCGGATCTCAGCAGCAGAGATGTGCTCCTAAAAAAATCTCCATAGCAAAGGTTGCTATCATTCAGCATGGTCCAGGATCCCTGGGGAAGGATCTTAGCAGCTTCCTGAATCTGGACTTACAGTTTCTTAATAATCACATGTGGTCAGAAAAAAGTGTGATGGCAAGACCCTTACAGCCCAGAGACAGAAAAAAAAATTCCCTTAGCAAGTTCAAATGGATTCGGATTAATCTCACAACAGCATTTGGTTCCTGATTTCACAAAACAAAGCAAGTAGCAGCTTTTTCAAAGTCTCTGGGCTTCTTCCACCAACCTGTTTCTTCTCTCCACCTCCCTCCTCAGTCAGCCGGCTTCCCTATGCGATTTTTAATCTAATGCCACTAGTACAGGAGTTGATGCTGCTCACCTGATACCACTAAGTCTCAGCTGACACACAGGAGCTCAGGTACAATCAGACGGCGACAGGCCCAGGGGCCCCGCAGCTTCACTTATGTTTTTTAGCACTTTTAGAAGCCTTGGTCCCAGAGTGGATCATTAAACTGGAGAATATCGGTGGCAGATGAACCAAAGGCGCAAGAGCTTGTTGGATCGCTCCCAAAACAGAGCTGGAGAAGAAAGGGAGGCAAAGAATGGGATAAGAAGAAAGTTCTCCCTTCGTCTAAACACCGCTCATTAGCAGAAACAGGTATGTCGCTGAATGAAATGATAGCACGGATGGTTTAAAAAAAAAAAAAAAAGATGTCATGGAAAGTAGGAAGAAAGACGCCGGGGTGCTGACAATGAGGGAATAACAGTTCCATGCTGGATAGGCAGGAGTGTCTAATCTACTGTTAGACATCCGCATCAAAAAATGTCTCTACTCCAACAACTGTTCCGCTTCCTGTCAATTAGGTGCCAGGAAATTGCACGCACATTTGTCCAAGTGGGAAAAAAACACACACATACACACCTCATAACTACATAGTCGAAAGAGTGCATGCACTCACCCACGCATGTAACACACACCTCATCAAGCTACAGCGAGTGAGCCATGATTAGTCTATCCGGGGGCCCAGCATGCAGTGTGTGTGGCTATGCATTTGCTTGACTGAATGTGTGTGAAGCAGCTATTCTCTATGATTTGTTTGACAAATAGAAAGTGAATGCAAAGAAACCGTAATTACACTTCCTGAGGTGGCTGTGAATTTTAAAAAAAAAAAAAAAAAAAAGAAAAAGAAAGAAAAAAAAAAGGAGGAATGAAAGAGAAACGGAGCCAGTGAGGCCTTGAGACAGGAATGAAGAGGACCGCTGCTACCTGAATAGTGATGACGAGCTGAAATTACCAGACACACAGAGCTGAATCAAGTGGAGAGCAGCGATGAGCTTGCAATTAGTCTGCAGCACCCAGCAACACACACCGCTGCCATACTTTCAAACGACACAAGCAGTTCTTCTTAGCCATTACTCCAAAAACCTGGCGATGACATGCGGAAGAAAAGTCGGCTGCCGGTGTCATTTTCAGAATTACACCTAATTAAGTTAATTTTGGCAGAGGAACAAAAACTTCAGGTTTTGATGGCAATTATGTTGGTGCGTGCTGGAGGCTGCTGCTGCCCTGTGCTGCCTCCTCAGCCCTAAACAGCAATCAGCCATGTTGCACTTAGACATAACAAGCTCACGGAGAGCGGCTGCGACTTTCCGGTCACTAACTTGTCTCTTGCGACTTTTTTTTTTTTTTTTTTAATGAGGTAAAAGGTCAGTATCCAATTTTGACCTCAGCATGGTTGCATGAAGGGTGTAAAAAAAAAAGATGTTTCTACAGGGAAGCTTTAGCGTGAGGAGTCACAGAGGCAAACGACGGAGAGTGATGTCTGGAGGTGCAGATTTTTCCCGGCTTTTTCTGCGTGAGCCCATAGGCTGCGGCGGCAGAGGGGTAGACGCTGTTTATTTCATTTGGTGCATGTTAAGCGCAATGTGTTGGATAGTCTGTTCTCACCGCCTGGCTGCTCTGATCTCATCCCCTCACAGAGGAGTTTTATATAAGCCTCAGCATCAACACGGCTCTCTGTGACGATTACTTCAATGAAGAGGAGAGGAGAGGAGCGAGCGACAAGGAGAGGAGGAGAGAGTGAAGGAGAGGAGAGCAAGCTGAGGAGAAGATAAACATGGCGAGACAATAAGGGCAAAGAAGAGAAAAGGGAGGAAAAGAAGAGCTGATGAAAAAGGGCCGACGAGGAGGAATAGAAAGGGAGATGAATGAAAGAGAGAAAGTGACAAGGAAAAGAGAGAGGGGGGAGATGAGAGGGTAAGAGGAAAGAAGAAAAAGAAGGGGAGTTAAGACGAGATGAGGAACAAGAGGAAGCAAAGAGAAGAAGAATGAGGAGAGCAGTAGAGATGACGTGAGGAAAGGAGAGGAGGAAAAGTACAAAACGGAGAAGGAGGGGGGAAGGGAGGGGAGAAGACATGGAAAAGGAAAGGAGTAAAGGAAAGGGAAGGAAGCGAGGAGAAGGACACAAAATGAGAGGAAAAAGAAAAGAAATAGGTGATGGGAGGAGAGAAGGATAGAGGCAAGGAAGGGAGGAGAGCAGAGGAAGGAGATGTTCTGGTGTAATTGCTCAGATGTGAAAAGAGAAGTCTCTTTCCTTCCTCACATGTTCCCTCCTCCCTCAACATCACTTTTACTCCACGCACACACACACACACACACACACACACACACACACACACACACACGAGCACATGCTGTACGCTTTCGAAAATGTCAGTCAATCATCGGGAGTGCTCGGTGTTCTCTGTGTTCGTTTTATCTCCCCTGACAGAGTCGACAGTTTGTGTTTGCTCAAACAGCAGATCAGGAGGACGACATTAAGAGACTATTGACTGCTTAAATAAACACATTTCTGCATCCAGCGCCTGTCAGCCACCCAGAGCCGGGGGATGTGCCACATGGACTACCAGAGACCGAGGTGTGGCGGTGTGTGTACACTAAGGTTAAACCAATAACAGAGGCCAACAGTCATTTCCTTTGTTAGAAAACCAATATTTACTGCTGATACTATTTAAGTCTAAAGCCAACGCTCACATAAATATACTGTATTTCATGGGTTTGAGTCCATCGCTGAGAGTGTTGACATATGAAATAATGTGGAGGTCAAAGATTCAATTTGAATTTTTTTTTTTTATGCCTGATTTCGCCATCTGCCTTCTTCATACCTTTGGTGCATTTACAGATACTTGTTACCGTTTGAAGGTAGACAGCTCATCAAGATGACTGACAGCTGCTCGGGTGGAACATGACTAATCAGAGGGAAAGACAGCTGGACCGCAGTGCTACGCTTACCCACATTAGGGCAAACTGTCATTTCAAGTCTTTTTGTAGCTATAAATTAAACCATTGTGTTGTTAAAAAAATGTTAAGGGCACATGTGTGCAGCAGTAAGTACTGTAGTAGTAGTAGCAAGTCTTAAATAAAGTCTAAAAATACTAATAAAACATGTACATATAATAACAACAGTTCAAAACTGAAGATATAAGATTATGTTTTTGCGTGTGGGTTTACTATATAAGCACGTGTGTCTGATGTTGCAGATCAAACACTGTGTACAACAGATCTTCACTGTCCCCGGAGAGAGCAGGGTGTGCAGTAGGACATAAAGCCTCGGGTTTATTTTAAATGCCAGGATGTTTTGGTAGTTTGCTAAAAAAAAAAAAAAGGAAGAAGAAGAAAAAAAAAATCACGAGTGAAGACTTAAATGGATGAATGTTCTGAGAGAGGTGTCTCATACAGAGTCAATACAAGGAGTGAAGTTCATATGGGTGGAATAGAGGCTTAACCTGGACACGGTGTTCATGGCTGTAAATCATGCTTTTAAGAATAACTGAACCTCCAGGAAGAGAGAAAATGGTCTAGACCGCGTAGACACATGAGCATTAACAGGTCAACTCACGTTTCAGTCCCCAGACAATAACCTCACGGTCTGAAGGACCTGAAGATCCCTAAACACTGTCCACTAAGTCTTTTGTGTCCAAAAACTGAGCCTGAACGTCCTTAAGTACCTGAGAAATACAATAAAATTTTAAATTCAGTACAAACTCTAAAACAGCATTGATCAATGAAGTACTAAAGACAGTGCCATAATAAATAGTAGGTAGTCAAACACAATCAAAACATCAATGGCAAGAACTGGCATTTGATCTTTCAGCACAGGGCCAGTATTTGCCCCCCTGTAGCTCATGTGCATGTGAACATGCCCTCCACAGGCAGACAGTAAATGACTTATCGGACACGGACATTATCTCCGCTCGTACGGGGACGTAAGATGATTATCGAGATTGGAAACACATAAATTGTTTCTGCTGACGACTGCAGCAGAGGTGCTGGGAAATTTCACGGGGGAAATCTGAAATTCATTTGCCCGTTTGGTTTTCCTCACGGGGGCACTGAACGGCGCGGAGTCCGTCGTGTGGCAACGAATGATACCAACCGCGTATCCTCGAGGTTTATGAGGAAAAACAGTTATTAAAGAAATACAGAACGTGAACAAACAAGGACTAAACGTGTATATACGCAAACCTCACACACACACACACACACACACACACACACACACACACTAGGGTAGTAACTAGTTATCAAGCCACTGTGATCTCGCCATTGATCAGTGTGCAGATCAAAGCGAGGAGCATGGCTGCAGAACTGTGCTGGCTAATTACCGGGTCCTGTAAAGGATTTCAGTCTTTAAGCGCGGCCTGTGGGCCTCACCCCCATAGCAGGGATCCTGTGATCAGGGCCACGGAAGACCTGACAGGCATGGAGATGAAGCCCACGATTATAAACCCTCGGCTGGCATATGTTCACCATGACTGATTGGCCTCGGCGTTGCCAGACTTCAGTGCTTCCCTACAGAGGAGGCATCTGCAATCCTCACGCTGACGTTTTGTGGTGTATACCTCAAAAGCACATCATCTCTTTTTCATTCATGCTTTTCAAAGTGCTTTAACGCCAGTAATGGCATCGCCGTCATCGGCATTATTGCATTTAATTGAGCATAGATATGATGATATCCCAGGCTTCACATCCCACGTGTCCCGTATTTTTAGGTTCATACAACAGAAACGCTTTGGGAAAGGAAAGATTGTGGTTTGGTTAATTATTGAAAAATTATATTTTTGTTTATATAAGTATAATTCAGTTATTATATTTGCATTTCAGAGGATCGGAGCTTTCGCAGGTTCCTGAAACCTGCTGTTCACATGTAAACAAGATACTCCAAAGACCTGATCAACACTAGGATACTAGAGTCCACTGTTTGTGTGTACAGCACCGGAGAGACCAGAGAGCTTTGACTTCACAGTTTTAGATTCAGGCCGGAAGAATCTATTAAAAAAAAAAAAAAAATGTCAGCTGTCGGTCTGTTTCCAGGCCTCGGGCCTGAATGAACTGGGTCGGGTCAGGTTTGGACAGATATTTCAGCCCCATGCAGTTTCTATATTGGCTTAAAAACTTGAGTCCAGCTGTGACTTTTAGCTCCGTGCCGACCCAGAGGCTGAAAGGATCCAGGCCACACTCCACACGGAGGGTCTTTTACTCGGCCGACCTTATCACCGTGCATAAACCTAACACAGAAAATGTTTCCCCGACAACCTGTCACACATAAGCACTTGCCGCAAGTGTGTGTGCGTCTGTGTGTGTCTGTGTGTACGCTGTCTGGCAGAGCACCGAGTGCACCCCTACCTCTGCTGTCAATCTTGCTCTCTCACTGGAAAAAAACAGGGCATGTGGCCTCTCCTTTCTCCGATGGCACGGCTAACACACAAACACACATGTAGCACTCTCCCACCCGCTGCGTCGGCGCTGCTGATGGACACATGGGCTTGCTGATGTAGCGCTCTCCTATTTCAGTTACTCTGTCTCTCTCTCCCCCTCTTTCCTCCACCCTCCCTGACTCTCTTTGTCGGCGATACAAAATGCACACCTCACATCCAGCAAAGGTTTATTTTCAACTTTTACTGAAATCCGCTGCCCGCCGCCGCCACCCCCTCCCCAACCCTGAGTCAAAGCAGCATTTTCTCTTTCATCCATGAACCACCGCCACCGCCACACCTAAAGCGATGGGCTGGGGGTAATAAAAAGGAACAAAATGAAAACCCTACCTCCATCCCCATCAACAGGAAGAAGGCAAAGAATAGAGAAGTGACAGAGGCTCTGATAGCCACTCATCCGTATAATCACATCCCGCTGTTAGAATACTGCAGCAATCTGATGCCATTTGTTGTATCAGTGGATAAGCATTAGTGCTCATTAGTCACATGCATTAGCTCCTGGATTGGGCCTGATGGAGGAGCTGGCGTGGGATTAATTCCACGTAACAGGGGTTGGGGTAAAGAGCTGATGGGAAGATAATAGGACGGATTGATGGACGGATGGAGCGGTAGGTGTAGTGACCGGTACGATGATTGATAGATTGATGAAAGAATGGACATGTATGTGTACAGGCAGAACATAAAGTAATGGATGGATGGATGGATGGATGGGATGATTAGTTGAGGGATGAGAGGACATGTGGTCCAAGTCTAAACACATAGGGTTCAACCAAAATTAGTCTTTGAAGGCAGATGTCAATTACTACAGACAGTGTTTGGGAGACCTCTGGTTCTAAGATAATTCAGTCTGGTTCTTAACAGTAACACACTGGTACTGTTGGACCAGCATGGGCCTCCAGGTGCTGCACTAAGAGCTTGATATTCAGGACTGACACACAGAGACCAGGAGAGCCTTCTAGGCTAGGCTAGCTGTCCAAGCTCCAACACAGAAACTCTCTCTGTATCTGTGTGCTTTGAAAAAACAACTTCTCATTTGAAAACATCCCCTTGCGCTGCTGTGATGGACACTTCCTCCTATTTTCTATCATTTTATAACCCAAATGATTAATCGTAAAAAAAAAACTGCTGTCAGATTAATCGATAATGAAAATAAACAGCAGCCGCTCTAATTTACTCATACATTTCTGCGTTTACACGTCTGAGTCTGTGATTTGTTTGCTCTATTCTTATTAAATCATATTCTGCTTCACTATTTGCAAATAGCAACAGTCCAGTTCCCCATGGGCATCATTAAAGTTTAATCAAATCTGAATTAATCGTGCGTGCTTGTGTTGAAGCCGATCAAAATGTCTCATTAGAATCAATCATTCGGGTTAAGGACTTCCCATAAAAACAAAACAGCAGAGCTGATGAGTTCGGGAACAAATATGTAATCAAACAAACACACTGTCACATCAGAAGAGTGTGATGGTCACACTGGTTAATATCAGGTTTTAATGAAGCTTCAATATCCAGCACAGACCTGCAGTCAGATGACAGCTCCTGTAATTCATGACAAATGGTCTCCCTCCGTGTCTGTCTTTCCTCTCAGAGGGGTTGGTGGGGCGGGGGGGTGGTTAGGGGGTAGTTGCGTGGTGGGGGGGTTGTTCTGGGTGCTGGACCGGCCCCAGTAAATGTTAATCAATAGCACATCCCTATTAGAGGCAAGCAGATGACACCTCCACCTCTGTGCTGCTCTGTGTCTTGTCCAAATGAAAGCTCAGGTCAGAACCACAGCTGGGACACACACACACACACACACACACACACACACACACACACACACACACACACACACACACACACACGCACACACACACACATGTACACACACGCATACACAGAGTGAATGATGGATGAAAGAGGAGACAGAAGAAAGGGAAGGTTGACTGCAGGAGTAAAAGAAGTATGTTAGTTGAAGGTGGCCAACACGAATCAGTGCAGAGTGGGAGCTACGCTGCTGCTCAACTGGCCAAAGTAATGAGGCCGGCATAGCAGGGAATACGGCTAATATGAAGAGATCAAACTACTGCTACACCTCTAGGAACACGCTCCCTGGGATCCCTGCACTTAGAAGTGACACCCCGCGGGCCCACACACACACACACACACACACACACACACACACACACACACACACACACACATACACAGATCACACAAGTTAGCTAGGCTTCATGCTAAGTATATTTTATATGAATTATGATATATTCAATCACAAAGGATGCACAGAAATGGCTGAATAGCAGGGACTTTCATGAAGATTGCAACAGTGTTCTTACTCCGAGTTCAAGCCTAAAACGATGGAGATAAACAGAACAGAAAACACAGAAGGTTTCAAACACACGGTTCAGTTACAAGTGGCAGTGGCATTCAAAAGTAGTTTGAAAGATATTTGTCCACTACAGAAATGGAAACATAATTATTGACATTATTGACAGAAATTATGTCATAAGGAAGCAGCATTTTCAAAACAGGATGCTGAAGTAGGATGTAAAGCTCGCAGTGGTTAACAGAGTATTTGGATCCTTTACTGAAGAGAAAGTAAAACCATGACACTGAAAATACTCAACAAGTAAAAAAACCCGCACTGAAAATATTATGCAAGTATGCAAATATAACGCAGGGAGGGAGGGGGCTCTCCTCATCCTAATCCATTACTAGAGTCTGCAGAGCTGAGAAGGTCCCATCTCCAATTAGCTGTTTCATCTCCAAGTGGAAATGTGACTATAGGGAGACGCTGCCGGCAACATTACCTCCTCTCCAATAACTTACAGCTATCAGGAACGAGACTGTGTTTGTGTGTGACTGTGTAAAAAAGAAAGATCATAACAATAATGCAGGTTTATTTAGTAACAGATTTTTAAACTTTTAAATATCTAAAGTGTGAGCTCAAATATTGTGTTTGGCTCTTGCTGTTATCGTTCCATAAAACATATTAAATGTAAGTCTCTAAACATCACTCACATAGCGAAGGTGCTAGCTTCAGTTACGTTAGCTCAGCAACATTCAGCTAGAAGCCTGCTAATCATGGTACTGGTGATTCAGAGCTCTGGAATCCACCTGATCTTAGTCGGATGCAACACGTGGGAGCAGCTATACAGCCATGTTTCCCAGAATCCTCCTGGCCTTCACACCTGCCACGTCAAACAAAATGAGCAAGAAATGATGCCAAACATCCATCTGTGCTGCTCATCTGGATTTATTGTGGGTTTTGTCGACATTAAAAAAAAAAAAGGTAAAAAAGGTAAATAAGACAGACTGATGGAAAGGTTGGAAATACAACAAAGACTTTTTTTTGTGAAGGACACACATAAAAACACACACGCCTGCGCACGCAAAGAATACAAAGTAAGGGCTGTAACGGCACCCGAGGGAGGCCTTGTCAAATAAACAATGAGACACGATTAAATGACATTATTATATGAAACTAGCTCAAGTCATCAGGGAGAGAAAGAGGGAGATTTACATTTGCATCTTTCATTAGGTAATGGAGTCGTTTGAATGCTGACGCGTGGTGTCAGGACTCGTCGATGCCAGAGCAGACGTTTATGTTCCTCATGTACAGCATCCCTCTCACTTAAACTCTACAGGCCTGTCAGAGCCGCCTGAGCGAGGCCGTCGCTCACTCGCACGCATATACAGTGCACACGCTTTCATACAAAAAGGGGCTATATGCATTCAAGCATTCTCTAAACTAATAAACCTGCCTATGGACTTAGCCAGTCTTAGCCTGAAGTGTCATTAGAAGTGTCAGGCAGCTGTGGCAGCCTGTGAGGGGCTAAGAGGCTTGAGCTCCCACCGCCTGTAATCCCCGCAAACAAAGTGCACAGCATGCCGCAAAATAAATATATAAGTAAATAATACATGCAAACACACTGGCACGCACACAAAAGCAGACACACACGGAGCCTTACAGTAGGTGAAACGGGGGGGGGAAAAAAAAGACGCTCACAGAAACTTCAAAGCGACAGCGAAAATGCGAAGTCATGTATACGGCAATCCGCCTTAAAAAGTAATCTGACACACTGACGGCTACGAGAACAAGAACGTGTGAGGTGCACAAACCCACCCACCCAAACACACACACACACACACACTGAGTCTGATTTCACTTTTAGGGAGGCAGCATAAGAAGCACATTTGGCAGAAAGACCCACAAGCACACATAGAGCTTGCTAAGTGGTAATAAAGGCCAAGGCTTATTAATGGGACAATCTGACAACCAGCAGTGCTGTGCTGTGGCTTCACACACACACACACACACACACACACACACACACACACACACACACACACACACACACACACACACACAGTCTCGTTCCTGATAGCTGTAAGTTATTGGAGAGGAGGTAATGTTGCGGGCAGCGTCTCCCTATAGTCACATTTCCACTTGGAGATGAAACAGCTAATTGGAGATGGGACCTTCTCAGCTCTGCAGACTCTAGTAATGGATTAGGATGAGGAGAGCCCCCTCCCTCGCTGCTTTACTTCACTTCTTCCAATCCTCTCCCTCCACATCTGCTCGTCAGGCCCCAACCAAAACGCACCTCCACAGTTCACTGTCCGTTTTAATTTAAGATACAACTTCCAGGCTAATATCGCTGTTATGAGAGTAGAGAATGGATTTTTTAAAAAAATCTTTTATTTTTAAGTGTTCACAATGAAGGTTTGCTTAATGATGACCAACAAAAGGAGGTTACTATAATTAACGTTGGGTCAATTTTTTTTTTATTCACTGCAACATGACTCGAAAGAAAATGTCTCCTCGTCTTTTCTTTTTTTTATTATTTTTTTTTAGTTCCAGCTCGCCGTGAGGCTATTGAGGCATTTGACATATTCTTTCAAAACACTCACAGCTATTACATGTTCTTATGTGCAAGTGTTTATCTCTATCTCCGTCTCTTTCTCCTCTCTGCGTCACTTTCTCTCCGGCGCTCCTGGTGTGAGTTTCTCTTTGAAATGCTTTCTAATTAGCACGTACAACACACAGCCAGGGTTAAATTAAATTGCTAAGATACAAAGAGGTTGAGGTCAACGGCTCTGCAAAGACCGTCAGCACAGATAATTGGGAGATATACTTTTTTTTTTTTCTCTCCCCTTCTCCCTTTTGCTAAATATCCATGATCAAAATGACACCGGATGGCACACAGACAGTTTGGCAGGGTGGCGGTGTGCTGAAGCAAAGACGTCTTATGAAATATGAATTTATTTTTAGAGATAGAGGAAGACAAGTAATTAGGAGTGCAGAGAGAAAATCACTTTCATGTCTCCTCTCACTCCGTCTTTACCCAAACGCTCCAGCACCTGGGAAACAACTTCTGTAAAAACAATACATCAAGGACGGCACTGGCTTTATGAAATATAACATGATGCAGCTCCTTCACTGCATATATACTAATAACTTTAATTTAGAAATACATCACTGGGTGTCAAAGAGAAGCTTTTCAGAGACGTTTCTGACTTTGGATTTTTTTTTCCATCAGCACCTTTGTTTTTTTTTTTTTTTAGATTTACGAATAGAATCCAGATGCTGGTTTCTATTCATTTTACGACATTAATGAAAATGACTAAATCACAAAAATCATATTTTCCAGTGTGTCCCTCTCAGTACTTAGCAATGGAGGACGGACTGGCTTTGTAAATCAGCTGTTGTTCTCCAGACCTCTTCAGGAAACTGTAACCAATTACACCAGTTATCTTCCCTCTCAGCACTGCTCACTGGGATTATTACTCCTTAATATCTGTGTTGATTTGGTCTTTTTCAGGCATCGAAATGTGAGCGTGTTTAATCACTGTGAAGTACTTCTTTGATCCAAACCATTATTTGGTTTTGGGCTGTGAGTTTTTTTTAGATCACTACAGCTGTGATCACATACATCCAATGTCCTGGTCCTACCACGAATAATCCACAGATCTAAATCCACATGTTCATCATCAGAGTTTTGGTGTTGGCCATTGAGAATCATTTACATCCCATAAACATACAGAAAGGAATCTAAATTTACTAATCAAGAGATCATTACATGTGCTTTTCACAGCAAACTACAGCACGTGCAGGTTCATTCTCTGGAGGATATCGAAAAGCATTTTGGGAAATGTAGGAATTTCACTGATTTTACACGCGTGCACCAAAAAGACTAAACATAATTTTTATTCTGAAAGCAACTCCTGAAAAAAATATGAAAATTTAATTAAAGAGCATCAGTGTAAAATAATCTCCGGCTGGGTTTTCTCCTTAAACATATCGAGTTTGTTAATAACAGCAAAAACTAACAGCATGCTGCTATAAAACTTGTCAGAATACATATGAGCCAAACCCAAATCTAAAATGAAGTAAATAAGACAGACAACAAAAGATGTATGAAACATGGGGAGTGTGAGAAAGGGAGGGGGGCACTCTGGGAAAATGAGAGAGCAATATGTCAGCATGGTAACACCTCTAAAAGTCACCGAAATGCCAGGTCACCCTGCTCGACGGGGAGAATCAAACCACGCTGAGGGTGTGTGAGAGCACCTTGCATCCCACGATGAGTTTAAAACATCACACAAACACACACGCAAAAAAAAGAGCACCAACTGACCGCCGCCGCAGCCGCCGCCACTGTCAACAACTCTGTCATCGACTGCCTCTGATTGCTTTGTTATAAGTATGCGGCAACACTTTGTGCCTCTGCTCTTTGATGATTATTCCTTTAATAACGCCTCTGAAGGTGGAAGGATGACGAGCTTCTTGAAGCTTGTGTGGGTCATACTGTGTGTGTGTGTGTGTGTGCGTGTGCCTCTGAATTTGCGCTGTATTGTACGTCGCTGGCACATTGTCTCACACAGAGGTAGGTGGGAGGATGATGAAGAGAACGCGCGTTAAAAATTTATTTCGGCTTCATTAATATTTCACACGGATGGGTGCGATGTACAAACCGATGACGACAACCCGCTCCGGAAAAAGCCTCCCACAATGCCCTGCGACGCCTGTTGGCACGAGCTGCTGAGCTTTGCTCTGCTGCAGAGTAAACAGTGTCTCCTCTTACCACGGTTGGTTTCCAAATGTAAGTGTTTGACTTGGGCTCTGACACAAACTTGAACTGAGGCGAATTCCTACTATCCTCCCCCCCTCTCCTCCCCCCCTCTCCCCTCTCTCATCATATCTTAGCGATCACTGAACCTTGAAAAATCTCGAAAGTAGAAAACTCTCGGCAGGTGAAATATGAGACGTCTGCTAGGATGTAATCTCGGAGCTCACCCGCTGACTACCAGAACCAGACTGATATTGTGTTTTAGGAACGTGCTGCTTTTTCACAGAAACCTTAACAAAAAAAAAAAGAAAAAGAAAAAAAGAAAGTATATCTGCGATTGTGAGAACAATCCCTCCTTTCAAATTAGCTCCACGAGCACAGGAGCTGTAGTGTGAAGCGCCGTGGTACTTTGAAGGTTTACCAAGGCAGTGCTGTAAAAGTCTTTGTTGGAGTAATCTCTCTCTAAAGAATAATCCCTGCTATTGAATAAATAGGATACTGATTATAGACACGTCCTCCATTATAACAAACACAAACACAGCCTGTCTGCATCCACTGCTGAAGACATGACACCGACTACTGCCTCACAACACAACACAACACAACACAACACAACACAACACAACACAACACAACACAACACAACACAACACAACACTCAGTCTCAATCTATGTACATTACCCATGAAATATTCCCATTATGTAAATACACATTCTCACATAAAAAGCAGAGATAAGCAGTCTTGTTGAAATCAATATATTTCTCCATTATCTGATGCTGATGTTTATCGGAAAGGACAAATGACGGCGATTAATTTCTAAAGTTGTTTATCAGTCGAAACTGGCAAAACTTTAAGGGTTTCGATGTAAACGAATGTGAGGATTTGATTCTTTTCTCCGTTTTACTTTATTATAAACTGAATAGATTTTGAGTTTGAATAAAAAAAACATTGTGATGAGACTTCACTACTTTCTGCCATTTTCTAGATTAAACGATTAATCAAAAGCGAATTAGCTGTCCAGTTAATTAATAATAAGAACTATCGTTTCCTGTAGACATTAGGATAACATTCAACGGTCACGTAAAACTAATTTCACATAGAAATGCTGTTTTTATGTATACGGTCTACATATACGAAACACTCCATAACGTCTCCTTCACTGCACACACACACACACAGTAACTTACAAAAACCCCCCAAGAAATAAAACCTCAAAGACTATTTACTCTGTGTTTGGCTGTGAAGTGCTGGGCGGAGTGGGAGAGAGTTCAGTGGTAGACGCTGGTGGAGTCACCAGGAGGAGAAGCAGCGCAGGTCTCAGTGGAATCAGCTCTGCTCATTACAGCAGAAGAGGCTTTGAACAACACACCGTGTTTGGAACCAGGAACCACGACACGGAGAAGCCACGTTTAATTAAACGACATCAGTGACACTGGAAAGAGACGAGGAAGTGCTCAGCTACTCACTGACATCGGTGATGGAGAGGTGTGTGTTGGAGCCAGGGCCTGGTCACACCTGCATTTATAATGTAGGTGTGACGTTTAAGTTATAATTAGCTTGGTGCATTGGGAAAGTTACTTGAAAACTGGACCAATTGCATGTAACTCATTACTGGTTTACTCATCATTTAGCGGCTAGCTTAGCCTGGGTGACTGCACACAGAATTTTAAACTGCAGTCCCTTATATTCTATGTAAATGAAAAAAGCAGACGCTGTCCTGTAACGTGTTAGTTCCCACCGCAGCGCAACAACACATCATCTGGGTTCCGCTCAGAGTCACAGCCGAGACAAACCAAACAACCCGGCTCGAGGATCGAGCACGCTAACACCCAACTGCTGTAAAACTACCAAAAATAATAATAATAATCATAACTATATCAAAACTTGACAAATTAACGAGATGCACTCTGTAGGTGTGAGACCGTGCTCTGTGATTTTCACACAGATATTCTGTTCCCTCCTGACTGGAGTCTTTATTGTGCTAAAATGATCCCAAATAAAACTGATGCCAATTAGGACGGCAAACAAGCACGAGCAGCAAAATGCTGAACTGTTTGTTCCAACCACAATTAATTCTAATCATACATTTTGATGTATGAAGATGCTGGTCGGCTTCAATGGGAAGTTTTAATGACATGCGGCGCCACACAATGCTACGTCGTTAGCCTTCTCCTCACCACATACTATGAGCCATACTTGGAATTTTTTTTTTTTTTGGGATGGCATGAATATGATAAACGGTCTTTTATCTGTGAACTACCAAAACAAAATATACGCTGCTGGAAGTTTTTAGGCAAAAATGTGAGGAACCCTCCGCATCAGCCGAACCTCACTTCATGCTTGTATTTATGAACGTGTGTATTTCATGTTTCCGTGCTGACAAAGGGCGCGCAACAGGCTGCTTGGCCACGGCTTCCATTCTCCTCACTAACTTGGCCTTTGAGAATGGGAGAATTCTAATGAGTCTCTCCCCAACTCTCACTTGCAGTTTGTTCACACACACTCTCTCACAGCCACAGATATACACACAGTTTAATGAGTGTGCCTTGCGCTTTCCTCATTAGCCACACAGGGTCTTATCGCAGGCATCAAATGCAATGCACCGCCACCCCTGACAGGAAGAGAGTAAGGAGGAAAGAGATCTTCCCTCTCCTCTCCTTCTCGCTCTTTCTCCTGATTTTTCCCCCTTTCTTCTCTCTTGCTCAGAGGTTAAAACATTTCATTATGTAGCCACATCCCTGCTCTGACTGATGGCAGAGAGAGAGACAGATCCCCAAATGCTCTTATATATCTCAGTCTCTCTAAGATGTTGACTAACTTAGATCGCAGCCAAGATCTTCCCTTCCCTTCTCCTCTTTCCGTGGGCTGAGGGAGGCTATTGTTGCTATGGCAGTGATGCATATCTTGCCATGTAGGAATGGAGAGGTTGTAGGAGTGAGTTGACAGAGAATGAGAGCAGGCGGCCACCTGCTCAACCCCTCAGAGTCACAGGACTAAACTCGATATAGCCTCTTGGCGCAGTGCAGAACGCAAAAGCCAAAAGGCAAAAACGAATACCTGAGAGAGAGCTCTGACTCGAGTAGGATGAGCTTCTCAAAGAGTTTCAAGTGTCAGACATGAATGTCACAGTAGCGTGAGTCACATGCTTGTTTTATGACAGAAACATCAACATGACAGCAGCCTGTGATGCACAAAGTCTGTCATTGTTGTCAGTGCGGCGGCGGCGAAGGGAGGTGGCTGGTGGGGAGGAAATGAGTGAGACCAAGGCAATCTTTTCATTTTGTTTTTCAGAGGACGAGTTTGTCAAAAAATTTCAGATAGACTTAAAAAGACTATAGAGAGGGCGGAATAATGTGCGGGAGTGACTGAAGGGTCTGAAGAAAAGGGGGTTAGTTTTTCAGCGCGAGACGCCTGGAGCCACTGCAGAGTCATTAGAGTAGATTTGTCATATTAACAAAGGAGGAGGAATCGGCCCTTTTTAAAGGGGGAAGATAAAGAAAGACACAGACGTGGAAACACAAAGACGCAGGGTGGGGAAAAAAAAGGGATTTCAAGACAGAAGGGAGGAGAACGGGAGGCAGAGAGTGAGATTGATGGAAGGGGGGGAAATCTGAACACGCGTTTGGATGGAGCAGAGGTTATATTCTGGAGGAAAACCTGTTTATGCCTGGATTTAAAGGAAAACATCCCCGCAGATCTTCTTACAGTTGGATGTTATATGTGTTTGATGTTCAGCTCTTTTCAGGTTAGTTAGTTTGTGATCGAGTGTAGCTCAGTTCACCTGTCGAAGTTTCCCTGTGTGCTCTTGACGGAGGAAGTGGTCGTCTGAAGTGGACTTGTTTTCTTTTTTCTTTGTGGCCGCACACGTAGCTGAAAGGATCAGGAACAGGAGCAGTCTGAAAGCAGAGGAGATCTTATCAGTCGAGTTCAAAGTTGACTTCCTCCAACACAACATGTTGTGTCGTAGCTTTGCTGTATATATTCCTTCCAGTATAACTGATGACTGTCGGAGCAAGAATCACATATAGTGCAAAAACTTTTGGGGCCTGCAGAGCGCCGCGGAACCAGCTGACAAGATTTTCCAACATAAACACCCTGTTGACACTAATGTTACTAATATTCCATAATATTCCTGCACATCCACAGTAGCTCGGCTGCTTTCAGGTCTCTGACGTCACTGCCTGTCCTCACACCTGCCATCCTACTCTGACGAGCCTCGCGCCGGGCTGGATATCCTTTTCTCTACCTGTTAAGATGTTAAACAGTCCCCGGTTTGCTGCTCCGCCGGCGCTTTGATGCTTTGACGACCCGGTCATGCTAAAAAAAAAATGCAAAAAGCCGCACTTGAAAAGAGAGGATAAGGAGTATGTCTCAAATAATACACCTCGGCAGATGGATTTGATAGAGCCTCAGAGTGATGGATGCTTCTTCTTTCCTCTCCCGTGCAACCCTTTGCTCTTTTTAGAGTTGCATTTGTGAAATGAATCTCGTGGCAGAGAAGGAGACGGGTGAAACGCATTTCAGATTCCGAGGGCTTATCACGCCGGCGCCCGATTATGGCGGAGGCTGTTGTTTCCCCTGGCTATATTAGGATTGCTGGGTTTGACTTACAGCTAAAATCATGGAGTATTTCTGCCCTTTAGGCAGATTTAGATGAAAACCTAAAGCTAACACCTTATATCACACACCGAGTTTCAAACTTTCTATGTCTGCTGCATCTCAGCCAAGGATTTGTGAAAGGAAACACCTTGAGCCCCTGTACGTGCCCCCACCCCACACACACACACACAGAAACAGGCTGATAATGATGACATAGCTTGTCAAAATCTGGCACCTTTAACCTCAAGTATCAGCGTTATTGCTTTCCGGTGCTACCTCGGCGGCGGATACAGTGGGTGGTTAAGTTGCCATCATGGGCTGAGGAGCGGCCAGAAGCGGGGATAAAGCAGCAACAGAATCTTTTCCATCTCTGACGAGGTGTGTGTCGGTGTGTGTCTGTGTGTGTCTGTGTGTGTCGGTGTGTGTGCGCTAAGCCAACTCACCACCCTAGCAGGACACGTATCATCTTGTGAAGCCTCACCAGGCAGCTGCAGGCAGACTAGCTTTCCACTGATGGGCCCCCCTACCCTGCTAATAGATTCATTCATTCCCACTAATAAAACCCAAATCATCATATAAATGACATTAAATAGGGAGATGGCACAATTTAATACATAAAAAAAAATAGATTCCCACCCAAAAAAAAGTCATTAAACTAATTTGATGCGTCGGGGCAAAGTCGAAATAATTCAGGCACTTCAGTTAATGTTTTTTTTTTTTTTTCTTTTTTAAACATCTCCTCTTTTGTTAGCAATTAAATTGGCAATTATGATTGTTTACGCGATTGATTCCAGAATAATATCAGTTCATTTCTGATCCCGGCCTCCTCTCATCATCATAAAAAATTTTTTTTTTTTTTTCATAGGCATGTTTGACTGTTCAGGGGTGAGACAACAAGCTTGGAGCAGGAAGTTAAAATATTTTTAAGCGTTCATCTCGTGTTCGGAGAGAGGCCGTGTCTCGTTACCTCTGTACATCCTGAAGCTACGGCTTAGTAAACACACACACACACACACACACATGGAGTCAATACTGCAGGACTCATCATCACGATGAAAGCCGTCGGACTTTATCTCAATTTCCTCATCTTTTTCTGCTATCGCCACTTCAATTATGAATGAAGATGTTTGATTACAACAGGAAGAAAGGAGCAGAGATTAGAGGAATCCGCTGTATTGTGTATGTGTGTGTGCAGCACTGTAGGTCTGTATAATCAGTACCTTGATGGTGCAGGTTAAAATGTTGCTGATTACACTGGATGAGGGGAGAGATGGATAGAATAAAAGAGAATAACACCTGTCAGCATGTCTTAATGAATACAGATTAAAAACTATGAAGCTGTGCAGGTATTCGGGGAGATTCGGATGCAACCTGAATTCTGCATCGCATCCAGAATCCCGTGCAAACCGATAACAACCGTTCCACGGCAAATCATTCTCCGGGTATGACTTGGCCGAACTGAAATTTGCTTCCTGAGTAGCGCTGCATTCGAGGAAATCAAGAAGCCTAATGACACATCAAAGGATGTGTACGCTGTGTTCCTGTGACCCAGATTCACGAGATGTAGGCTCAATTACTATGCTGTCGAAGGTGTGCGTGCATGTGTGCTTGTGCGTGTTGTTTTGCGTGGGTGTGCAGATATGAGCCCTCTTTTGTGTGTCCCACTGAAGTCACTGCTTTAATTAAAGCATGAGGAGATGTAAAATGCATGGCCCCCAGGTTAGCTGCTCCTTTTCTTACATTATTAAACCATCTCGAGCCAGTGACAAACAGTAAACAAAAACAATCCATCCCTCGGCTTGTTACTGACTGACACACCCTCGCAGTGACTACTCTACAGATACTAGACTTCACCTGCATTTACACCAAACTGAATTCATCTCAATTTAAAGAGGAGTTCCTCCTGGATACAATGAATGTATCAGGAGAGCGGGAAACCAGATCCCAACACAGCATTTCACATAGGAAAGCTTAACTAGGCTCTGGTCATATTTTAGAAACATTCATATTTAATTTTAAAATGCTAAATTCAAAGACTAATCATTAACCTTGTCTGAAATTCAAGGTGTCCTGTCAATAGTTCTGCCAGTCTGAATGTGGTTCAGCTTCAGTGACACACAAACGTCCACAGTGAGCCAGCAGCAAAGCCAGAAAACTGTCCTTGACACTGTTAATACTGTTTAATACAGGATTCACCCGGAAAAAAAAAAATAAAAGCTTGGGCGCCGATAAGTCTAAAGAAAGACTAAGAGGTAAGTCAACTGACTTTCTGAAAAACTGACTTCCACGAGAACTTCTTTCTCCGTCTTCATGATGAAACACAGAAAATCAAATCTGGACCCAAGGCACACAAGGTTACCACTGGTCATGTTATTTCTGGCGCATTATGAAGTTGTTGTCCGCCAGACTGGGGGGAAGTCTGGGAAATCTGATTTGAGGAATTCTCCGGAGGAGTCGGTGAAAATAATTGAGTGGGTTACATTACAGGAACAAACCTGAATATATTCCACAACTTGCACTCGGCGGTTGTGTTTAGCTGATTTTCACCACGGCAAGCACAGCTGGAGCAGAAACAAGTCTCTTTAAAAAAACATTAACTAACCAAGAGGGAATGATATATTTGGGCTGTGAAAGCGACTTAAAATATAATGTAATTTAATATCGGCGAGGCAGTTAAGGCAGTTCCTACATGTTCCCTCTTGTAGCTGCCAACCCTGACAGAGGGACATAAAGGGTGAATGACACCTGTCGAGGAGCAGAAGGAGGAGATGAGCAAATATGAAAAGACGGGGGTAGGAGGGCAGATGAAAGCATCATGCTGCTTCAACTCCCCCTTGGGATGGAGAGGTATCTTCAGAGGGTTGACATGATGAAAACGTGAGCTTGTTAGGATGAACCGAGGAGAAAAAAAAAAATAATAATAATAATAAGCAAGAGGAGAAGGACGAGGTTGAAGATGAGGAGAGTGCAAAATAATCGGGGAGAATGCAAAAAGGCTCAAAGGAGGTGGGGGCGGGGAGGGTAATTTTCCAGAGAACGAGGTTATGATATGATGTACTTTTATCCCTGTTGTTTTTATTTGCCACCTCTCACAGGGGTTTATTATTATATCCTCTGCAAAGCTGCTCTGGCACATATGGAGGCTGCCACTCAACGCTGCAGCCAATAACGCCGGTAGTGCTCTGCGTGCAGCTATGAATTCATTCCCCTCCACAAGTAGCTATTCATATTAAAACAAGCAAGGATATGAGAGGAAGAGCACATATTAAAGCCCGACGATGTCTCGCACACCAGCCCACCCACCTACCCATCCATCCATCCATCCATCCATCCTGCAGTGCTCCTCTCTATCCACGCGTAGCTTCGGTTTTATTAAACGGGGAGCGTAGCCAAGCTCCAGCCAAATTTGGACAGAGAGAGAGACAGAGAGAGAGAGATAGAGAGAGAGAGAGAGAGAGAGAGAGAGAGAGAGAGAGAACATCCCTGTGTGCACGGAGGCAAAAAAAAGAAAAGATGAAGCGAGAGGAGGGGAAGAAGAAAGATAGCCGTGGACTGTCCAGATGGAGACTCACTAGCCTTCTCACTTCTCGTCGAGTGTGATGTGTGTGCACGAGTGTGTGTGTGTGTCGTCTGTGATCCATCACCCAGTCTGCCAGCAGAGGCAGAGCTCAGCTTTATCTCACACTAAAAACTGGCTCAGAGCTCCTCTAATTGGCTTGAACGTTGCTGCCATCCTTCCATACAGTTCTGTCAGCGAGGGAGCTAGTCAAGCATGATCCATTGGCCTGGCATCTGAGCTCAAACCTATGTGAATCTCTTCACGTAACGTCGGTGCAATTGGTCCGTCCGGGGGCAATCTTTAAGACGCCTATAGGGAGAATTAAACCTGAGATATCCTCCAGACTTCACTGTGCGTTTTCTCCTGCCGTCCCCGTGTGCTATCTAGGTTTAGCAGGCCTCTTCCTGCGCCACCGTCGCTCCCTCTGTTGCTTGGTCGCCTCCTCCTCCCCTCTTTTGCCTCCTCCCATCTTCAATCACTCATTCTTCTTCCCCCACACATCTTTCTTCCACTCCTTGATGTGTGCAATCCCTTAATCCTCTTCATCTCACATGCGTTGGGGTCCTCCCTTTCTTCCTCCGCTTCCTCCTCACACCTCCATCTCCTGCGCTCCCTTCCCTTCCTTTCCTCCCTCCTTCCACATATTTTTCTGCCCGTCGCAGCCTGGTATCCATCCCTTCTTCCCTCCAATCACTGTTATCCACCATAGTCTGTCATCATCCAGTCATTATTGCCCTGGTTACCCTTTCTTTCATTCTCCTTTTTTTTTGGATTCTGTCCTTTTCTCGTCCGTCTCTGACCTTTCTTTCCTCTTCCGCTGTCCTCATCATGGCTGTTCTCCCCTCCTTTTATCTGTCTGTCAAACATAATCTGTCCTCTCCTCTTCCCCCGATCCCTCTGTACTCACTCGTACGGCGTCTGAGAGCGACGTGACATGGCTTGATGTTTACCTTTTTTCAACGGGGATCTCCCCTTTAATAACGTTTTTTTTTATTGGGTGTCATAAACGCCGGCATTCCAGCATCTCTGGGCCAATATTTGCTTAATTATTCCGGCTCAGATATTGCCATTTAATGAAATTTGAAACATAATAAAGAAATCACATTACGGGGGAGAGCAGATAATGTTAATATCCACTGACAATTTAACTGATTATATACTGTAAAGCCTCTCTTCTCCTGTTTGTGGAGACATCACTGAGTTTAAGAACAGTCTATTAAATGCCACTTAATTATATGATAAGACCAGTAAAGTGCACACAGGCGCGTGCACGCACACACACACACACACACAGGCCGATGAAGATAGCTATGATGCACACACACATGCATTAATGTGCACACAGTCACACACTCTCACAAACACAGACATAAATCATCATACATGCTCACAGAGAGAGCTTAGTGAAGTCCCTCTGGAATCACTTTCTAAAGAGAGGCCCTCAGTGTCATATTAAAAGGAATTACAATTAATAACGTGGTTATTATAGCAGCATGACTCTGAGAATGGCAATGACCAACATTAAATGAAACCATAACAACAGTTAATATGGATGCGATAACGCAGTTAAAATATGTGTTTGCCAGTGGTAATTAAATGTGTAGCACGCCAATAAACATAAACATCCAGGCAGAACAATCAGACACTCTTACAGTCTGCTGCGACGTCGAAGATGAATTATTAGTGCAAAATAAGAGCGACTGCCTTTTCTGAAAATATCTCGCTCGTGCTTAAAAACCAGAGGTACCAGAATGTGTACATTAAAAACACGAGGAGCGAGTCAACACACTTGCGTTCAGCTGTTGCTAACATCTGTTTACTGTTGTGTTTTTACACTGAAGTACAGCGTTATCATTATTACTATCTGACAAGGCTAAACTACAGCTACGGCTATAACACTGTTATGATTTGTTCTCCAAACACTGCTAAACATCACCGATGTACCATCACCGGTTCTACACTAAAGAATAATTTGCACGACATGTTTTCTCAGAACCCTCTTGAAAACAGAATGAAGCATCTCAAGGGGCCTTTAGTGTAAACAATAAGAATTGTTCATATGCCGTTTGGAAAGGTAGCAGAGAGAGCTCGTAAATCTTTAATAGTGGAAGACAGAGCGATGAGTTTTACCAAAGGAAAATCTTTGACTTTGGATTTTAAACCATCCATTAGACAAAGTTTTGTTCCTAATGGGCTTGTTTATCCTGATGGATGTGTTTACATGGCACGTATTTTGCTTTTATTTTGATTATTAGTTTAAAAAAAAGATTCTGTGCAAATGAAATTGCTTGTTGTGTTTGGCCACAAAAAAACAACCGAACCAGCTGAATTGGACACAGACTGGGACTGTGATGGACAGGAAGTCCCCTGCTTTCATGTCAACTGTTCCTGGGAGGTGGTCGGTGACGGTTAACAGTAAATGGGCAGAAATAACATATATAAATGATTGAATTAATAATAAAATGATGTTTACCAACAAGATCACTTGCTTGTCATTACATCAGATATTAAATTATAATATTAACATATTTATCCTGTGTGGACAGAGGCAGTGTCCATACACTGTGGGGTACAAATGACCAATCAGCAGACAATGCTTGGTCATAGTTTTGTCTTCCAGACATGATGATCTCTGTGGACGTTTCCAGAGACAGAGAAATGAAGACGTCTCTTCATCTGCTCTATGAAATCATCCTGTTAGCATTTTGTCCTTGTTTGTTTTGATGATAGGGGCCAACCACCTCTCCCATGCTGCCGTCTATCAAATGCTTGCTGGGAAATGTTCCCACCATCAAATTTATACTTGAGCCGCGCTGCAAAATCGGTCTTTTCTGAGATCCCTCACGAGGTAAATTCTATATTAAGCGGCGGCAGACTCGGAGCCAGCTCAGAAGCCTAAGCAGACAATGGTGTAATCAACAGTGAACCAGTGGGGTACTGAATCCTTTCCTGTGAGTACAGAGAAGCAGAGAGCTGGCGAGGAGGCGGGGGGGGATGAAGGATGTTACCTGGGTGTTTGTCTGACAGTTCTTCCTCTCTGTGTCTTCACCCCTGCGGGCAGCACTCATCAACAATATTAATCAAAGTCTGATGTCTGCTCAATTAGGCCAAGGCTCTCCTCGACAACACAGAGCCACAGGTGCACAAACACGCACGCGCACATAAAATCGTACGCATAAAACAAGTGTTTTCTCCTCTTAAGCTTTATCCGTAGAAACATTTTCATGTGCCTGCACCAAGCAGTTCCTCTTGTTAGCAGCCTCAAATAGCAGCAACAGGTAACCCTTTAAAATTCAAGGACATCAATCCCTGGGAATCGTGTAACCCGATGTCAGTGTAGCGCACACAGCGCCCTCATGATTGCCGACCTCGACAGCCTGTGCCGATCTATGACAAAGGATAAACACTGGTGAGTCAAGCCTTTTGGAGACGGAATGCTGAGTCACCGCTCTTCATGTGGCACTCTGAATTTCACAGTTTAGTTTTGATTCATCACTCGAGCGCACATAGATAACAAAGAGCAGACGTTCACAGGGAAAAAAACAAAACACAGATCTGTGGCGTCTGCACGAGGACGTTTTCACCGTCGCTGCCTTATTAACTTCACCACTGGTTTATCTGTGCATACGCAATTAACCAAAAGCAGCTTCATTTCTTCTATACTGCCCAGCTGTGTCACTCAGGAGTAGCACTGTTGAACTCCATGTGCGGTACGTCAGTGGCAGCATGTAACTGAGACAGGTATAATCTCTGGTCACTAAGCACAGGGGAGTTGAGAAGACCCAGCACAGCGCTGCATTCCATTAGCACATTTTGTTTTGGACCTGGTTTCAGGTTAGGAGCAGACCCAGAGTTAGATCTATTATCCTCTTCCTCCTTTACTTTATTATTAGCAGAGAGTAATGTGCAAAACACCCCGGCAGCCATTTCACTAAATAACAACCATGACGTGCATATCTGAGTTTCAGTGGACTGAATGTCGAGTTTTTACTCCGACATTTTCTGTTATTTTGAATCTCACTGACTTAGAATAACTTAATGAAGAAAATGGATTTGCATGGAGCGTCTTTTATCTTTTCTGTGATTTCTAAGCAGATATTTGGATTTATTCACAAGGCACACTGGCAATAATGGTATCGCTGGAAAGCGCTAAGTATAGATTATTGGTAGATCCAGCTGTGAAGCCAGAGGTTCATCATGATGGAGGCAGGACGCTCTGTATACCGTGGGTATTTATCCTCCCTTCTTCCCTCTCTCCCCTCGGTCCATCCCTCTGTTCTGGCACGTTATTAAAAACAAACAGCTCTATGCTCTTTGGAATACCAGTGTCCTTGCTGCTGTTGACCCACAGCTGTCAGCCTGTATGACACGCACGCACACACACACACACACACACACACACACACACACACACACACACACACACACACACACACACACACACACACACACACACACACACACACACACACACACACACACACACACACACAGCAGTAGCTGACAGGGACACTAAATCTAATATGGGAATTTCAGGCCAATATGAGGCCACTTAACACAGCTGACACACATGAGTACGCAGCACTGGACAGAACGATAAAACAAACAGTAAATGTTATGTTTATGTCTCTTATGTCTCTTATTATGATGGTAGATCTTCAACTTTGGCACCATGAACACTTGACCTGAACTTTTCAGACAACACTCAAACTAATAAATAAGTTTGAGTGTTTGTCCACAGTTGAAGGTGGACTTTGCAGAGACGCAGACTGAGTTGAACGTAGCACTGGATGCAGGTTTAGACAAGTCGGTCATTAACTGTGATCTATGAAATATGACAATCAGCAAGCAGATTCTGGTGCTGTAAGTCACCCACCGGCTAAACACGACCACTGACGAGGAAAATTTGGTGATTCCAACATCATGCAAATTTCAGCTGCTCACCTATTAAAGTATGACCACTTGATGCAGCTTTTGGTCACCCCCCCCCCCACACACAAAGTGTGAGTGATTGGCTAATGGAGGAAGTGCCTGCGATTCCCCGGTCCCCACTTTGGGCCCTTGCTGCCTGTTCTTTATGCATTAGACCAGAGCACTCAGGACAGCTCATGCTAATTCTCTCCCTGAAGAAAGTAATTAGACCACCGCACTCATCTAATGCTCGGAGGAGGAAGTGTGAGAGGGGGGGGGGGCGTCAGTGGGTGGGAGAGACTGAGCGAGGGATGTGGAAGAGAGAATGTGGCAAGGGATGCTTTTTTGGCCGTCACAATTCCAAGAACCATTCATTTCACATCCAATTATGAGCCATAATAATAACAATTTCGCCAAGGTTTGCTCCTTAGAAACTGTTGGTCCTGTATAATGAGAGTGGAATTATTTGACTAGCAGCACAGGGTAAGGCAGAGAAACAGTCTGCAAACGTGCCTGAGCACAGGTGAGCCACGCCACAGCAGCACGACCAGCGTGAGAGCCAAAGCCAGATTCACGTGACACGCTTTCAGTGTCCTGCAGAGGTTCAACCTAGTTCTGTGAGGGGGGGGGGGGGCATTACCACGTTTACAGGAAAAGGCCTGCAACAGGAACGTACACAGATGCAACAGCATACTGGCAAGTACGTTTTAAGTCTACTGATGGAAGATATTACTGACCTGACCGTAAATTCCAAGATGAACAATGTCCTGTTAAACTGGGACCGACACAATCAATGACCCAAACTGTAACAGTGAAGAAAACCTCCATATTTCCAATCTGCGATGAGTGCACAGAAAACAGAGGGAATTCAAAGTATACCAGCGCTCCACTATTCAAAAGGAATTTCCAAATTTTTTTTTTTTTTCTTGACAAACAAGAAAAAAAAAAAAAAGTAATTCCCACTGCATCTCAGCGTTGGTTCTGTTCATACTAGGGATGCAAATTATCGATTAATTCATTAATCGTTAGTTGATTGACCTTATCGATCGATTAACGATTAACTGATAAGCGGCTTTTTTCCTGAGAATGTAAATTTCTCATGGTATCAATAGTGTCTTTAACATAGAAAGCAAAATATACTGAATAAAAATGCATGTTATATTGCTAAACTGATGTTTTATTGTACCAGTTGGGATACGGTACAGACAATGGCATTTATGTAGTTTAACAAAATAAAATTATGCACAGAAAATTAAAATACATAAAAAACAGTTGTGCACTGGCTCAAGCTGTTGCACGTGAAACATTAAGCAACATAAAATAAATTTTAAATAGAAATCTAAACAATATGGGTAGGCTTAGCCTACACAATATTAAGCCTATATATAATAATCTGGTAAACTACTTATATGAAAAACTTGAAACATTAGCAGCAGGATTTATAATCCCCATTGGTCTGAGAAAGGTAACAGTAAGATTACTAGCCCTGGAAACTTCAAATTAGAACTGAACACAACTTAAATCATCCCTGAGGAAGGTGACAGTAAAATTAGAGGGCGTCCCTCAGAACAGTCAAATGAAGAGACTACCTCTCCTGAAACAAAAACATTCCTGTCTCAATGTGTTTTGAATAGGCTCCTGACCTAGACCCCTGTATTTTTGTTCAAGAAAATAAGCATATTAACATGGTCAGGAGTAAGTCGTGTGCGCAGCCTGTTTACAGTGAGACCAGCTGCTGAGAATACGCGTTCAGATGGGACCGACGTGCCCGGTATGCACGCAAATCCTCTGAGTAATGCCCTCCGCTTTCCTGTGGTCACATACCCGCCTTGCCACCACATCAGCGATTGTAGGTTGTGATGGCGATGGACTTCCTCCCTGCAACACGGCTGCATGCAAGTTATGAAGGTGGTATCTTAGCGAACTCGTAGAGCTGTTGAACTTAAACGTAGTACTGCAGAGTTTACATTGGGCGTCTTTATCATCATTAATTAATTTGAAATGCTCCCACACTCCACTCCGTTTTGACCGCCTCATGTTTGTGTCGGGTCTCGCCACCCGCGATAATCTCGTGTAAAGTTCAAGTACGTCCTGTGGAAAACGGCCTTGGATTACAATGTTAAATTACCGACAATTAATTTAATTAATCGATTAAATTCTTATCGACAATTAATCGATAGTCGATTAACCATTTACATCCCTAGTTCATACAGAAATAATACGAAAGAAATCAAAGAATTTACCAATAAAGGCCTTTGAATGTCAAATCCCATGAAGAACACCCTCAATTCAGGGTTTTATTTTTCTTTTGTGTTTTTGTGTCAAGCAAGCAAACAAAAAAATAAAAAATAAAATAAAATAAAATAAAATAAAATAAATGTTTGCTTTGCTTTTGGAAGCCAAACTAGATCTGCAGACTAGTAAGTCTGCTAAATTCAAATAAACTACTCGACTGGATATTTGCATTATTTATTTCACTGGCTTGTTGACACTTCTGACCATGTGGATGATCTGTCACGGTACGAAACAGAAGCGTAGTGAAGACTGGACTGGATGATATAGAAGTAATAGAAAGAGAAGCGTGTGCAGATCTCAGTAGTTTCCTGGAAAGCTCCGTGCGGTGCTGCAGGCCGCGGAGCGAGGCGACAGGAACTCACCGCCGTCGTCGTGTTTGTTAGGAGGGAGGGGGGTTATTTGGAGTTGGCGCTGAACCTTGATCACTGCAGGACCTGTCATTTCACTGTTTTGTGTTTACTGATGGATTGGAAACGATGGGATAAGATGGGGACGTGTGTGTGTTGGGCTTGCGCTGTCCCCCTTGGTGCCTCCTGTATATACTGAGGTTGTGCTGGGTTGTGGCTGTCATCTCATATTATCTTGAGACTGACGTGGGGGGGGGCTGGTACCGTAGGTGAACGGTACAGAACATCAAAACAAAGACAGGGGGCGAGCAGGGAACTGGGGGTAACATGGAGCATACAGAAAACGGCTGCAGTGACTCATCATCAGTGTTGTATTGGGTTGTACAGATGCGAACATACCCTAGTAGCAGTAGATCACTGAGCTGATTGACTTGTTTCCCTTTACATTTCTATGCTGCCTTCCATTTTGCATGTTGTTGCCTTCTTTTCACAGCAGCTGTTGTTAATAATGCTGCTGAATGTGTCTCTACATCTCATACCCGCCACATGCTGAGAGCGAATGATGCAGGGTTCACTTGGTTGGATAAGCAGTGGAAGGCCCGTGAAATATGAGTTAGGAGATGCTGCTGGTAAATAATCTAGATTTGCGATGCTGCTTTGATACGGCAACATAAATGAAAACAAGCGTTGTAAACAACTACAGAGGGTGGACAAAATATCAGAAACAACAACACACACTATGAATTAAAAGACTGCAAGGTTCACTGTGAGTCAGCTGCTTCATTGTTTATAAACTACTTATGCAAACTTTAGTTTACTTTTTTACTTACAGCTCATTTGATGAGGGGGTTGCACGGCGACACTGCTTCATATTAACAAAGGTTGCGAACTACTACTCTACACAAAAGGTAAAGGTCTCACGCCCGACATGAAATGTGCATTCTGCTGAAACCGTTCTTCATCTACATCTCCATCACACTTATCAAAAAGGGGAGGGGGGAGCAAGAGATCGCTCTTCCGGTGTCACTGAAAGACACAGAGCGGTAATTTGTTTGCGCAGCAGAGCCTTCATGCCGCCATCGGAACCGACCGGCCTTGACTCAAAGCAAACACCTCAGCGCTCCTCTCTCCCTCGCTGTGTCTGCCGAACAAAAACAAAATGCTCTTACGGAGCAGAGAGGAGGAGACAGTTATTAGCGCTCTCTGATGAGTCTCTTGGCCTCAGTCTGGGTTCGCGTATTCCGCTGGCTGATTCAATTACAACAGTGAAGTACAGTGCTACAGGTGGTGTATGGAAATGGAAATTCGAAAGCGGTTACATCCTTTGCGTGAGGTGATGGCAACGTATAGGAGGTACGCACACAAACACACACAGCGACACACACACACTGTGACCGCATCTGTGACAGCAGGGGGCGGCGGTTATGTAATTAGACATCAAGTGAATTCGGCCTCAGCGGTGCGGTAATAAACAGGCACAGAGACAAGGAGAGGGGCAGCTACCTGTGAGGCAGGTCAAACGCGGCTGTACGTTCACGCCGTCAACGCCGGCGCCCTCTCTATCTCCCGCTCCATCTCGCTAAAACATGCATAGCTGAGTGCTGAGCTCTATAAATAACACTGTGCTGTCAAGCTGTCAGATGGATTAGCGCCTGCTGAGTGTATGAGGTGGCCCCAGGGCAGCCCCAGGGACCGGGAGACAAACTAACCATTCAGTTACACCTACAGTCGAGCGATGAGCTGGATGAAATCAAAATCTATTTTGCTAAAGACCTTAAAGATTTTACTGTTGTTAAAACTTTTTTTAATTAATTAATTATGAGAGCAGTTTTTTGTAATTTCACAATTCTGGGAATCTTACTTCTCAAACGAAAGATGTGACTGTCAGTTTCTAAACAACAACCAAAAATATAAAAGAAAAATCTGCAAACTGTGTCTCAGAAGCGAGAAACAGTGAGGGAAAAGACACTAAATCAAAAAGACCTTGGAAGCATCATTTTTGCCAAATCTCAACACGAGATCTTTGCCAGCAAGACGGCGACGATTATGTCAACGTGTCGTTCTCTGTTGCTTTCCTTTTTTATCCCCTTGTCACTGTGCAATTTTATTTCTAGCTCAAGTATTAAAAGTCATTTCTTAATTTCAAAAATATCTGATTCTCTTTTTCTTTTTCTCGGTGAATTTTGAGTGAAAAATATCAGTTTTTATTTTCATTAAACTTTTATTTACCTTTTCGGCGACTGCAGCTCTTCTGCTTGAGGACAAGCTAGAAATTGATAGTTTTTTTTTTTGAAAACAAAAACACAGTAACAGTAAAAACTGACCCGGCTAACGCTCATAGCTGAATTTGCTCAGAGAAACTTCTGCAGCATCTCATTGTGGAGCTGTAACAGAGCCAGAATGGATCACTGAACTTCTGAGGGCAAATTATGAGCACGCTCACATGCACATGGACACGCAACAGGCACGCACGCTTGTACACGAGAACCCACACAGATGTGGACGACGAGCACTCTCTTGTACGGTGTTTAGACTTGACATCGGGAATCGATACAGTCTGATCGATACCGTTGGCTCCTCTGACTTCACACACACCAGCTGCTGTTAAGACGATGCCAGTGGCACAGATGGAAGTTTTCGTGTATCTGGAAAGCTATCAAAAAGCTCTGTGGTTTGACAGCAAAGTGTTAGCGAGTCTCTGTTCGAGGCCTACCTGAGCACTCTCTGTTTCTTGTTACTCATAGTTTCCCTGCAGAGGTTTTTTTTTTTTTTTTTTTTTAATTCTTTGTTCTGCGTTCAGTTGTTTTACTCTTCTTCATGCTTTCAGACACTGTGTAAGCCTTTCGCAGTCACTGCCCAAGGCTGCATCCATCAAAGCAGTCGAGGCACCACAGCCAATTGATTCCCTAATCGAATATCATTATTACCAGCAATTAGCTTGCACTATGACTTCAGTTAAAATCGCTAATTAACAAATGTGTGAGCCGGGAAGACAAAAGATGTCTTCATGAAACGCGAGGCGGCGAAGACGTGCACCAGCGCGCAATGTCCCGCGTCTCCGCACGGCAAGATACTGAGGAGCTCCTATTAATCACTTTGCTGTCGTCGTGGTGCTCGACGCGGCGTTCGCTGTGATGGGAGCCCACCTGTTTGTATCTGATGCTCGCTCAGCAGATGGCCCACCCAAGGAACGGTGCTGGCTAATTGCTGTTGATTCATACACAACATCCAGCATGCTTTTTTTTTTTTAATGGAGACACGCTTTCTTTAGTGAATAAAGGGGGCGGGGTTACCTGTGAGAGACAATCTCAGAACATATGAGACTGTAACTCTGGGGTTTGTGTGAGAGCATTAGCCTACGGTTTTTCCATCCTGCAGAGATGAAGTTTATAGGATATGCTGAACACTCATGGAGTTTAATGCAGGCCTGTCATTCCAGCTGCACCCTAATAGGCCAAGGCTTGAACACACACTCGAGTGCACGAGCATGAAAAACACACACACACACACACACACACACACACACACAAAAGAAACACAGCGAAAGCAGAAAGTCAAATGTCAGTGGAGGGGGAGTTCGGAGGGCAGCGGGAGGGGGGCGGTTGCTTTTAGCTCGACGGCGGAGGTCTGGGATGGAGGTTGGAGATCGGCGAGAGTGGTCATGGTCGGCGGGTGTCTGCTGAGGTCTTTGTTAAAGCCCATTCTCTCTGTGACTGCGGGGGGAAGCGGAGAGCGTCGGAGGCCGGTCGAGGAGACGGAGAGGAAATCAATGGAGCTGCTGGAGACCATCCTCTCGCTCGGCACGACGCTCACACTCACACAGCTCTTGTGGCTTTCTCCCGCTCTCTATACCTCAGCTTGACCCCTTCTTTCCCTTTCATTTCCACTCTCCATCTAACAGTCCGCCTCAGTCTCTGACGTCCTGTCCTGAGCCGGTGTCTGTCGCTTTTCTATATTTTCTTCCTTTTCCTCCCTTGACGGTAATACTTCACGAGAAACCAGGCTAAAATGCATTGGATGTTCGCCCAGTTGGATCCAGAAATCTGTAGCTGAGCTTGAATGTGCAGCTTATGAGGGAGCTGAATATCATGAATAATAACTACCAAGCTTCTTACTGTTTTAACACACACACAGGCTCACACGACGCCTGTACTTGCATTGTACGCAGCCACAATTGCCCACAGCTATCATCCATTGTTTTAGACGTTTAATTGGAAACACAAAAGCAGCCCACGCTCCTGCTAATACACACAGTGCATCCAGCCCCCAGAGATCTCACCAAGATACATTTACAGTCTCCCCCACAGGGGAGCGGGAGGAACGGGGCCGTCCAACCTCCATCTGTCTCTCTCGGCCTATAAGCTCAGGGACATAACACTTTCCTCCTCGATAAACAAGGTGTGGGCCACTAAGCACCGCTCCCCGCTAAAGACTTCTGAATGCAGCTGACCACAGCTTATCTGACTGGATGTCAATAACAACACTACATTTTTTATGCTCTACTTCCTCGAATTCGAGCCTATTAATCTGGCTAGACTGTGTAGGTAAAAAAACAAAAACAAAAAAAAAACAGTGCCTTAAGGTCTGATACAATATCTTTGCCCCTTTGTAACTTAACTTGTCGAGAATAATGCATGAGGGTGCAAAGTGCATTCAATATCAGCGTCTCGGGCAACCCAAACCTCTCTATCTCCACTTGATATAATAAGCATTCACACAGTGAGGAAGAAGCAGGAGGAAGCCTGAATCAATGTTTTATTTAAAGAAATAGACCCGAGATCATTTGCTGTAAAGCTCCACACACGCTTCGGTACAAACTGGTCTAAGCTGAGAATCCAAATATTCGGAGCAGACTGATAAAATGTTTGTGCTTCTGATTAAATTTTGCTGTACATTCATACATTCATATGATTTTTTTTTGTCGTTCCTTCACTCACTGTTTTTCAGCCATTGCATCTTCTCACTTCTCACTTTTGGAATAACATAAACCACAGTTTGTGCTGAAGTGTTGATCCACCAGGGACACTCGGATGATTTTGGCATCTATGAATTCACATGTTGCCTTCAATAAAAAAAATAAAAAAAAATCGTATATATGCATTTGGAGTCGTGCTGCAACAGACGGAGAAATATTTTCATTATTAATTGTTTGGTCTCTAAAATGAAATAGCAAAAGAATGACTTTACTGTTATTGCAATTAGACTCTAAGCTGTTAATGTAAAAACATCACTTTCTCCAGTAACAGCAGAGTAATATATAATTTTCTGCAAATACATTACAGCTCCTGGCATGATGAAAACTGTGTTATTGTGTTACACAGTTCAGCAGAATGACACTGTGACACACGGAATTAAAACCTGTGTTAATATCTGTGTAGGAGAATGATTTAGCCTCAGATCATTGGCTCGTCAGCTGTCGGAGCATGCGGTGTGCAGCTGCCTCTGCACTGCTGCACATGCCAAATTGCACCATTTGCAGGAGGACGGAACATAAATAGGACGAAATGTCACAAAAGGCTGCGTGGAAATGAAATGCGCCCGAAACAAGTGCAGATTATCTCACATTTAAAAGTGTGTTATGTGAAGTTAAGAGTGTGACCATAAAACCTAAGTGTCCTGGTTAAAATCAAATGTCCACAGCAGCAAACAAACTCAGCAAACAATCTGTCAAAGCACCGGATGTGAAAACAAAGAATCTCATCACATTAGACGATGGTGAAACACAGATGAGGGTGTGGACGACTTCGTGCCTGAGTCTGAGGTGAAATCCAATCTGCCAGACAGTGACAGCTAAGGATCAGTTTGAATTTCACAAAGCAATTTAAATAAAGAAAGTAAAGTGATTACTTTCTGCTTTGAGTAATCTTTCTTTCCAGTCTCAGCAAACACGTTAGTGGAAAGAATTTAGAACTAATGTGAACAAATAAAATTCATGAAACTGAAATTTGCACATGAACACATGAAGTCGTGTGACAGCTATGAAAGGGTGATTTCTTCAGTGTAGTGATGTATTCTCTGATGACAAGGCTATCACAGCAGTATGCTGATAAAGAACACAACTGCTTTAAGTGGAGTTTATAGGGATTAGCCCATTAGGCTAAATCAGCTAATTACATGGAGATTTTCTTACGGTTCCTATGGCTAATTAATTGGAAAGACGACCACCACTGTGTTCGGGGAAATGAGTCCTCTCAGAGCGGATGAGGTAAAACACAAAAACACTACATCAGGCACTTTTGCATGCACCTGAGAGGAGCGAGTTTTCTTCTCAACTTAACAGCAAGAAAAAGATCCGCCTCTAATTTTCACCTGCAGAGGAAAGGATGACAAAGGGGAGAGTTCGGGAATGTAACGCTCTTATTCTCTGGTGTTTAAATTAGCAGCACACTGTACTTCGTTCAGTAAAAGGTGAGCCAGGTACTGCAGACTGAAAATGAACTGCACCGTGGGCAGTGGCTTCACTAAAAGGACAAATCAGAAAACATCCTAAGCAATTAGATTAAAAAAGTCCAAATCAATAAATGGAAAATATTACAAAACTAGTGTCTCAGTAAAAATACTCCAGTTAGTGGCTGAAGAACTAGCTCATAAAGATGTCAACCGAAAGCCAAATCATCAGGTGCCGTCAGTAAATGTTTATTCCGAGAGAAAATGTTTACTCACGGCTTTTTCTGAAGATCATTTTGACTTTTGCTCTAATGTTTCCGTACAGCACTTTCTGCGCCCCGAGGCCATTTGCAACCTGTGACGACATACTTACAGCTGAAGATGAATTTTGGCAAATGCCACTAGCCAACATCATATCAATTAGAGGTTGCACCTGTGCTTAAGCCAATTATGCACATCCACTTGAAAAGCAAATGACTCACGATGGGAACATCACATTATGTAAGTCCAGGAAAAAAATAATGTACAGGAAGTGCTTGGAGCAGAAACAGGCAGGACAGCAAAGTTTCTAAATTTCATTTAGGGACGATTTTAAGCTCTGAGAGAGGAAAACAACAGTAAGAGGAAGAGTGCAACAACATTTCTGTGATGCTGTGTTCATTACAGCATCTTGCTGACCTCAGGTGCCTCAATCAGCCAGGTGTAACCATACAACTCCCACTCTCACAGCATGGAGAGTGTCTAACCTTGAAGGCTCTCAAGCTGTAAATTGACAGTCAAAACGCTGCTGGCTTTTATACAGAACCTTGACGCAGACAAGTCGAGTCTGGTCTGGTCAGTCGTTTAACTCTGAGAGACCAGAAATGAATAAAAAGTACAGAAGAAAAAACATAACATAAGAAGTTAAGAGTGAACTCGGGAACCAGACTACAACTCAAGGATGAAAGAGGTAGTAAAAAAGAAATAAAAAAGAGGGATAGGTGAGGAGTGAAGAGAAGAGATACCAAATAGAAAGAGACAGATATGCAGATGGACAGAGATAAAGAGAAACAGACAGAGGAATGGACACAACACAACATGGTCAAAGTAAGTGGACACACAAACATTATGCCTATAAGTGACTGTTGAACAAAACCATGGGCGTTTATATGCCCCACGATTCCAGGAAGGCTTTCCACCTGAGTTTGGAACCTGGAGTCAGGGATCTGCCCCCATCCAGCCACGAGGGCATTAGTGAGGTCCGACACTGATGTGAGGCGATAAGGCCCGGCTCAAGGTCGGCGTTCCAGTTCATCCTAAAGGTGTTGGGCGGGGTTTAAGGCGAGACAGGCAGACAGATTGACAGACAGAAGGAGAAAAAAATGACATGGTGAGGAAAAGGACAGACAGAGAGAAAGAGGTGGATAAATAGAAAGTCAGACAGAAAGATAAATAAAAGAATTAAATAGATGACCAGATTGAGAAAACGATGGACAGAGAGACAGATGGATAGTGAGGGAAGCAGAGAGATAGAGATAACCACAGGTAGGAGGAGGGACAGCCAGAGAAATGCAGTGAGAAAGATAGATGAATAGAAATGCCTTGATGGAGAGAAACAGACGGACGCAGATACAGAGAGGGAAAGAGAGAGATTTTAAAAAAATACAGATTATTGACAGAGAAATGTAGACAGACTGTCAAGAGAGAGAGACAGAGAGACAGATGGACAGGCGGATACTGTACGCTGACAGACAGAATGGTAGAGAGGGACAGACACTGACAGACCTATAGACACAAGTTAGATGCTAGGTACTGTAGACAGAGACAGACAGAGCGAGAGAGTTAATTCCAACTCTCACAGACTTGCTCACAGGTGTGGGTGGGTGGAAGAGGAGGAAAGAATGAGGGAGAGAAGGGGAGGAGAAAAAAAAAATTCAAATGTCTGGGTTTTCACACCGTTAATTTAGCCGTGCAGAGCCCCATCGCACCATTCTCTCACTCTTCCTCGCTCCTGTCGGAAACATGCTAATTAGGGAAGCCGACTGACGTGAGCGAGGTTTAAAGGGTAATTAGCATAAAAATCCTACATGCTGTATTTTTACTTTCTCTAATCAACACCCTCACACATACACATTTTTTAGATGTGAGAAAAAGCGGTTTGACGCAATTAAAATGAAAATTAGCATCCAGGAGAAGGGGGGTGTGTGTGGGGGGGGTAGACAAAATGTTCTCCCCCTGCATTTTGTTGTTTTTCTCGTCGCTGCACTTTTTAGAGACTCAGAAAAAAAGAAAAACAGCGGATAATGTAATTGTTTTTACAAATAGAAGACATGTCGAGTGACAGGAATGCAGTGTTCTCTGTGTAGCTGCTATCTCGTTCTCTGTCACCCACTGACAATCTTATCTTTGCCTCTCGGGAACGTCGATTCACTGTACTCAACATGGTGAAAAATATTTTTTAATTCTCTTACACAGTCTCTCGAGCAGACTCTGGCAAAAACAAAAAACAGTCTTCTTAAGATTGGCTTGAAGTCCTGCTTAGGAGGCACCGAAACACTGAAAGTGCCTGATAAAAAGAAATTATTATGTTGATCTATTTGTATTTCACTAAAAGGACATTCACATGACTCAGGACACACTCGCGTCTGTCCCACCTATTCAGTGCACGGTAGACCTGAATCAGAGAGCAGGCTTTGTCATTTCCTTTGTTTTCCTGTTTGGATTCCTTCTACACCAACTATTCGCGCTGAAGATATTTCTCCCCCCCCTCCCCGTTTGCTTATGAAAGGAGAAAAGAAAAAGATTTAAGCTCAGTTGAAAAGTCCAAAAAAGCTCTCTGCAGGGTCAAGACAAGACAAGCTGGGCTGAGGGTGAAAACAGTTACTCTGCAGTACTGCTGCTGAAACTCCAGGCTTCATGACGTATTGTGCAGAATCTCATTTTTATCAGACCTGATGGTTTGGCTGCTGCTCTTTGTCAGGTTGTAACAATATCTTCCTGTGCTTCGGCTGACAAGTAGCGGCAGCAGCAGCAGACTAGGCACAGATTTATCCAGGGAACCAAGATCATTATTGAGCTAACACAATATTATTACTCCACATAAAAAAAAAGTAACAGAGCCAGCTGATTGCACATACAGGCGGTAAAAGTGTCATTCCAGTTGAGTTATTTTTCCTTCTTCTTATCTATTCACACGCGTACCTGTACATTATGCAAAAAAATCAAAGTAACTGTGTACTGTATACTTTGAATTGCAGGGTAAGTCTGAAGTACCACAGTAAATTCTAGATGATCCAGGATTGCATCCTTGATATTTTAGATAGGAAATTATAAACTTCACATATAATTTTTTTTTTTCCCCTAAAATACTGTAATTGAATGGATAAGATACAGGGAAGACTGAACACTTCACTGCTTTTCAGTTCAGAAGGCCTTTAAATACTTTAAAAACCAAAGTAAAACTAATGTCAGCCTCAAGCAAGCATTTCAGAACAGCTGTCAAAGAACTTTCAATTAAGCCCAAATTTCATTTTCTCCATAACTACTTCTGAATTACTGTAATATCTCAAAAAAGCCGCCACTGACGTCAAACTTCGCCTCGTTTCTGCTCAGACTGTTACAACGCAGGGATTCAGTTTTTGTCTCAGTGCTCAACTACTTTCCTGATACCCTGCAAGCAGAGACGGGGAGGGGGGGGGGGGGGGGGACTTGACCTTGGATCCCTGTCTCACCATATTGCACCACACCTGGGACGCCCAGAGGGGACAGGGAAATACGTCGGCCCTAGGAGCTCTGCAGATGGACTGAAGCCTCAGTCCAGAGGGAAGATGGGCCTGGATGGGGGCAAGGAAGGGGGGGGGGGGGGTACTCTAAGATGCCTTGAGGGATCCATATGCTCTGCTGACTCAAGCCAATGACACCGATGCTTACGATTGGTTCAGAAATAGGCCAAACTGGGTTTGCTGTCCTCCAGTGCAGCGAGAACTCTAAAGATTTGTTTCAGGATGATGAAGATTAGGAACGTTATTGTTGTCGAGGTGAAAAAAGCATCTGAAGCAACTGAATTAACAAACTCTGAACTGAATCCCAGGATTCCTGTGCACCGAAAACTTTTATAAAAATTTTAATCCGATTCCAAAAAACTTCTCATCGGTAACCAAGTCCACAGTAAACACGTAATCAAACAAACTGCAATATTGGGGAAAAGGCTGGTATTTACTCAGTGCTGAAAAGCTAATACACCACTCTGACCTTATATACTATAAAGGAATTACAAGTTCAAATGTTGAGAAAAGTTAAATATCAAAAAGTCTCTCAAGTGCCCCTCTCTGCACTCGTTTCATCAAAATTTCCCACTCCTCCCTGCGCTCTCTTCATCTCTCCTGTCCACAGTATTAATCCTACAATAAGCTACTTTCTGCCATGATGGAGGCAGCAAAGTGTGTTAGTAGTGGCCCTGCCCTCCATCGACAGTACAGCTCCAGACCTGTGACCGCTGCCATTCCCGGTGTCTTGTATCCACTTTCATACGTACACGTATTTCCTCGTACACCCATCCCTGGATTTCAATCCACCTTAAACGCTTCTTCGATGTATTTACACAGGATAAAGAATGGGAACATCATCCATAGCTTCCACGCTGCATGTAAAACGGTGTCGGAATCAAACACAGTAAGAGTGGAGACTGATGCAGCTGTACAGGTTGTTGGAAGTCGACTTGAATGTCATTAACCGTGACCTAACTAATGCCATGAAGCTTTGACAGGACGCATGTGAGTGTGGTTTGTCCCAGTAGCCTCACTTTCAGTCTTGAGTACTTAAGTGAGTATTCACGAGCCCACAGGTACATTTAACTTCTCCTAATACTGCTTCCAAGAAGTATTAAGACCTAATTGTACCCCACAATTCTCCACAGCCTACTGTGTCACACACACCAGTCCAGGTCTTGGCAGTAGTCCATCTAAAGACTGACTTTTGGACGGATAATAATCAACAGTCATGAGGAAGTTGAAGTTTGTGACATGTTGGATTTAGAACAGATATTATTATGAATTCAGGACGGAGCTGCTCTGGTGGCAGTATTATGTGCTTCGCTGAGACATGGCTGCAGAAGCATATTCCAGGCTGTACTGGCTGACAGAGACCGCAGCCAGAGCAGGCAGAGGGAAGGAGGGGGGACTGCAGTGCTCGTGAACGACAGATGGTGTAATCCCGGACATGTTACTGTGGCAGGGCGTCTCTGTGGCCCGGACACTGAACTGTTCACCACAAGTCTGTGTCCATATCATCTGCTGAGGGAGTTCACGTGTGCCGTGGCTGCTTGCATTTCGCTATCAGCTGCTGCCGACGTAGCATGTGACGTCGCCAAGTCCGTCACCGCTACATCACAGACACCCACATGCTTTCCTGGTCGTCTCGAGAGACTTTAACCACACTTCTCTTCCTGCCACACTAACGACTTTTAACCAATTCGTCAACTGCCCCACCTGAGAAAATAAAACTCACAGAGTGCTAAAGCGAAACGTGCACACACTTCCACTGTCCATGACTGCATGACGGAGTGCTTAAACGTCTGTGAGGACACCACCATCCCCACCAGGACGGTGTGGTGGTTCCCCGACACCAGCGACCTGAAGGAGCTGGGAGAAGAGAGCCTTCAGGGACAGGCACAGAGGCCTACTGGAGAGCATGAGGAGGGACCTGAAAGTGGGGCTGAGGGACAGCAAAGACGCGTACAGAAGGAAGCTGGAAAACAAGCTCCTGCAAAAATAACGTCAAGGATGTGTGGTCTGGTAAGAAGAAGATCAAAGGTTTGAAGGCTGAGGGGAATCAGGCCACCGAGCTACCTGCTTCCCTGTCACACCTCCCCAGCGATTAATACCACTGGCTTATAGTGTTACTATGCCCATTATTTATATTAATTTATATTTTTATAATTTATTTACTCTGTTCAGTTACTGTTATTGCCTTTAATTGCATTGTTTGTTATTTACCAACCTTGTTATTTTTTAGATTCGTGTGAAGTGGCTGCTGTAGCACTGTAATTTCCCTCTGGGATCAATAAAGTACTCTATCTATTACTCATGTCCAGACGCACTTATGACAGGAACTCCACTGATGGTGATCACACAACACTAACAATCTGTGAGGACTTTTTACTGTGACTTTATTGTCTAAGAAAACTGTTGTAATTGCTGCTGGTTGACTTTGTTTTAGATCTTTTCCCTGTTTTTGAACGGCTTCTCCACCGAGCAGCACGAACGCCATCTGATGTAAAGGAGCGCGAGGTCCTCGGTCTCCTGACTGGAGAGCAAGGTGCTGTTGATGCTGACAACGTGCAGTGTGGTGGCAGCAGTTGCCAAGACAATTATCACCTCCTGTATCAGCGTTGGAGGTGTGAGACCCGCCCAGCCCGTCCCCGCGGTGATGTCACCGTTACCACGGATACTCAACACAAAGGCCAGAAGTGTCGCCAAGCCCAGCAGGGGGAGTGAGGGGGCTGCTCGTACCATTAACATACCATCCCAACTCCCCCCCTTCTTCGTAATGCCGCCGCCCTTCTCTCACATCGTCCTCGGTCCTTCTGATCACCCCGTGCCATTTCCCTCAGAGCCGACTGCCATCTGTGCTCTGAGAAAGACTCCCCATTTGGTTTTTTTTCTGGATCTCTCCCCCACTCTTCTTCTCTGTCTTCTGACTTGCAAGATGCAGCCGCAGGGGTTCTCAAACTCTTTCATGTCAGAGACCCCGAAATAAGCCCGCATTAGTCCACGGACCCCCCTTTGATAAGATTTCATCCAAGGCAGCCATATGGGAGAATCTTTGTTGATTTAGTATAGAATTTCAGAACTGACTACGCTGTATGCGGAGGGCTGAAAACTGTGATTACTCATTCTTATACATTCTGTAACTGGGGTCATTCCTACTAAATTGAATTACAGTGAATTTTGGTTTCGTTAGGGGCCTCCCAGGAACCACTCTGAGGACCCGGGGGATCCCAAACCCCACTTAGAAAGCCACCGCAGCTGCATGTAGAGAGCAAGAGACAAACAGTGCGTGTGAGAGAGAGAGAGAGAGAGAGAGAGAGAGAGAGAGAGAGAGAGAGAGAGAGAGTTGCAACCTAAAACTAATGTTCTCTTCCTCCAAAGGCCTAAATGTAATAATAAGTCCTCAGGCTCCTTTCTGCAGCTGTCAGAAAGATCAAGTTACAGCCCCATATGAGCAAGCACAGTAAGTGTGTGTGTGTGTGTTTGTGCAGGGGTTTATCTGTGTGTGTGTGTGTGTGTGTGTGTGTGTGTGTGTGTGTGTGTGTGTGTGTGTGTGTTTGTGCAGAGTGTACTTAACATGATGAATTGCCATCTGCATATGTCTATATAACCAGCTTGGCTGCTTCAGCGAGCCAATGACCTGACGACCAAAGGGGATCTTTAAACACCTGATCCTTATCTTTATCTTATTTCACACTCATCCTGTTCTCATCATTATCTTTATCATTTATATCGATTTCTTTTTACCTTTAGCCAGCATAATCACACCGATGATGCTAACATACTGATGTAGAGCAGGTATAATGTTTACCATGTCCACCATCTCAGTTAAGGAAAAGGACAACGTAAAATTTTGACTACTATCTATAAATACTGCACTAGATGAAAAATAAGGGATCTTGAAAGACTTTAGGATACGACGTGCAGGAACCATGAGGGTCTGTACAAAATTTCGGATCCATCCAGCCAGCTGCCATCTCTGCCACCCTGATGGAAAACGACTCAAGCTGAAAACCTACAAACGTCACACACTGGAAATTTTGAGGAAATGTAAAACAGATTTAATGCAGCCATCGTCAGTTCTGCTTTTGCTCTCCTGTGAACTTTCAAACGTTGCACTGCTCTTCAGCGCTCAGCCACCGGTCTCGTCTCTATTTTACCTTGCGCAGACGTATACACGGTATGTGCGTGTACATTTATGTATTCAAGACCAAAAGAAAAAAAAAAAAAAGAACAGAGGATGATGCACTGCAAAGGCTGCACTCTGAATATCACAGGGCATACTAGGCCAAGCAAACCTTAGAATTACGAGACCCCTTCCACTTACTGTAACTCTGTTCCTTAAGGACAGACAGCCTCATTCAAGTGCTGTCAGTTCCATTCCATCTATTCCTCTGATCCTTTCTGTAACGGCCAGTTAAATAGCCAGTAATGCCTTTTAGCCTGTTAGTGCTGGATGCTAGTGAGCCCAGACAGACTGGGATGGACATATGGAGGGAGTCTGGCGACAGACTCGCAGTCCTGATGCCAGCTCTTCAGAAACATTTATACACACTCGCACACACAAATACATCTCAGCGCTCCTTCATATCTGTTGTCCAGAGCTCTGAGCCATCCCTACTTCCTGCTGTCCGATTATCTCAGAACCTGCTCCACACGAGCATCGTGGGAATTTTGGAACCTCCTCGATTTCCCATCATCCCTCTCGGACAAGGGCAGGCATCCAAGACGAAGGCTGGACAGCTCTCCGTATTCGCAAACGCCCACCCACAGAGAGGGAAGATGGGACGGCAGATAAAGGTGAACGCGGCGAGCACAAAGCTTTGTTCAAAGAACAGTCCGGCATGGCTCGCTTCCCTCCCTCACATCTTTGTCTCGGTGTCCTCTGCCTTGCATGGGTGTGTGTCAGCTCATTGTGTGTGTGTGTGTCGTCTGGTGCCTGTGCTGACAGCTGGCCTAGAAATCCTTTCCAAGAGTCACAGGTTGAGTTCTGTGTGAAACCGAGAAGTATTACTGGGAAGCCAGACTGCCAATGAGACTGCTTGCTGTCTCTATTTTTATGATACAAACATGTGAATGCAGAATCAATCACTCTTTCCTCATATTGGTCTGATCCCGACTAGACTTTTGTTTGTTGTTTCATACGGTGCTGGTGACATTATTCAAAGCAGGTCTTTTTTATTGGAGCTTTTTCTTTGAATGATAAAACCTAAAATCCAATAAGCTTTCAGTTCAGCTCCATCCCAGGTCTTTAGACTGTTATTATGGAGCATCAATAAATTATGACCTTGTACATTCTATTCTATTTACCCACCTGCCTAATTATAACATCATGATGAGTTACTGCCAGCCTCTACTTCACGATTTCCAGTGCCAGGACTTTTCTCCTTCTTTGCCCTCACAATCTCTGCACATCCCCAAACCTGTTTATGATTAGAGCGGTGGGTTAAAGACAGCAGGTGTACTAAAGCGTCCCACTGCAGTCCTCCATCTAGACCGGACTTTAATCTTTAATCCATCCAACTGTTGTCTAATTCTTCTCTCTCCCGGAGAACAGCAGCAGACGTGTCTGTTCCTTTGTGAATAATGAATGCTCCGGGATACTGTGTGAAGCTGCAAAAACCTATTTTATACTCTTTTTCCGCTGACATTAATTTGACGTGACTCGACCTGCGAATAACCTGTCGTCCACCTGTCACTGTCAGCAAATGAAATCCAGTCTGGTCATATTGTGTGAGTGAGAGGTGGGGGGCAGAGAGGAGTGGACGTCCTGACCTCTCCCACAGCTCTGTTAAGGTTAGAGAGCAGTAAGGGGCCTTCAGAGCGCTGAGGGCCAGCAGTGAACATAAACATACATTCACACACACAGAAAAACATCTACACACACGTCGTGCCGTACACTTATTGGCCTGGACATGCCCGAACGTCCCTGATCGCATAAGATCACAACACCAATAACAACCAACCATCCAGTCCTCTATGCTACACACGTCAGGTCATGTCCCATAACATACAGGCTGAAATATTGAAGGGAAGAATAAAAAATAAAACAGAACTGGAAATGCCATCATCATGCATAAGTAATGCAAAAATCAAGACAAACAGCCAATGCGAGCTCACAGTGAGCACCATGTTAAAGCTGCACGGGGAAGCTACGACAGCCTCCAGTGGCAGCGCGATGTAACGGCTTTCATTTTTCAAGGCCTAAAGAATTTACTGCCCAGAAATTATGCAACACGATACTTAGCTGCTGGCTGACACAGTTTCTTCTCTCTGTTCCAGTGGGGACGGAGATGGCGAGCAGGTTCAGCTGTTGTGAATCCTCCATCTACCACTGGATATTAAAAAAAGCAGTCACTAATCTACTCTTTTAAAATTAAAATAGCCAAACGTTAAAGCTGAAAATTGCCATTTGGAACTTAAAAGATGCTTTACATTAAATATTAAAGCCACTATATGTAGAATTTGAAAGAACAAGATAATTAAACAAGAAAAAAAGAGCTTATACCAAAAAGAAAGTAATAAAGATTGTATAATGATGTAAGCATTCTATAAACGGTGGCTTTAAATTTCATTTTTACTGATTCTGTACTTGGCTTTTACCTTAAATTAAGCTCCTCCAGAGCCTATTAATGATTCATGGTGTACTGCATGGTACACTTGTGTAAAACCATAGTGCAGAGCTTAAAGGGAAATGACAGAAATGATAAATACAAGGCCGTGAGGCTCTACTTGGTGAAAGTGACAGTGACAATGCTCTTTACTGTTGCAGCTTCGATCCATAAACTTTGCTCTTCACATTTAAATCCTGGATGAACCAGTGGTCTCTGGCAGAATAGTGCTGTAATGCTAATGAGATTAGAGCTTTATCAGAGCACACATAACGTGACAGACTCTTTATTATCCACTCAGAATAGACCTAATTTAATGACATTGATCTGGAGTCTGTTAGAAGCTCAGAGCCTAGCAACAAGGTACAGCAGACGTGGGTGTTAGGTCCGTGTGTAGGTGGACATGTAACTCTGACAAGTGTCTAATTTATTAAATATTGCATTATTAAAAAGTGGATTGATTAGTTATGCTATGGGTCTGTGCTGCTGGATATTTCCATGATAATAAGTTTGACAAAACACACGCACGTATGTTGCTAATAAAGTCTGATGCATTACGTCAAAGTTTTATACATCAAAAGCAACACGGGCAACAATAAGGCTCAGTACAGCTTTCACCATTTTTCACACCTTAAAGTTCTGCTTTGGACACTGACCACTTTGCAGTAAATAAGGTCAATGTAAAGAAAAGAACATCATTTTTTAGCCTTATCTTAAACATAAAATCCACATGTAACAGACAAGTGGTGCATGTGGCCCTTTGTTAGGTTTTTTTTCCTTGTGCTGTAAAATATGTACCAGCAGTGTTGTGCAGGTAGGCATGTTATCACCCTTTCAGGGCCCAGTTGGGGGGGGCAGATATATCTGGGCTCAATTAGTTGCACTGTCACGGCAGGTTGGTGTGCCGGTGGCTTGATGGTCCTGGCTACAGGCAGCTCAGCTGTAAATCAGACTGTGTGTAATAGGCTTCGCAGCAGTCTCCAGGGCTGAGTGTATGTTATGTCTGCACATGTTCCTCTGTGCGTGCGTGAGGCATGCCAGAGCACAGGACGATGACTTTCCAGCATTTTATCGGCCGTTTGGTAATGATGGCGCAGGGTGGAATTGATGCAGGCCTTTAATGGCGGCTGGTAATTTGTGTTAATGCTTTCAGCCGGAGCCCTCCGAGACTTTCAACAAGGAATTTTATGCCTCCAAATGAGGGAAAGGTCACCGCCTGCTTTATTCCATCGACCAGACGGGATCAATGCAGCTAATGTTCTCACCGTAACTTTGTTGTTTCGCCTGGTTAGAAAATCAAAACCATATTTATGACGGCCATTTTTTTCCTTCCCTCTTGGCCGGGCCAGCGACCGGCACGCGGCGCTCAGATGAAAGCGGCAAACCTACGAATCTTTATTCATGTTCCTGTCATTTAAATTCCCAGCTTTGTCCCTTTGTGGCAATCTCAAAGCCCTGTCCCCCTAAAATATTTAAGTGTGGACTAACCAGAGAGCAATAATTTGGTTCAGCTGGGGGGGGGGGGGGGGGGGTATTATCTCTGGCGAGCAGAGTGTAGCCCTGGCAATCAAAGAGACGCCTTCTGCAGCCGAGAGAGGAGCAAGAGACACAGAGCAGGGAAATAATTAGATGACAGAGATCAACAAACACATCAATAAAATGAAAGAGATACGGTGGACACCGAGCGGGAGGAACAAATTGAAGAAAACGGGAAGAAACCTCCTCATTTAGGAAAGTTCATGCATCCAATCACAGCTGAGCACGAGAGCTAAGTATTGACCAGCATTAGCTGAACTGTAATTGGCTCCAGATAAAAAATTCAGACAGCTAAAGAAACAGGTTCGAGAGCGATCCAGGCTCCTGACCGTATTTTTCTATTTATTCAGCCAGAACAAATGGCTTTCATGCATCCATGTCTCGCTTCTTGTGCATGATGGCATATAAGACATCTCTTTTCCTCCAGCGGCCGACACATTGAGCCCTCGCCTCTTTGGCCCATGCAGTGATGCATGGCTGTATCTGTGTACTCACAATTATGTGCGTTTGCGAGGCTGACAGTGTGCCCAGGCAGCAGCGTGTGATGGATGGAGGTGGAGGGAGAAATCTCCAGGGTGCGCAGCTGATATAAAAATCAGCAGTAGGGAGGCAGAAGAGGAGGGTAAGGTGGGGGTGGGGGGTGAGGATACTGACCCTGTCACCCCCCAGTCCTCCCCCTCCTTCATTCATATGTTACTCTCTCTTTCCCTTTTTCCTCTACATCTCCCATCCTGTTACTCATTTACTCACCCCTAAGACTGGGTCCCTCTCAAGCAGAGAAACACTGGTTTAAGAAATGAACTGATCATCAAAGATCCTGAATGACGTCTTACTGAGGCTGACACCATCACAGAGCAGTGAAAGTATAACATACAAGGGTCAGGAAGGTTTAAAAGACCAGATAAAGAGCGCATGTATATCAAGGTAATCAGCATACATCAGCATAACTCTGAAAAGGTCTAACCTTTCCCTGAGACCCTTTCAGCAAATGCCCTTAGTACAAGTACAACATTTCCTCTGCATTTAACACACATCTCAGGCAAATACCCAACAGTTGACATGGTTACCACATTCCTGGTCTTAACATCTTCACTTCATTTCATTGCATTCATTACATTTCTATAAGCGAAATGAGTCCTTGAACACATAATACGTGTCTACAAGTATCTCAAAGAAACAGCTTTGATACTTTCTTAGCTTGAGAGAAGGGTAAATGGTGTGTGACATGATTTTCTCTTGAACTACTTTGACTAAGAGGTTGAGTCAAAATTCCTCTACAAATTAATTCAGTCGGTGTGAAACCTGATTTAAAAATAAAAGAAGTATGAAAGACATTTATTCCACCTGTGGTATAAATGTGACGAGTGACGAGCTACACCACCAGTTTGGGGAGCGACACAGAGCAGCTGAGGCAGTCCAAATAAACAAAAACCAAAACTGACACAGGACCGTGAACGCAACACCTTCAAGTCACTGCAACCCAGAAAATACATTATTTCTTCCTTATTGAAAAAAAAAAAAAAAAAAAAAATCACATTACAATTCAAATGTGTTCATTTAAAGAGGCCTTTTTAAAAACATCTCCGAGGCATAAAGCGCCGCGCAGTTCTTGGCTGTGGCAGGAAATGATAAATAATAAAAGGAGCCTTACTTCATTAGAGGGTGACATTATTTTGAGAACAGATATTGCGCTATGAGACAGAGTGTACAATAACACAATAACAACCATCACCCACTGCTGCCACCGCCGCCGCCTCCCACCTCAGCCTCTTGCTGTTGACAACCCAGGATTGGATATCTTGTGGAGTGCACCGGAGTGAGCACTGTACACAATACAGTACGGCACTCACAATAACACAAAAAGATATTTCCCAATGTAGGCCATAATTATTTCTCCCTGCGTAATTTAATCCGCCAAGTGCATATTCAATTCCGATCCGGGTTTCTTGGTGCGCTGTGAGGTGTTCGGCACGATTGTCTCTGAAATTGGATTATGATAACCTGTCACCGCTTTAATTCCATAAGATATTAGGAGTGGTGGTGGTGGTGGTGGAGCAGAGGAGTGAAGTGTATCGGAAAGGGTGGCGGCGGCGAAGGTGGCGGGGGCTTTCGGCGTTGAGAGAGATGTGTTTAATGCATGTTTCATTCTGTGTTTCCTCGGGGGGGAGAGGGGAATAATGCATGTCTAGTCTGACCTCTCAACACACTTTATTTCCTGATCTCTGACATACCCTTTAAATATCCATTAACAGACGCAGAGAGGGGAGTACAGGAGAGTGGAGGTGGGGTGGAGGCGGGGCAGGGAAGGGGGGAGGGCGGAGGCTGGAGGGCCTTAGGATGCTCATTTCTGCTTGTTATGGACTGCCGACAGAGGAAGGCGGTCTCCCTACGTCTCTCCTTTGCTATCTGACTAATGGACGAGGTCGAACGGCCTTTTTCTTCTGTGTCTGCTGCAACACATTTAATCATCTCCAGCAGCCCCAGAAATCCCGCTTTTGATCTACAGTATTTGCTGTAGAGTTAAAGGGTCAGTTCACCTAAATTAAAACAAGACACAATTTTCTACTTAGGCCAAATGGTGCCAGTCCATGCAGATAGTTTTTGGTTTATGTATCAAGATACTGAGATATCTGCTTCTAAAAATTCTGCCACCCAACCATTCGGTGCTAAAAGCACTGAAGGCTTGACTGTAAACCGAAAGAAGCCCCTCCATTCAACAGCAAAACTTAAATCAAAACTCTCATCCAGTCACTTCGGTTTAACTTCACATCACATTTAAAAATTCAACATCAGCATCCTCCCTTCCCAGGCATCGTGTCCCCATTGCTCTGAAGAGTCCACAGAAGCCGCTGTTTGTAGTTTTCACTGGAGATACTGTTAAAGTAATAATACATGTGAAAACATGTGACAGAGAGGAGGATTATCCGGAACAACCTGGATATTTCTTTCATTCCTTCGTCTGTCTGCCGTACAATTAGAGGCGTCCACGCTTATCAGACGCCATTTGGATTTAAGTTTTCCTCTGTGTGGAGAGCATAGACTGCTTATGGCATGTAACTGCAGTCCACTGTGGTTGGAAAGACACATCTACTTGGCCTTTGTGCCCCGCTGTGCCTTCTCAACTGGACACAAACGCAAGGCTGACATTAAGCATCCTCATCAGACCGGCCCTCTGCTCTCCCTCTGCCGTCAAACACATGCCTCGTGTCCTCATCTTCCTTTTCTTTTTTTTTTTTTTTTTCTAGAAGTATAGCAGGTTTTTTCAGGGTACGAAGTCAAACTCCAACTAATGACAAATATCACTGAGCAAAGTTCTGGGTCACTGACCTTGGAGGCGTCTTTTTTTTTTTTTTTTTTTTTTTTTTTTATCTTTCTTTTCCTCGCTAAAGTTAAAGATGATGGCTCATTTAGATAATGCCTCCATCCTCCAGTGGACTCCCTCTTATCCAGCTTTGGATGGCACTTCCTGCAATCATATCCTTTGATTTTTTTTTTTTTTTTTTTTTTTTGCAAGCTGCTCGAGGTAAAAGCTCTGTTCAAATGAATTCAGATCTCAGCATATTACAGCAAGCACTTACATTTACTGTGTGAATTTGGCTGCACTCCTGCTTTTATCAGTGGAGAGCAATCAAATCAAGCCAATGACAAAGCAGGGCAACCAGACCTTGCTAGCGTCACCAGCAGCACCATTAGACCTCTGTGAGGCCCTGAGATCAGACACGCATTAGGTAACACTTTTTCATGAGAAACGGGCCACGGCAACATCGCTTACCACTGCGGCTATGGAGTTAAACGCTGCACAGGGAAATTTTGCATGCAAACAGGTCTGAGGATGGTTTTTCCCATTTGTCCTGACATTGTTGTCACTGCCTAAGAACACAGTTTCTTTTGGAAAGTTTAGGGAAATATAGAAATAACCCCAAACCCAGGCTTGAACACGTCTCCTTACAACCCTAAGGATGATGTCAACAACAGTACACCCATGTCTTTCTACAATCTCAAACTATGGAGTACAGAAACTCCCTCTACATGTACACCCAGAAAGAAGCACGAGGATGAAGCAAAAGAATGAGGATGTGTCTCCCCAGATTTACTCCAAGCTACGCAACGGCATGCAATTCACTTCAAAAGCAGCAAGTAGATGTCACCGGCTATTTTTTGCCTTCAAACGAAACATACTACTCTCTCGCTCCCAGTGGTATAGTTTAGAAGAAGTGGCCCCATGCGTGGAGCGGAGTGTCTCAGTGGAAGCCTGCTTGGCTTGCCTGCCTCTTTAAACTCTGAGAGGAGAGACGGATCGTGACAGACACTATGATCCACATCAGTTAGCATTAGATCAAGGCAGCACCAAAAAAAAAAAAAAAAAAAAAAAAAACGTGTGCTAGATGTCTCATGTTTGTTTCAGGGCTGTCACAGAGATGTGAGGTCTCCATTTAGAAACCTGCCTCTGAGGGCTATTTATAGCTCAGCATCTTCCAGCAATAGGTCACAGATGACAATGACCACGGATGCTGCAGATTTGCTCAGACACTGAATATTCATTTAGTAAAAGCCTGTAGTTTCACCTCATCTGCATATAACTCTTGTGCTCATGATATGATCTAATCTAAGCATCGGTTTAAGTGCCAGATTTGAATCAAATCCATTAATTTAGGAGCTATTTGATTTGACTAACTGCTTCTTTAAATCTGCATCAGAGCTAATGATACATTTGTGCTCAATTTGTTAGGGGACTAAGTTGAGTTGTGTTAAGAGGCCTGTAGGCATAATGGTCTGTGCTTACCTATGCTTTAATGTGCGCTGAGTAAATCCCATTTCCATCAGGCCCCTCTAATCAAAGATAGAGCTAAATGGAAGCGTGATAAATAGACTCTTACTTCTCTCATTACACACCGACTAAAGTGGACCTAACATCCAACCGCTGCAGAAGCAGAAATGTTCCTATTAAAATCAACATTTTGAAGTTATCAGCCTGTTTCTTACTTTTTTTTTTCCCTCTGCCTGTCCCTGTCGCCCTTTTCCTCAGAAAAAACAGAAACAGGCTTGTTTCAGACAAGCCCAGTTATTGCAAAGCCATACAGAGGCCACAAAGACACAGGCTTTTATAATGCCAACAGTCAGAGAAGATTAAAAAGCATCTCTGTGTCTTCTGCTTTTTTGTTTTTCATCATGGCAGATACATCACAAAGGTAGGGGGGTTTGTGTGTGGGCAAGGAAATGGCTACTGATTCGTTTTCTTCAGAGCGTCGATTCAGAAGTTGGCACCACTTCCACTCCGCTGAGTCCTCCCCCTCACAAGGCCCTTTCTCTCTGATGTCTGTGTCAGTTTCTCTCTGTCTCTCTGTCTTTCTCTAATTTAATAATCCCGCTTTGAACTTTATCGCGCAGAGGCCTCACTTTGTTGGCTGAGCAGGCAGGCAAGGCGTCACGCGGCGGGTAGGGTTCGGGTGTGGGGGCTGACAAATGCAGCCGTTTGCTTTATTGTCTGAGAAAAAGGGAAGAGTGTGGAGACTCGATGCTCCGACTCCTGTGGTTTAAACCTTCTGCAGCTGGTGTTAAACGTAAAGCACCAATGGTCTTGAGACTGATGACTATTGTCCTTACAGCATGTTACATATTAATTGAGCAGAAGCAAAACTGATTCTCTGACTTTCTGAGGCTTTTTCTTGCTGCTACATTAGACTTTGGAGTTAATAAGCAGATCTGATAAAATGCTTCCAAACCACCATCAACTCCTGTATCAGTACTCTGTCGGTTGAAGACTATTCCTCTGAGCAGGATTCAGCTCTCGTTGAAACACCAGCCTGAGGTTATTTCACGGGGCAGCAGGGCATTTTGTGTGAATACTGACAATCAGACATATCTGTGCTGAGATGTGTGCTGGCTCTGGCCCAATCAGTGACCTTTTCTGAATATGTGCGTGTGTGTATATATATATATATATATGTGGGAATGCAAACACTGTTCCTGCGTATACTTTGCCGGAAAGATGAAAGACGTCTGATCAGGGACAAGAGGTTGAGAGAAGAAAGAAAAAGTTTGAGTCGGGCAAAACGGAGACTTCGCTTTATGAAGCAGAGTTAAAGACGGAGTGACGAGAGAGCAGGTGAAAATAAAAAAAAAAACTGGAAGGAAGACACAAGTCAAAGGCTGAAGTTTCTGTACCTCCACCGCTCTTATAAGGTACAACTTTCTTCTTCAAATATGTCATTCTAAAATGAAATGTGATGACAACATTACACAATAAGTTCAGAGCACTCAGACTAATTTCTGACTGCATATTTTACCATGTATGATTCTGAATGCTTTTCTTCTGTCACTCACTAACCAACAGCATCTTTGTGGGAAATTTTGCATGAGAAGTCAGGCTAAATCATTACTGAGATCATTACTTAGGCTTTGATCTTGAAAAGGTCTAGAAAATTTCAGTTTTGAATCAGGCATGGGTACTGGGATACACCGTGTTCTTCAGTGATGCTTTGAAATGCCCTGGGCACGTCTTTTATTTCAGTCACTATTGAAGAACGGCAGCTAATATGAATCCCTTGGATTGATTGTTCACAGTCTTGAAGGATTTCAGGCTATGCTCAGGTTTGCAAGAATATAAAAAGTTCTCACATTTAACTGGAGGCTAAATCTATCTCGGGTTTAAAAGTCATCAATAAAAACCGTGAATATATAAATATACAGTTATACAATCTTTTGGTGGTAAACTGTTAAGCAAACAAGCGAAAGATAGAAAAAAAACAAACAAACCTGGCTCTAAAAAGTGAGTTCACTGTTAAGGACCAACCTGAGGACACAGGTCACTGACGCCTCTTTGCTCTGAATAGATTCCTCTGCACAGACTCCAGCTCTGTAACTGCAGGCAAGTTCACAGAAAGTACAGTGACACATTTTTTGATCTGAGCTCAGAACAAAAGTGCTGCTGTTGCATTTTTTAACTGCTTTCTGATGTTTCATCATTAGCTCTGTCATAGTATTGTAAGATATTTAAGGTCTGTTGGCCTTGCTTTTACTTTCTGCTTTTCTACTCTCTTTCTTCAGGGCTTCAGTGTGCTTACTGTGCCAAGGTAAAGCTTGGGTTTTTTTTTTTTTTTACTTTAAATGGTGCTGTATTATCCAGTGGGGTTAAGCAAGTACAACTAGAAAATGTGCTAATCCTTGTTATGTTAAAAGAACTACAGATTCTGTACTACTGCAAAGTCTATGCACTGAGCAGGCAGGACAGGGATATCTACATGTGTATCTAATACATCCATGGGCTCCACCTTTACATATAACACACTGTTCTCTGTTTTCCTGTGAATGTCTAAGTGGGTGTCAATCTTGTCTCCCAGCAACAATGACAAACAGCTGCACCTAACAATTAACAAAAGCAGTATGCAAGCAAACTGCAGAACAATAATAAACAAGTGTGAAAGCAGATCAGCAGGGTTAGGGGCAGGGGAGAAATTCAAAACACCGCTCAGATTTAAACAAATGAACACAGTGTGAAAACAGCCTAATTACACCGGGATACATATGGCAGCGACATAAACACATGGCTCCCAAACGACAGCACTGAATCTCACATTACAATATACACGCCTATACAAAAACATGCATCTAATAAAGGCTGAACACATTAATCAAAAGATAAATATTACAGATTCTTTAAGACATTGCAACACATGCGGTGACCCATTAAACCGTGCTGAAGCGACTGCAGCATGCCATACCTCAGCAGCCGTCTAGTAAGCAGAACTGATCAGAACAGGCACAGCGATTCAACACACAGTGAGAGTTGACACCTTGAGGTAAATGAAAGGTGATGCGAGAGTGTGTAGATTGTTTTGTCAGAGCGGAGATTCTGCAGATTCTCTGTAACGGGTGCCACGTTCGCTTTCCCTCCTCACTCAGGATGACACGTCGGAGACCCAACTGTGAAATAAGTTCAACGGCGAGATTAACAGAGATATACTGGCAAGTGGGGAGAAAGACATAAATACAGAGAGGGAGGAAAAAGAGAGCGAACCTTCTGCAAGACACCAACACTGACACTGTGTGCTGACCCTGATCACATCTCCACAACACAACTCTTCCTCTGACTTCCTGCTGCATCGTACAGACAGGGCTCAACAGGACTCATGAATAATGAAGCTGATTTATGTCAGTCATCATTTTGTTATTTTATGTAGAAATACTGTATATTTTGCCAGTCAAAACAAATCAGACGGTCCTGCATAAGCACACTGTTGAGACTCTGACCTTCTCTGATCTCCATTAAATGAAGACAAAAATTTACTGTGAGACTGGTCCTAATTACACACTGAAATACAGTCCCATGCTAAAAAAGAAAAAAAAATCATTATCATTCTTCTGACCACACAACCAAACTAAATGCTCCATTACTAAAATAAAATAAAAACCTGACAGAAATAAACCCTGAGATCTTTCCACCAGGCACAGGCAAACATCTCGTATCATCTAGCAGCTCTGATGCAGCTGGATTACATTTACATGTGACAGCTTAATGCATCTCTAGTATGTGAAGTGAAATTGGATTTCCCCTTTCCTCTCCAAAGCAGATTGCCAGGCGCATCACTTTTCACTTGTCATACTTGCATACTTTAAAACTGTCAGTAAACACCTCGTCTCGCTCGTTCTCTATCCGGAAGCATTTCTGAGCATTTCTGACAAGGATGTTACAATCCGAGCTGCCTCCCACCTGTTTGATTCAATTTATTCGTTTCCGTCTCGTCTAAATGCTTTATCTCTTTCTTTGCTGCCGGCTCACACGAGACTAAAGCAACGCGAGGTAAAAAAAAAAAAAAAAAAAGAAAAGAAAAGGGGGGTTTAAGAGTCATGTGACATGAACGATGAGGAGAGGACATCACACAGGATGAATCATGGGACTGTGATGACCGCAATTGCACTCATGCCCTGGACTGGGAGGGTTATTTCGAGCTCTGCCTTTAACCTTTCCATGCAGGTGCTGAGATTTCTGACCTTTACACCATGCGGTACCCCGCTGCCTTTGAGTGCTTCTGATAGTTATGGAGTGGAGCTCTCTAACATGTTTGTGTGTGTGTGTGTTGATAATGCACTTTTATTGTGTACAACACAAGCCTGTGCTTGTGAGTTTCAAGCGCACAACCTTGTGCGTGTGTAGTGTTGATCGTGCGGGTGCTGGGAAGCCGTTCGGGCCCCGTGCAGGAAACTCGATTTGACACGAGCATAGTGAAGATTACCTGTGTCCAGACAGTTATTGCCTTACAGACAATAAGAACTGCCATCACTCACTTTTAAAGGTCAACATGCCGAAACAAGGGGCTCCGCCAGGCCGGAAATAACCTTACAAAAGACCCACAGGGGAGAGAGAGGGGAGGTGAAGGTGAGGGGAGACAGAGACAGAGAGATGGTGGGTGTCTAACCCCAACACAGCAGGTGTCTATCAACCTACTGACCTCTGACCAAGATTTACCTCCACCTGCCTCACCCAGCCTCTCTGTGTCTCTGCTTACATCCCGTGGTCAAGTCAAAGCTTTGGATTTTCCCATCTTTCATTGTGGGGCCTGATTTCTTCCATTTATCTGACTTTTCAGTTGACGTTTTCAGATTTTAACTAAGGATGTTTTTTATTCCTCGTTGATACTGACCTCAAGTGTTTAACAAAGAAGAAAAAAACAATCTCTGAAATCAATCGGGCTTTGGAAAAAGTAGCACACCTCACAGCTTTCCTTGACTGTTTCCTGTGATGTTTCGTATGGTGTCCAACAACAGCGCTTTCATATCTTTGTACAAAGGAGCGTTAGTAACCGTCGAGGGAGGAAGGTTTGTGCAGTATATTTGGACAGCCTCTCTACAAAATACTAAAAGCGTGAATTAAATTTTCACCCAACAGCAACACGACTAACAGGCAGCCTGCGCAATTTTACTGCAACAGAGACAAAAGTACAGTTTGTTTTTTAAACCCAAAGCAGCTCTGCCTGCTCATTAAGCAATCTCCCTGCGGGGATCAATAAAGTTTTTCTGATTCTGAACTGAAACTTCTGGATGTTATTTGTTTGTGTCACTCTGCTCTTCACTCATCTCCTGCGCTGCGTAATAGAAATACAAGTTCTGGTGATTTAATGAAGCACAATATGGTATTTTTGACAGCTAGCGTGCCAGGAACACAACGGTTTACAGTAAACAAAGAGCTGGAAGTGGAACAGGTTTTAAAGAGTCAATACCAAAGTCTTAACAGTGCTATGATCAGCAGTGATACGGAACCAGCTCGGAACATCACTGCTGTTGTTCCTGTGGAGAGTGATTTCTGAAGAACATGTAGTAAAAATACTGCTTAAATAAAATAAAATAAAAGAAACTGAATATACCAAGAAAATTCTAGTAAAAAGTGTTAAATAGTCTCCGTATTCAGCTGCTCCACCCATCAGAGTTAGATCCCGATTCGTACACCCACCCACATCCACGCACACACATACACCAACAGATACACACAGCCACGCACAATCAATAAGTCTTTCAGCGGGCTGCTGTTGTGGCCTGAATGTGAATAAACAGTTGTATATTTCAGCTGAGGATCAATAGGTGTAGACAGATGAATGGCATTCAAAGACACCTCTGAACAGGTCAGAAAGACCTGTCCGTCTGTGTGTGTGTGTGTGTGTGTGTGTGTGTGTGTGTGTGTTTCTTACTGTTACCAAGTGTCGCCCTCCCTCCTGTGTCCAACTGCTCTTTCACTCTCAGAGGATCAATAGGTGTGATGGATTAGTGACAAATACCACACACTGGAGACACACACTATCAAACAGCAACACTTCCCATTCAGACCCATTTCAATCACTCTCTGCCTGTCATAACTTGTTTTCTTGCGCCGTTAAGGCCGCTGCCCTGCTTTGCACTCTGCGATCAGTCGCATGATTTCTACCTCCGACACAAACGTTCATGCACACGCTCGCACCTCGTGCTCGCACGGAGGTTGAACCCCTGACATTTGAGTGTGTTTTTGTGAAGTTCGCCGCACTGTGTGTCTGTCCATCAGAGGACGGCGCTGACTCTTCAGACAATGGCCCGTCGACGCTAATCGATTATATCTGTGGTGCAGTGCAAAGGTCCGGGTTTACAGCTGTGGACTCCTGACTGTCTTCTACACAAAGACACACACACATTTTTGCCAAACTGTTACACACTGTGTCAATATTTATCATTTAGCAGCAATTCAAAGATTTCATTTACACATTCAAAGCTATAGTTTGACATAAGCATACTGGGAAATATGCACCCAATTAGCTTAGCTTAGCACAAAGAATGGAAACGGGTCAAACAGCTAGCCTTTCTGTGTCCAAGAGGTGACAAAATTCGAATACGAGCACCTCTAAAGTTCACTGCTGAACATGTTATATCTATGTACCATTTAAAATCACTGATTTGGAAGAGTAAGGGAACCTGAAAAACTGAGTATGATCCTTCATTGTATAAAAATATAACTGTGTGTACATACGACTTTTATTAATACGACTGGTCTACAAAATCTACAACTGGCTCATCAGCTTCATTATCACTTCCAAGGAAACACAGTAAACCTCTCTGATCATCAGTTTCGCTCCTGTCCTGTTGGACTCGGTGAAGTCGACGCACCCCCGGGTCTAAGCAGCGTGTCTGTGAGCATAATGTGATCATATCAGACAGAAATAACAGCTAAAATAACAAAATACGACCCCAGTTATAAAAGAATATTATATTCATAAAGGGTCCGTAGCAGCTACATCTATCTGCTCACATATTTATCCACCCACACACAGGCAAATAAACTGAGCTAATGATATTCATATGGCTTACACCAGGTGCTGGCGTTGCTATGCCCTAATGGCTGAAGAACACAAAGGCCTGTTTGAGGCTGTCACTTTGATCCTGGCAGCTCAGGGCTCCTGTGGCTCTGCTGCTCTAAAGCCTTTACCAGCCATATGCTGGGGACATCAGAAACAAGTCAATCAGAATTTACATCAGCATGCAGCAAAACCCCACACACGGCAATGCACACAACGCACTGCCTGACCTATATTCACTTGCACAACAGTCCAGAGGTTCATTTCTCTCCAAAACTTCCAGAAGTCATTCAAAGGCAAAGTCCACCCTGAAGGAGGTATTACATATTCTAATTTAACTGCTCAAAACTCAAGTGTGTTGAGAACATGGCTTGGAGATATTGCACATCCTCACATTATGTCACTGATTCCAATAGGACAGAGGGACATTCTCACATTTTAAACAACGCTAAAGTTCTCTGAGAAAGACACTTACAAACAACTATGAGGTGACAGTTCATTCCCAACAGGAAGCAACAGCGGCACAAACCCGGCACACCCCGAGGAACGCTCTGGGAAATGTCAGCTGTGTTTTGGCTCTAAATACATTTTAAATCAACCCGAGTATTACTTTTTGAGCTTGTATTTACTTACTCAGTTGAGTCTCTCACATAGGGGCTACCTTTTAAACACCCTGAAGATCAACATAATTCAGAATCAGCAAGAAACTGGTGAGGGGATTTCCACTGGCCCAGATGTGTCTGCCCAATCGCCCGACTCTCACTGAAAACGTAGTCACACAGATTGGTGTTCGGCATTAGCAGCGTGTGTGTTCCTGTGTTTAGATACGTATGTGGAAGGTATGTTTCCAAAAGGATAAAATGATGAACAGCTTCAGTCACACATACTCATAGCCCTCAGTCACACAGACACTGTCAGACACCTGGGTGGGTGGGGGGGAGGGGGGGGGGGCGCACTGAGCGATGGAGAAATGCTGAACAGAAAAAGAAAAGAAGAAGAAGAGACATGGAAGAATACAGACACGGTAATAGAAGTCCCTTGATATCTCTAATGGGCAGCTGATTAGAAAGCAGAAGCACCAAAACAGGTAATTCTTCTTCTTATCGTCAGCACCAACAGTCACAGACTCACACTTATCTCCATAATGACTCCAACTATAATTAATGAGCCTTTTAAGAGTACAGTGACTTGTGCTGAAACTGCACACAAACAGGTGTGCGCACACACACACACACACGGATTAGACTCCATCTATTCACAGAGGACTTTGGTAATGATGGCAGATTTGAACGTAGCTGATGGAATTCTCTGGTGCTTCAATCTATTCGAATCTTTTTTTTTTTCTTCTTTTCTTTCTTGATCATTTAAAAAGTCTGTCCAAGGACAAGCACCAGCTTGAGCAGAGCTGGCCTCTGATTTCTGATCAGACAACAGATGGAAGGAGCACATTAAGTCTTCTCCGGTGTCAGGGAGTCTGAATGCAGGACGGAGTTTTCGGCGGCGGCGGCGAGCCTTAACAATGCCGCCCTGTCGTGTGAGAAAGGGTGAGAGGGTTTCTGGGCATCCTTTGAATTTTTCTCCGCGGCGAATATCAAAGGGCAGAAGCGTCAAGCATCTCACATTGTGATGACAGGTGTACTAATGAAAGCTCAATGAGGTGGAGGGGAGCAGTCGGTGCAACAGGTACAGCCGAGTTCAAGAGTGCTGGGCATACGTCAGTGGCTCGTGTGACTGAATGATTTATTTTAAATCTCAATTGTCTAAAACCAGTGCAGTTTTACATCCATTGCTACGCCCACTACTTGACCCACACGTCTATAAAGACAGTAGCTGGGTGCATGATATCAGATCACAGGTGTAGCATGTCCCCCTGCCTCTTTTCACCATTTTCGAAGGTTTTCTTATTTTTTTTTTTTTTTGCATCCCAGGAGTGAGTGACCACAACAACCATCCATACAGTGGCATCACACGCTCTACCCTCTGACCATAAAAACGTGTCTAATTTGAAAACGAGCTTGCAAATACGTGGAGGAAGTGACTAAAACAATGCATTCCTGCGTCCTTACAAATTGCTCCATATAGCAGGCTGTCACAACAGCACGCCCCCCCCACAGCTCCTTGTATATTTTCAGCTACCAGAACTAATGTAGCATCCCTTCAAATCGAGGGGCTCCACGGGTGAGTTGATGAGTAAACCTGCGCAGTGATAGGTCCACTGCTGTGTCTGAGATTGGAAAGGATAGGGAGGACAGGGTTCTTGTTCAAACATGGAGACACATACTGTTACACTGTCACACACACACACACACTCTCACTTTGCTGGAGCCAACCTGTGGCTTGACACTTGGCTTTGCGTTTATAGCTGGGGCCCCACAGTTCAATCTCCAGTTAAGGGAAGTTTGCAGGAGAATGGAAGCCACATAGGAGGTGATTAACTCTGCTTTCCAACTGGAACTGAAATGGCATGTGGAGTTCTTTTCCTCTGCAGGTGTAATTGACTGTAATTCTGTATATGTTTGTATGTGCATGTGAATGTGTGTGTTGTCAGCTGTTTAGTCAAACAAAAAAAAAAAAAAAAAAACTAATTCTCTTCATGAGTTTGACACAGCTTCCTCTGCATGTTCAACAAAACTGTTCAGAGTCAAGGGACCGCTACATTCATCTGGACACAAAAAAATAATAAAAACTGGGATTGGACATCATGCTCTTACCAGCTGGCATTCAGCTCCAGGGAAGCTGCTTGTACAGCGCAGTTTGTTGCTTGGTTGTGTGAGAAACTGATCTACGGCAAAGTCGCCCTCAGGAGAACAACTTTTGTTTTAAAGGAATTCTCCACCAAAAACCTGTGTTTGGAGAACGTTCACCGCCTGTAGGCTTGAAAAGTGGCTCTGAGAGGTTCGCAGCTTGCTTCTTCACAAAGGCCCTGGATTGTAATGTTGACCGAGAGTCACAGCAATGATAAAAATACCAAAAAAAAAAAAAAAAAAAAGGCTGAACACATATTTTTCCAACAGGTGGTCTGATACTTTAATACAGATATCTATCTGAGAAATGGTGCCTGTTTGCACTGGTTTCATATAAATGTCCCTGATACCTCTTTATACTAATAAGAGTATGTTAATAGATGTGAAAGCAACCACCTGCTAATGAGAAGGGAGTTTTTAGCTGTCTTTGTTTGCAGGGGAGGGCAAGAGGTAAACCGCAAAAAGCCAGTTATCAAGACAACAGTGACAATTTTTTAAAAAATACAAGTAGATTTTAAGGTTCATATATTATCTGGGCTGTGAAAGCAAACACACCAGTGTCAAACCTTATGCTTCAGGAGCTTTTTTTCTCACAGTGTTTGCTCAATTCTTTCTTCTCCTCTTACTCACAGCCTAAGCCTGTTAGGTCTAATGAGACTACGTCAAAAACCAGACACGGCTCTTACATCTGTGACTGCCCCAACTTTATCAGAAGGTAAAAACACTAAAATCCTGAATCCTCACACAGAAAAAGATCGTCTGTACGGCTGCCACAAACCACTCCGTCTGATCCCGAAAATCCATACGATGAAAATCCATTGGCGTCATCTGTCCTCAGCCTCAGCAGAGAGGGCGGCTTGGCTGCTGGTTGCTGGTCGAGTTAGTAGCAGCTCAGGTGTGAGATGTGTGGAGTTGGAACAGATGCTTCCACTTTAATTACCTCACAAAGAACTAACTTTCCTGTGATGGAGGAGACGCCAACACAGCTGGGTCCTGATGGAGGCCAGGGCACAAATAACACACGGCCACGAGCGCGCGCACACACACATACACAAAAAGAATCAGGTTTCATGTGCGCAGATCCGTGCTAAGATATATTCAAATATATTCATAGTTAGATCTGTCAAATGTCAAGTGAGCTAATCTGGGAGATGGATTTTGTGGCACTTGTGATAAAGAAGAAAAAGAATCTGGAACATAATGAAAATAATATCTATTTTCAACATAATGAAAATAATATCCACACTCTGTCTGGTTAAAATAACAATCTAGGATTGTTATTTTAACCAGACAGAGTGTGGGGCCAGGAAAAGGCAACTGCTGACTGTCAGCCAATCCCAGAGCCAGAACAAGTCAAAGTCAAAGTCACAGCTGAAAGACAAAATGTCAGTTTCCATTACAAGCTGCTCGTCTATGTTTTTGCAACTAATCAGCTGTTTGGTTTATAAAAGTATTAATACAACGTTAATTTCATCAGACTGATATTCAGACTATCACCTGTTAGAATTGCTGATTAATCTTCTGCCGATTAACTAATCCATTATTCTTTGACATGTTATTTCCATAAAGCAGACTAGCTTATTGTCCTTTGCCTGCCTGAGCTGTTGCGTTCCCGTCTGATCTATCACACAAACAAACAAATAAGATAATTTACCGTGTTCATTCATGTGCACCTACATGTGCGGCAGAGATGTACTGGCTGAATTTTAGGCTCATCATCTGATAGAGGAATAATGTGATCTGACGTGTTTCTTCACCACGCTATCAAATCACATCCTGCAACCTACATTTACACTGGAATATACTGTACAGTGTACACTGTATAGGTTTCATGCTGTTACGACATGCTGCAGTGGCTGCTGATTATGTTTGCTATTAACAGTGCCTTGCTCACCAAACATTCAAAGTGGAAAACAATTTAGATTACCAGCTCAAACACAATGCAGCAGCATTTCCTTCCGTGTCTTGGCTTCATGAGATAATGCTCAGATGATACTGGCTTGTGCTCTGAAATGAATTTTAGTGCTGTGAATGGAAGAGCAAACTCCACTGAGGAGAGATACTGTGCCTAAGCAGAGGAAAGGATGCAGGAACTGAATATCTTGTGCTATAAACAATAGTTTTCTGACGTGATGTGCAAACTGATTTACCACTGGCATTAACAAAAGTCTGACATTAGACGAATGTTGTCAAAAGCATTTTATAAAGTCTATTTTGAAGAGCTTTGAATAAAGACCAGTGATTTAAAACTAGGGCAGGATCCACCTCTCTTTCACTGCACTATAAATTTGACTGTATTTCAGTCCTGTTGTCTACTTCAAGCCCAACACAATCACCACACAATCATTGCTGGCAGCCGGGGGTGGTTATAATCAAGGTGGTGTGTTCTTAACAGACTGAAAGCCCAAAACTACGTATATTAATAAAAAGCAAATGATCTGAAATGAAATTAAAACCAAAAAAAAAGGATTATCCACAACACAATCTTATGCATATTCATAATCTTAGCAAATATCCAACACTTAGAAAAGTGTTGAGTATTGTGTTGTCCATCCATTGGCCCTGAAACACAGACTGTTACCAAAATAAACATAACTGATACAGATGTCTGCAGCCTTCATAACAACGTGGAGTTGTGAGAAACATAATGTTCCTTATAAATTAAACCCAAAACAACAGAAATAATGGAGGCTATGATCAAATATATGCTCTCTGCTCTGTGTTTCAGAGATTCATCATTACCCTGTCTACGCTGGCTGACTTACAGCTCACCTCATCACTAACAATGCTGTGACACAATCAGAAATAAACTTTCTTTCTCTGTCAAATGCATCATTATGATAAACACAATATGTCTGGCAAACAATACTTCTGTTTATCTTGTTTTGGTTTCTAACAATGCCTGTTCTCTTGCAACATGGAGCCTTCCAAAGCTCCCCCTGTAGACTTCTTGTTGTTTGAGGCCGAGGTTGGGCAAGACAGCGCTGGACCGAATGTTTACATAAATGAGCCAATTTAGCTTTATTTCAGAGAACTGGACCGGCTGGCAGACTGGCTGGCTGTTTTAACCACACACAGGCACGGATGGACACTGACAGGAACAGTCCAGTGGGCCATGTTAGCAAATTACCAAGTGGCAAAGATGCAAAACAAGATATATTTATTCAACAGTTAGGGCAGCGGAGGTCACGGCATTCCCAGAAATTTCAAGCCAAAAGAAGGCAAATCCAGAGAGTCCAGAGAAAACAGATAAAGAAGCGAAGCATCACAAATATGAAAGAAGCAGCACGTTTGGAAACAGAGGCTGTGCTGGGGTTGAGAAATCCCGATGTTTCAGGTTGTTAGTGTCACTGTCAGCTTGGCCTGGAATGAAAGCAGAGAGAGGGGCATTACACCGACAAACCGAGCCAGGCTAGGCTATGACGGGCCAATGACAGAGGTAGAGAAAAGGCTAGAAAGATGACAAAAAAGAAGGGGTAAACTGAAATGAGCACAAACACTCAACACACACACTGACTGTGCCAATCCGGTGCCAGTAAATTGCTCTGTGCTGGAGAGCTTAGGGAGGCATCAGAGAGCCTGGGCAGCATCCTGCTCTGAGCTGCAGATCCCAAGCCGACTGAATGTGGATGCTTGGCCCAGTCGGCTGGATCAGCCGCTAATACACAGCCTGGGACCAGGGAATTACTGAGTAAGCACTGAGCCCCATGCAGCCGCAGGCAACGTGCACGCATTAACAGGCACATGCGCACACAGGGGGGGCATGCTTGGTCACAGGAATGCACCACACGCTTGCAGACTGTCCCGCCATGAAAACAGACAAAGGTGCAGCCAGATACATGGGTGTACATCACCACGGATGCTAGGACAGGGCAATATGGCTGAAATTAAAACAAAATACCGATAGTTTTCTTACATGGTAGGCACTGGCTAATTTAGTTTAATTTAGCTCAATGTTCAGAGGATTACAGCTCTAAAACCTATGTCCTATATCTACAATACATTTATGTAAAAACATTTAAAGAGCAACTTAAATGAGGCTGAAAATCTGCTCACGTCGCTGCAGTGATGCAGAAGTGTACCCCACGGTGGATCAGTACCCTGTGACATCATGGCGGGGCGTGGTTACAGGTGCAACAGACTATTGAGCATTTCTTTAAATTGTGTTCTGAAAATATTACTCAGCATCTAAGTAGTATATAAGTATACTGGACATTTTTACATTCACAGTTTACACGTTTGGTGAAAAATACTCCAAGTGCATCAGTGCATGAACCCTGAGTTCACTGCATCACGCCCCTTATAGAAGCTTTTTTCCAGAGCTTTGAAGACTTGATTTTCCTGTAAGTAGAACATTTCTCAAAAGAGGAATGGCCCTCTGTATATGACAGCCCCCCGCCAACATCATTTGAAGGCTTCCTCTGGTACAATACCCCGCCTGAAAATAACTCCCACTAGCAGGCACTGGCCTACTTCCCAAAGTACTCACATCTGGCAGAGAGACATAAAACCCCTGTAAGGTGCTTTTGAGAAACCCTTGCTTTATATTTAAAGCTCTTATTTGCTCAGAGTGTCTTGTTCTAGTTCCTTCCTCCCTCCAACTCTCTCTCTGCTTCCATCTATCCATGTGATATATGAGAGTTTATGTGCACAAGCTTTTTGATTGTGTACTTTTTATCCATGGTTTCCGGCCTCGAAGGAGCATGTGGATCGATAGGATGTTTAACATACTCCCTCTGCTTTTTAAAGCCTGCAGCGAACAAGCCCCTCACCATCGACCCCTAACCCCACCCGCTGGTGCAGATCGAAGGCCCCCCCATCACGTGATCGCCTTACACAACACTCACGGGAGGTCCTCTTCTCACCAGGCCGCCTCCCACTTCCTGCTCAGCTGCTGGTTACCAAGGTGAACCATTGCCATGGGCAACGGACCAAAAGAGAAGGAGGAGGACCGGGAGGAGGGAGGTGAGTCGGAGAAGAGATGTGAATAGATGTGAGAAGAGGGCATGAAATCGATGAGGCCATGCAACAGCTTTGCGGCTCATGTGCCCACACGCTGAGATAGAGATGCAGACGGGAACACACACGCTCGCGCGCACACACACACTCACACACACACCGAAGCAGAGAGTGAGATGACCTGGCATTCACGACTGCCAACAATCTCGTCCATATTACAGGAACGAGCAAGAATGATACACACATTCCTCCCTCACAAGTTAAATGTTTCATCCATTTTTAGACTGCACAAATTAATCTTCTCCACCTCCACTGACATGAATATAAGTTTCAACTTTAACTCTCCTATAATTAAAGCAGAGATTTAGCGCTTCATGCAGGAGATTTCGAGAGTTTCATTTTTCACAGAGCCTGTGTTGCAAAAGGTCTTGTGTTTCTTTTAAATGTCATTCTGCTAAAAACAGGGTTGCGTTTAAGCAGCAGTAGGACTAGTGATATTTAACAGGGAGAGAAATTAGAGAGGCTGTGAGAACACTCTGCTTGTCAACCTCACAGCCGAGGATATATTTATAAAGAGACATCTATGGCAACAGCTAATACCTGACTGAATTAAAATGTGTCTCACTGATACAAAGTCGCTAAACAGGTTCATGAGAAATAATTTCATCAAAAGTTTCGACTTGGAATAACAAGTCAAGAATCGCTGTGTACCTAAGATGAAATTAAAACAGTAAGTACTTTATTAAAGTCTTTTTTTTTTGAACACCAGCACACGAACAACAGCGGCAGCTATTCTCGTTTTATTTGACAGTTCTAATTCAGAGAAAATCAGGATTTTTTACTCAGCATTCTATAGATTCTTTAGATACAGGTCCAAAATCTTTCACTAAATACTTGTAGTGTCGACATAATGTCTAATGAGAATTATGAAACCCTATAGAGCGGATCAGCAGATCATCAAAGATGCTATTTGGAGATGCCAGCGAGTCAACATTGACTGAAGGCTCCTTACATGCTCTTTAGGACGCGATTCAAATTATCCCACAGTGCAGATTAAAAGGTTATGTACAATCAATGGCCAATGACTCAACAGCTAACTACCATCATGCATTGCTCAGACCAATAAAAAAAAGATTTAGGTGAGTGCACACATCGTCTTCTCTAAGAATTCTACACAAAGTGAGTAGATAAAGGGAAAAAAATTCAACCTGGGATGCATTACTGCTTTTAAAGGTGCTATGTACAGACAGACTGTGTGTAAAAATACACGTGGTGTACTCTTACACCTCATAGTGGGAAATCTGAAGCCTACACCTACTCGAAGTGACGGTTCAGAATCTGATCTCCCAAACAACAGCTGTGTCGACAGAAAGCTGATTCAACTAACATCAGAGAATCACAGAGCGGCGGAGTTTGTTCACTTTATTCATGTCCTCATGCATGAATTCTGGCTCATCAAGTTCAAATGTTATAGTCTCATGAGGCCAGCGGTACAGAAAATACAGAGGAATTTGTTGGGGAGAGCAGGTTTGAGTCAACAGGAAATATGGGCTGGAACAATGAAATGGTAAACCAAGTTTGAAATTTCCACACCAATTCAGCAGCTCCTGGGGGCGGCAGGGGTGGATATTCAAAACAAATCTGCAGTGGGAGTGAGAGGAAAGTCTGGTGGTAGATCTTTCCTCTGCAAAGCACTACTACACAAAACTGTCTTTATGCATGTGGTCTCAGCAGATCATCACAAGCTATTGTCATAAAACCCAAAGTCAGCACACGTGCAAATAAGATAAATTCTGTGCCACCTGAAAATCCTGCTTCAGTATCTGTAGGCTGTTTATTAATCTCTGCCTTACTACGTACCTTGATGTTTAAAAAGTATGCACATGTTGGCTGCTGTGACAGCCTCTGCCTTAAGGCAAATATGTGTATAATTTTAAAAGTCAACTTTGGCACTCCCCACTGGCAGGAATAAAAAAAAAAAAGACACTATAGCAGCATGACAGTAATTAATGCAGTTAACTGGCCTGGGAAGATGAATGTGCTGAACACTGCGAAGACACTGAGACTGTCAATTTTTTTTCTACAAACAAAACCATATGACCACAATATGAAAGATCACATCAGAATTCTGCAATTGGCTTAAAAACTACACAAGGAAGGGTCTAAAGTCATACCAGAGGTGGACGCCATCCCTGGACGGGCTAATGTCAGCTAAATTTTATGGCATTCAAACCTTATACTTGATCAAATATTCCTTTGACGAACCACCTCCGCACACTCCACTGAGTTACAGACCGCTGTGACAGCCCTCTGCTCTGTGACCAGCCAGCCAGCACAATAGACACACAGTGTTCAGAGCACCTCGGCGGCCACTCGGTGGGGGTCAGCTCTCCAGCCGCGCAGTTTCAGCTCAAGCCTCTGCTGTGCGGAGGGGAGACAAGCGCAACTGCACAAGAGCCTCCATTACGGCTCCAGCACAAGAGCCCTGCTCCATTATGGCTTTCACATAAGGGCCTTCATTCGGGCTCTTAGTCATTCTAATGAGCTGTGCTTTGCAGCTCTGCAGAGCCTCTGACTCGGTCTGTGCCGGGGCCCCGTGTAACAGCTCCCACGCGACTCCAGGCAGCCCCTAATGCAGAAGAGCGCTCAATGAGGATTGTGATTTTTTTATTTCTGTAATTGTGAAGCTTCTGAGGGCTCTTAGGCAGAGATTTAATGGCGTCTAATGGAATCTCATCACAGAACAAGAGAGAAAAAAGGACAGAGAGGGAGAACACTGACTAATGTCTCTGCACACTTTTGCTTTGCTTTTCGCCCTTAATTCTGTGAATGCAATTACCTTCTTCAGTGATACTTTATATAAAATATTTTGCACATATATTTTTGTGTGCATGTGCATTTATTTACCCTTGTTTTTAAGCTGACACACAGTAAACTGGATACAACATATAACAAAGTTGTGACCCGACGTGTGGGGACAGTGTGCTTTGATTTTGTTGGTATTGGAGGTTGTTTGTCTTATGATAATCACCAACTGGGAGCCACAATTCACCACTGCATTACTGGAAAAATAGTACATGTGCATTTCTCTGTATCTATTCGATCCTGTTTGCATCTATAGCTCCCAGTGGTGTTTGACTTTTCTCTTCCTCACTCCACTTTTTTCTTGTTATTTCCACCTAAAGCAACAAATGACAGCATCCCTAACTCTCTTCCACTCTGAAATCCCTTTATCCCCTTTGCAGCCATCTCATATTTCTCTCGCTCTTGACCACGCAAAACAGTCTCTCTCCTTCTTGTCTCCCAGCTGGTTCAGGTTAAAGCCTCCCACTCGCATCTGAAAATTTGCCTCTGCGGTACAGCCACTTTTTTGTTGCAGGACACCGTGCGTCCAGACAGTTGTTGCTCACCCAGCAGCTCTCTTAACTGACCCGTCTTAGTAAGAGGCTGCACAGTCCAGAAAGCAGCATCATCATCTGGAGGTACACAGAGAGCACAGAAGCTATGTAAAGAATAAATCTGGTGCTGCAACATAAGCCTTCAGACGAGGATACAAATAAAGTGTAGGAAATGCAAAGCTTCAAGAAACTCATTGTCCTCTCAGTGGTCATTTATAGAACGCTCACATCAGCTTTGACCATGAGCCCTCTCTGCTCACAGACTTAGGCGTTAATTAGATTCAGCAACAATTCTGTATTTTAGAAACTGGACTATGACATGAAGATGTCATGATAAACAACTGAAAATCCAGAGTCACTCAAACAAATTAGAAAATATAACATGGTTTTTTGCAGGGTAGCTTTGTCTTTTGGCTGTACACTGCAAGTACAAACATCAGCACCATCTTAAAATAAAACTGTAGCTGGCATAAAAATAAAGACATGATTTTCCTTGTACAAATTTTGTCTGCCTCAGTTTCTGTCTCCTTTTAAAAGATTTCTAACAGTAGCCCAAAAACACAGTTATTAACCTTCATTATATCAGGAAGTAGTCTGTCAGCTACAGCATCAGCCTCTGTATATCACCAAAGCCCAGTTGTTACAGGATCTTCAGTTAGACGAAGCTGATGTTGGCTTTGCCTCTGAAACACAACTGAAAGCTCTCTCAGATCTCTATTCATGAGTGAGAGCCATCATCCTCTAATGTCTGCTGTCCTTATTTTTCTGAGCTGCAGTACAAAAATTAAAGTATCGAGCCTCCCTCTGAGTCACATGTACACACAACCAACCATGAGCTGCTCCCTCCTCAGCAGCATCGCCGCATTTGTCTCACTACCATCTCTGTATGGATGTGCTAATTCAATTACTGTGTACACTTTCCTATAATATCCTGACCAGATACTAACTGGGATGAAACACGTCTCATGAGACGACGTTCATCACTGGCCAACACTGTGTTATTTACAGGGGGATTAACTCATCACAGATATTAGCAGAAATGCAATTATTTTGCAGGCAACCATATGGAAAATGTCATCAGTTTAACACTGAAGGCTATAAAACATGTGATACAGTACATTATGTTGAATTACGATGCAGCAACAGAGGAATACATTCAGCAGTAGGCTATTAAAGATTAAAAACGGTATACAATTTCCGCTTCCTGAAATGGTACACTCATGTTCTACAAACAGATGCTTCCACGCAGAAACCTAAACAAGTTGTGTGTGTTTTCCACGGTGCACGGAGGCATGCCGTATTTGACAGAGAGGAGAGAGCGGAGAGAGGAATACAGCGAGAGGAAGAAGACATCGAGAGAGATCAAACGCTGACACGCTGACAGTTGTCTTTGATTCACCTGTAAGCCTCCGTGAGCATGCACACGCGCTCGGGAATGCATGCAGGCAACACACACTTACACACAGAACACACACAACAGGGGTGACAGCACAGAGCACCAAATTTACATTAATAAGACTTCTTGTTTTTCCCTCACTTAGACAAGAGATATTTGAAGCATTTATTAAATTATTAATCTTTTTATTTATTCATTTAGTCAGTCACTCAGTCAGTCAGTCATGTTTTTTTCATGGCTGAGAAGCTCAGTGTAATTTCATTGAGCTACCAGATGGTTGAGGGTTTAATTAACAACTTCAAAAGCAATAACTGGAGAGCTGGCCAAATACACACACACACACGCACGCACACGCATGCACACACTATTAGCTGCCTATGCAAAAGTCCTGTACAAGCACAAATGCACATCATCCACACAAGCTTATTAATTCATACTGCACAAAAATCAAACAGAAAAGTGGCCATTGTACTCTCAGCGTGTTTATGTACAGTTCCTTTCTCCTTGTTATGGAACCGGCTCCCCGAGCTCCCCAGACTGTCTGTGAAGGCGATAGTTGGAGCGGAGGGGAGGTGCTGTGGATGGGCTCTGGGCTCCCAGACTGTAAGTCACACCCTGCTGATTGGATCTTACTGGCCTCTCGGGGACAATAAAAACACCCCGTCTTCTCTTCATCTCTCCCCCCTCTCTGGCTTTACTGGCAACCACAGCCATTATTCCACTATAATGACATTATTTTGATTGGCCAAGCAACAGTGGGCCTCCATCTGCTCGCATTAGGCACAGTAATCAGACAGCGCAGGGTTATGTTAATATGACTGGCACAGGGCAAGGAGCCTTTAACCCGGCCTGGGGGGGTCAGACAGCCTCTGCTGTTTCTGGCTCTTTTCTTAAAGACAAAACACAGACAGTCCACAGACAGCTGCAGTATGCTGGCTTCCTTAAGTCATGAGTCCATTCACTGATGTTACTGGAGACAAACAGACTCATGTGAAGCCAAAATGAAGAGAAAATAATTCTGAAGAACAGCTGGCATCAGTTCAATGAACCCAGTGGTATGGCAGCGTTCCTGCATCCAATATTATTTGCTACCAAATCCTTATTTGGGCCATGTGGGGTTGGCAAAGCTATCACACTTTGGTCCTACCTAAAAGATAAAAAGGCTGATGGTGGGAACAGAATCTGATGCAGGAACATTGTTCGTGAATGATTCTCTTTATATTCTAAGTGTCTCCAGATATCTTTTAAGCCACACACAGTACGCAGTGCCGAGCAAATGCTCTCCAAGCAAAATTAAGGGCCTCTCTGTGTGCACGATTACGTGCATGTTTATGTCAAGGTCACATCTGACACTTGAACTAAATAGAGAAGCAATCACAGGGACAAATTGGGCTACCTGAAGAGGAACTCCACACTAGATCTTGGGTGGAGAAGAAGCGCCGATGCTCTGTTCCCTACAGATCGAAACGTTTAAGTCTGCTGCACGTTTGACAACACTCACCACAAGCAGGCAGTGATCAGGTGTGGACTGTTGTAACCACCCCCAGTGACCACGTGGATCTGATAGAACACTGTAAAGAGCTGCGCTGTACGAGTGCAGGTTATTAGCATGGCTGTTATCACCTGATTCCTGTTACCTGTTCTGTCCCTGTACCTGTTACCTATACCTGTGTGCCTGTCTTCAAGCCTTTGTTATCACCATGTCCTCAAATAAAGTTACTGAACTGTCCCTGCCTGCCTGGATGTCCTGCATTTGGGTCATCTTTCCTGTTACCCTGTCCTGTATTGTGACAGGCTGTAGTTACTCTTTAAGGGGAAGGTGAAAGAGTGAAGAGAGGGGAGTTGTCCTTGCCTTTCCCTCCTGAGCACCACTGTCAAATAAAAATACCAAAACCAAAATGAAACTGAACAAAGACACAGTTAGAGCCACAACTTATCATACTGATGCCCACATTAAATAAGTAAAAGAGAGTGATTTCTTTCATGATAATAGTGGCAGAAGGGGCTCAACCGTTTTATCAGCTTGCCAAAACCAAGGGACATCTAAAAAGTTTGTTGGCCCAAATTTGGCAACAACCTCCAGTCAGCATTTGTTAGCAATACTAGATCAAGTCAACAGGGAACTGAGACAGTTGGCTCATTTAAATCTTCCCCAAAAAAAGTTCTGTTACTTGTTACTGTAGGTCAGGAACCCAAATGGCTTGAATGTGTTTGATTTCCAAAAGAAATAGTTTAGGTCTCTAATGACTTGACTGTTGCCAACAAATTCTATCAGCAGGCACCAGTCAGTTTCTTAAATAAAACACATAAAAACAGGAAAAGAAATCTCTCTAGATGTTGTGAAGGAATTCCTGATTAATAACAAATATAGCAGCTTATGAAATTCTGAGTTTGGCTTTTGGATTCATGAGCGTTTCTATGTGTGTGTGTAGTCATACAGCCACTGTGTGTAGTGTGTAGACAGCATACATATTTCCTCACTGTCATCCATTGTTTGCAGGGTAAACAGGACAATGAGGATCTTCAGAAGGCCTCCAGATCAATGTCCTTCCTGCTGGAAATGTCAGTCCAGACTGTTCATTAATCTTTTGCCACCAAACAAAACAAAGAGCATAGCTAGATATTGGACCATCCACCATCGCTTTGATGAACAATCCCCCTCTGCTCACAACAAAGGGAAACTGCTTACTGTACAATTTTGCCACCTAAACCACATTCCTCTGCGCCTACCTTCACTTGCACATTAAGAAGTATATGGAAAAAGCCACACGAGAGGTTTCCAGTGCCTATTTGTGTGGTGGCCATAATGAAGTTCCACAGGTTTTCACATCAAACGCAATTTATCAAACTAAATTTCAACATAAATCACATTTTAAATTCGCCACCTGGTCAGCTCAGCAGTATCACATAGATCTTTCTGTCCCATTTTCACAGGACGGACAGCAAAAGCAAACGGGGGTCTTTTCAATCATTAAAACAAATGGCCAGTGGTTTTGCTTATCTGGTGACAGCAGTCTTGTGGTTAGCAGTCTATTAAAGCACAAAAAAAACAAACTCAGGATAAGTGATTCTCGACATCTCTACACAGTCCGTGGTGTTTTGGAGCATAACGCTTGACTAAAGAGACTAAAGGCCCTGCTGTGCCGCAGAAAAACAAATCTGCAAACAAATCAAATTTATTAGGCCCTTTACCTCAGCTTATGTACGGCTTTGCACCCACAGTCTCAACCGTTTCCTTTGTTTATTTTCTGATGTACATTATGTGTGATGTATTTAGACACGGACAGAACCCATTCTCCAAATACAGCTCTATATGGGCTCAGCTCTACGTCTGCTGTGGAAAGAAGCCCATCTTCTTTCCAGTGAGGATTCTGCTGAATGTCACATGTGCCAATGTTAAAGAAAGCAATTAGCCACTGTTGGCATGTCCTGGTCTGTGGATGAGTAATGGCTGGCGGGGCGGGAATGTCTAGCCCTGATAAATTCTACTGTCCCTCTGCCTTATTAGTACAATGACTAACTGGAGAGGGGGGGGGGGCTGCAAGCTAAGGTGATAGACCATAGGGGGTGTCAAAGATAAACCCAGATTGACAGCAAAGCGTGGTGGCTAAATGCTAATGTACCGAGTGACATTTCCGACGCCGGCCCGGGTTAGCTTAGATGCTGCTGGCATGCTGACAGACGAAGCTGCAGAGATGGGGGGGAAATAATCAAAATATCAGTCCCCCGACTCTCTCTTCTTCCCCATCCCTTCTTCATTCTCCAAAATGAAAAGAAGGTGAAGGTGGGGGAGAGGGTTGAGATGTTGTCACGAGGTTTTTTTATCACAAATTAGCAGCCCAAGCTAATAGCAGGTGCTTCAGTCATTGATAAAGAGAGCGTCAGGTAAAGATGGCACCATAAGGAGACCAAAGGGAGACAAAGCAGAGAAGAGGAGAAGACAACACTGATATTTAGCCAGAGAAAAGCCCCTGCTTTGCCTTCCCATCAGCCACCTGGGGAGTTTAGCCTGAGCCCAATACTTTGTCCACTAAATCCCCAAGCGCTGCTTTTGTTGATAAACCCTCTGCTTCCTCTCCTTCTCCCCCTGTGAGGATGATTTCTATCTCTACCCTCAATTTCCAGGAGTTACCAGACCATTAGAGACCGGAGAAAAACCTCTGTGACTTTTTTTGGCTTGTGGTTGGAAGTCGAACGCCTGTCGAGGCAGAGCGAGGTCTCATCTTTCAGGGTGGTCGGACGTGATGGTGTGTTGGAGCTGTGTCTAATTGGCGGTATTTTTAACATCGAGTGGCGCGTCAGCCAAAGAAACCTCCGGAGTTATGAACGCCACCTTTAATGGAATCTAATTAGTGGACGGGTGTGCTAACAGAAAGTCAGTGAGCAGAACAAGCAACCCTGTGTGTGTGTGTGTGTGTTCCTTATCTGATTGCTCACTGAACAGTTCTGATACCTAATGCATTGTGACAGAATATCTGTGTGTGTGTGTGAGATTGCACATGCACACAAGAGCAAGCATCACAGTACAGAACTTCCTCAAAGGTTGCTGGACTGTGTATATTAAATAGAGGACACATTAGAAAATGATTTTTATACTTAATTAGTGCTGCAACTAACATTTTCAATACAGATTAGTCAGTCTAGGTTTCACATTTAATGACTTGGGTCTATCAGTCTATGAAATATCTGAAAAATGCCCATCTCACAGCCCAGAGCTCATGGTGACTTCCTTAAATAGCTCGTTTCGTACAGCAACAGCCTTCTAACGGTCTTCTATTTAAAATGATAAACTTAAAGGCGTAAAAATTAAAGATGATTAATGAACTCCGAGAAAAGCAGCAAGTTCCCACGTTCGATAAGCTGGACTCGAGAGAATGTTTGGCATTTTTGCTTGATAAATGACAATTAAACGACAACTAAAATTGCTTCTGATTAATCTTTTAGTTGATTGACTAATCACCCAGCCTGATTCCAGACACCTGTGATTTTTGCAGGGATTCAAACAGGAACCCATCCAATCAGAGCCTTGTAGGCGGGTTTAAGAGCGGGGACGTCACCTTCCTGCACCGGAGCCGAAAAATGGCCACAAATTAGCAACAGATGAGAATGACGCACCTGTGCAGCTTGTTGTAAGTTAACCTATAGAAATGGCTCCTTCCACTCACATGCCAAATGTTAAAAGATCCTCTCCAACTAACTGATTACATGACTAATAATAAAGCACAACAGTTCATTATTTCATATATTTTTGCACCTTTGATGTTATCTCACTAATAATATCGGGTAATCTGACTGTCAGTGAAGCCAAGTGAATGACACTAGATAGCAGCAAAGATGGCCAGCACGCACACACCAACAACACGCATGCACACGCACAAACACACAGATTACAGTATTGTTTTTGGAATTAGACGAAGACAGATTCAAGAGAGATTAGTCTTCTCAGGCGACATAATCAGATTTAGTTTTTGGCCCTGAGCATCCTCTGGAGCAGCGCTGATCTGATCTGATCCCGTCGTTGAGCACAACAGCAAAAACCCAGACTTAACCCCGGCCTCATCCCTCCTACCGTCCTCTCCTCATCCTTCCACCCTCTTATTTCTGCAACTCCATCTTTCCATTCTTTCTCTTTGACCTCAAACTTTATTAAACTACCTAATTTATTTTGGTGCTCTGTAGTCCTTTTTTTTTCCTATGGCTGCCTCTCCCTTTCTTCTTATTTTTTTTGCTCATTACTGCCGTCTGGAAGCATAAAAGTGAGTCTAAAACGAACATTAAAGACTGTTGTGTTCATTTGTGTATTCAGTGTGTAAAAAAATGCCAACTAGGGTCGCTCCAGTAGCTCACCTGGTAGAGAACATACATGTCATTTCCCCCACCCCCTCTGCCTTTCCTGTCTCTCTCCACTGTTACTATCCAATAAAGCAGAAATGCCAAAAAAATAATCTTTAAAAAACAAAAATGCCAAGTAGTCGGACAATAATGTGTGGAGCTTACACCACACACTGAGTTCATAACAACAGATCAGTGAAGAAAGGAAAAGGAAAGGATGGACAAAAACACACATGCATACACACTCCCACAGATATGTATAATGGGTCTTCCTTTTATGATGAGCAGTGGTAATTAAAAATGGCACTGTGTGTAACAGGGCAGGGTGGAAGGAGGAGGGAAGGGAGAGATGGGAGACGGACGGTGAAGGGGGGAGGGAGGGAAGGGAGTCTGGTCTGGTCCTCTCTTTAATGAGGATCCTAATCAACCCAGCGGAGGCTGCCCTGAGACCCCCCAGGTTCATTAGACCAGAAAAACCAGACTGCCAGCAAAGGAGGAGAAGGAGGGAGGGGTGGGACCAAGCAGTAGGAAGAAAGAGAAAGACGGAAAGTTTTTACCGATTGATGAAGCAAAGAAGTGTTAGAGGGGAGGCAGAGAAAGTGAGAAAATCCAGGAAGACACAGAGAGGGGGGGGGCTGGAGATGGGAGGATGGCCAGCGGAGATAACAGCGTGGGTCATTGGGCGAGTCACGGCTGCCATCGATCCCCTGATTGGCTGTCTGACGGTTTCAACACAGCTGCCAAACCCTTTAACGCGGGGTGTCTCCTACCACGCGTGTGTGTTCGTGTCTGTGTGTGAGTACTGTCTGTGCCATATGTAGTCCATGTCTTTGCCACCCTAACTGGTATCTGTCCAGCTTCCTCAGCAGGCTGATAAGAGCACTTTGCAGCTGCACTGATGAACACACACACACACACACACACACACACCATCCTTTTCCCAGGCAGTGAAACAAAACCTGGAGGTCTGTGTGCGCAAGTGTATGTGTGTTGAGAGTAACGTTCAGTGACGTGTGCACACTGTGAGGTGAGAGTGTTACAAAGTGTGATACTGGCCCTCAGCCCTTCCTTTCCTGTCCTCTCACATTGATTGGACAGCAGGACAAGGAACACACATCGCTTCCAGCAGCCCACTCAAGTCCTCTCCTCCCTCTAAATGCCAAGACACAGTATGTGTGTGTGTGTGTGTGTGTGTGTGTGTGTCAGCATTACTTCTGTCTGAGGAAATTCTTATGGATTTTGCTCATCAACTGCAACGATACGTACTGTTTAAAATGACCAGTAGATGTGCTTTCTATTCCTCCTCTGTGAGGAAGATAAAATTCTGACTGAAAACTAACTTTCAGTAGTAGCCTCTAGAGGACCCTGTTTACTGTTCGATGGAACCAATGGATTTGGATTTGGACCTTCAGGGGCCCCTGGGTGCTCACTTTCAGCCAGCCTGAGAGCAACAGTTGCACCCTGGGGTGCTCCTTGGCCTCTTATTTCTATAACCATGCAGTACCATAACCATACCCAACAATTCCCTGTAGGTCCGGCCACTACACATCCAATCCTCCACAATGTTTAACATCTGGATGTTGGTTTGAAAAGTTATTTGATATTTCGGCCTCTTCTCAATGTAAACTGGTCCTGAGAAGAGGAGAAACTCTCAAAGATTATTTTGTGTTTTGCTCAGGGCTCCAGCTTTTGTGCTTCTCACTCCAGGTTATACAACTTTGTGTTCAGGCCTTGGATACAAGTGGTTTCTAAATTTAAATGGCAGTGTTGCCAGAAGCAAGATTTCTCTGACACTCGAACATACAATTTTCATTGAAACTGTGTCTCAGAGAGTTTGATTCAATCTGTGGTATTTTTTAAGGCTGTAATTTTGGGATCTTTAGCAACGATTGCTGTTAAGAGTCTGTCCTTCCCTGCTGGTGAGGTTTGACTTGTTCCTTTCGCGAGTACAGTTTGCCTGTGTCGGGAATACGCTGTCATATTTTTTAGAAATCTGCTCTCCTCTCTCCACATTGATTATGACGCCGTTTTTGTGACAGGTAATTCTACAACTCAAGCGTCAACAATTGCACCTTTTGAAACTGCAGGTTGCTTCATGATGGTGTGAAAAGCCATCCAGTAACAACATGTTGATGTTTTCTGCGTCTCCTTCATACAGTTAAATGACATACGCCTAAATATGACTCCTGTGGTGCAGCTTTTATTGTTTCTGATATTTGTTGCTTCCAATGTTTCTGGTGGCGCTTCAGTTTTTGGTATTTCTGCAAAGCCTTTCTTTAAGAAACCGAAACGCAATCTGAAATCTCTACTACAGCCAATGAAGATGTCAAGACAGCGCAATGGGTGGAAATGCTAAAATAAATCGGGATAATACCTGTGAAACAGTCGACATGAATGAGCAGAAGAAATGTGTAATTGCTAAAGTTGGCCATGGAGACAAAGACTAAGGCTAAGTCAAACGCTGAGCTCTGATTTACAGATGCATGGACGGCCTATAGAAAGTCACCCAGCTCAAACCATCCACCTGTCCACAGCTACGATACTGTGACTACTCCACCAAGATTTCAGTGCCAGACAACAAACATTCATTATGCTAGAGACAAACAAATTCTCCTCATCTAAATAGGCATTACAGCTTAGAGGAGTAAACAGGATTCACAAAGGAGCTTAAGTCTTTAGGATGCTGTTGTGCTTTTCTTGGCTTTGAGGATATTGAGGCACCTCTCTGTGCTAAAATCGCTCCCTGGGTCGTATGCATCTCACTGCATTTGAATAATCACCTGTTTTGTTTAACTAAATTATGGAAAACAGGACTGCATTATGACTGAGCAAACAACTATTTTTAATCCCGGATGTGTAACTCGATTAAACGCAATTTAATGGCACTCCTTCTGACAGTGTGGGCACAGCTAAATCGATACATACTTTACGCAAAAGTTTGCTGCTTAATAAAATTTGTGCATTTAATAAGCAAATTATTCTAATCATAAACCTCTTGCCAAAGCAATTAGTGATAAATTATAATCTTATGATAAATTATCTTGTGTTGACAGCCTGGGGGAACGCTGCAATCAAACATTAATTATTCATTGGGTAATTAAGTTCATAGGTGTTTCTCCCTCCCTTTTTCTCCTGCTCTCTTCCTTCCTATTCTTTCTGGGACGTGTAGGTTGAGTGTCCAGAGTTTATTCGTCCAAACCTTTCATTAGATCACTCTGCACCAAACTCCACAAAAACACATCTAATCTGTGCCTTTAAACCAGCTGATCTGTGTGATTTCATCTGACCAGCACGACTGACCAAAAGGTTATAAAACCGGATCAAAAACAAAGTTAAATATCAAATAGATGCTCTAAAGACAACTTGCATCAACACTGAAAACTCATCAGGGGCACGGCTGCCACGGCAGACACTCATGACATGTCTTCATTATTGTTTCTGGGAATCTGGGAATCTGAGGAGGAGTTTGCCGCCACATTCAACATACTGGGTTTACAAGGCTTATTCTACTGTTCTTCACAGTCACTATCTTTAAATGTGTGAGTGAGTTCAAGTAAAATAACAGGATTTTAGTATTACTCCACTGGAATTATCTGCCTGGCCATGCAGAGCATTCTTTGAAATAAAATTTAGCCCATCATATAGGGTATTAAAATATTTTGGAAAAAATTGAAAGAGAACAGTTAAATTAATTACAGTGGCAGACTGGCAACATCATTTTCAATATCAAGTATTCTCCCAAGACTTTTTCTGAACTGAATAAACTGTTTTGTCGATAAAAAGTCAAAGTTTAAAATGCCAACCACAGTTTCCTAGATCCCATCTTCAAGTCGTTCGGTTTAACCATCACAGGCACAGAAAAGCAACAAGGCAACAGCAGCAAATTAATTTTGTCTTGAAATAATCTCAGCTCTAAAAATAACTAAATACAAATATGTGAAAATACATTTACAGGGGTTTCTATCCGAGCATTTCACAGGGTGGGCTTGCAAGATGAGGAAATCTGGACTCATGACTTCAGTGTTTTCTAAAATCGCAGCAAAGGCCCTGAAACGTGTGTGACAACAGCACCAAAACGTGAGTTGAATCACTTTCATCCACAGCTGCTATATGCATCATTTTGTGAAAAGCTAACCTCAAATTTCAAGACAATAGTTCAAAACATTTTCCAAAGATGTTTTATTATAGAGTGTTACCCTGCTTCAGTGCCACACGTGAAAATATTGCCGTGGAACACAACCATCTGCTAAAATGTTTGTTGTCAAATAAAATCTTTTCAGAATCTTTTTCCATCGACTATCAGCATCTAATTTAGGCAGTGCAGACTTAACGGAATCACACAGATTTCCCACAACTATGCAAAACCTGCAGCAACATCCACAGAAAAAAAAAAAAAAAAACGCAACTTTCTCATGACTAGATATAATTGACAATTCAAACCTTAGCTCTTCAGCAGACAGACAGGTACCGAATTGTGTTCTGAAAATAACCGGCCGGCCCAGATATGTCAGATGGGGTTGAAAGGACAAAGCGTGTTCGCAGGAAAACAACGCCAGCATTCATCAAGTTCAATTACATGGAAGAGACATCAAACTTAGACAACAAGACGAGCGAAGCAGCTCCAGTTTTGGGATAGGGCTTTTTTTTTTTTCCTTATTAAAGGTTTTTTTTTTCCATCTCACTGGAAGAGACAGCGTTTTACCAATAACAAAGATTTGGATGAAGACATGAGGAACATTAAAGAATCAAAGAAATAATGAGCTCTAACTGTCCCTTCTTTGTTTCTCTCTCATAGCTTGGCTCCAGACATCTATCAGGCTCTATCTCACTCTCTGCTCCTCTCTGTGTGATGGAGTGGCATGCTGCTGCCATCTAAAGGTGTAAGACAACTTTACTGAGGGGCTGGTCAACGCCGTGTGTGACAGAACTGTGAAACACTTCATTACAGCTTTATCCAATACATCTCGCCTCAGTCTAAGTGAAATACTTATCCTGTGTAAAAAAAAAAAAACATAAATGGTCAACTAATGGCTTCAAAGTGCCACTTGTCACTGAGGATGTATTGTTGGGTGGCTGTGGGAGGGTGAAAGGTTGAGAAAAAGGCATGTGAGGAATTTGATTAGACAACTAATGCCGCTGTGTCCAATGGAAAGGCAGGGACACGGGGTGAAGATAACACTGTAATCCTTTATAAGCCCCGGCCAGGTATAACTGCTGGACAAACATGCATTTAGCAATGTAATTAAACTGAGGTCTTAAGGCTTTCTGTATATAATTATATATATCCACACACACACACACACATCAGGTAACATAATACAACAGTCAACAGTCAGATAGCTTCATTCTTTCATTTCGTACATTCATCACATATAGCCACAGTAAATACTGCTATCTGACTGACGGGCAAGTGTACATCAAGTGTCCACAACATGTACTCAGTGTACTCATAACAGAGAACACTTCTCATTGGCTGAGAGTATGATTTATTTTTAGATAACCGCACAGATTCGTGCGTCGTGGCCTCAGCTGCTTCGTTTCAGCTGTTACTAGGAAACAACTTTCCCCACTTGTTGGAGTTGTAAAGTTCAGTCTACTCCAAAATGTTCTTTTATTTTTGATGCTTCATTTAAACCTGGTTTTCTGCAAATGCGTTTACTTGTTTCAACAAAAGAGACCAAAAGCTAAAAATTTTTGATTTAAATAATCTGCTTTCTGATGAATAAATAAACATCACTGTGGATCCGATCCTACAATCGCTGCTGGCTTTCTCTCATGACAGTTTTCGATTCTTGGTATTACAAACATGTTCGTCTGGCGTATCCCTTTATACAAAACAATACACTTGGCAGAGAGGTGCGTTATTTTCTTATATTGGGACACCTAATCAAGCATTGCTACTCGCGTACCAGCCTAAAACAAAGGACATCCATTTTTTTTTCTGCTAATTAAAAGTAGGCAAACTCTCTCTCTCACTACATTTCAGAGAACACCCGCGGACACATATACATACACCGACACACACACACACACACAAACACACACCCGCACTCATCATGGTTTAATCAGTGCGGATGTACTGTGGAGGCCCTTTCCCCCTTCGGTGCCAGGCACTATTGTGGTGATGACTGCACTGGCATATTGATGTCAAGTCTTTATTGTGTGGGTTTATGGTAGAGAGGGAGTGTTGATTATCTTGTAACCTTTCCACCCCTCTCTCCACACCTCGCTCGCTCTTAGCTAACAATGTCGGTGTGTGTGTATGTGCACGTGTTTATGTGTTTAGTCTAATGAAAGCTACAGGCTCACAGCCTCCTGCCAAAGCCTCAATCAGACTCTCTCATGGCTGTGTCTATGTGCTGGGTCTTTCTTATTCCTCGCTTACATAAAAAAAAAAAAAAAAAAAAAAAAGAGAGCTTTGAAGGGTGTTTGTGTTGCTCCCCCATGTCTGACTGTCACTGAGCCGCTGCCTCTGTCCTTGTTCTAAACCCAGATATTAAAGTTACACAGCGGCAAAGATGCAGCAAGTGAAAAGAAGAGAGATGATAGAAGATCTATACACAACAGAGAAGAAAAAAAAAAAAAAAGCGGGGTGTGGGAGAGTAAAAGGAATACTTTCTGAGAGTCAGACATCCAAACAGGCATACAGATCATAAAGACAGCGTCATGGTTAGATCTGCAGACAGCTCCCACCACCATAAAGAGGTGGTAATAGGAAAGAAGAGAATGAATGAGCAGAATGTAAGGGATAACAGGCATTTTGCTCTTCTGTCAAAGTCTATTACTGCCATCACCCCACCCTTCTGCTGTAATGTGACCTTGTACCAGGGGTTGACTAAATAATAAAAACATCCTACAGTCTACTGCATTCACGCACCATGAATAGCATCTTTGCAAAGCTCGTTTTATTCATTTTTTTTGTTGAGGTGTGGATTAAATTCGTTTTTGAGACCGTAGGTCGTGGTGCTGTGCTGGACTGCATTCTTCCTGCCAATTTGAATCCCAACCATTTATGTAAATCTGTACACTGAAGGGATTCTCAAACCCCGAGTATTAAACATAAGCTGGTGTCAGACTATGTGTTATCAGCACAATAAATGGCCCGATCTAATACACATGGGGACAATAAGTAGCAGGCAGGTGTCACAGTAGAAGTCAACAGACTCTGGGTGCCTCACATGCCCATGTCCTGACCAGTCACATCACGCAGGATGTAAAATACTAAAAGCTATAATTGGTAGACGTTCAACCTGTAAATGTCACTTAGACCAGAAATAATAAGGTGGTCTGCAGCCTCTACATGTTGGGGGACCAGTGTAGAGTCCAAGCCCAGTACACATTTCCCCCTAAGCTAAGCCCATCCTCTTGCACTGTGTCCTTCGCTTTATTCGTTGGGCTCCTAGCGGCAACCACTGCCCTTTAAACTACTATTGCAAAGCATTAAAATTGATAAAAGCAGCACACAGGCTTAAAGAAAAACGTTTCTCCATTTATACATCCGTAAAGCTAGCATCGCCATCTCCAAGCAGCCAACAGGCCGGACTCCGGCTTGAAAGCACCATTAATAAAGTACCAAAAAACAACCAAAAACCAGCTCAGCGAGGGAAAAAATAAAAAATCCGCCTTCACAATGTACTCACACAAAGCGATCAACACAAAACAAACCGAATAAAGGGAGCTACAACACACGACAAGGCCACAGCAGCATAAACCGAAGTTAGCCGTTACTAGCATGAGCAGCCATTTTTCTTGCACATGTAAATATAAATAAAACACGTTAGCGAATGCAGGACTTACCCTAGTGAAGCTAAGAGCTGGGAATATAAATCCTCTGGAGAAATAATTCATCATTTGACGCCGGTTCCAGGTAAAGTTGTCCCAAAGTAAGGCACCATACTCCCGCGACTTTTTTTTTTTTTTTTTTTTTTAGATATGGCGTCCGGGGCCGACGACGCAGGTGCAAACTGCTCCGCTGATCAGGTGACATGGTAACCTGCGGGTTACCTTGTTAGGAGTACCTGCGCTGTTTAGCACTGGTTTCAGTGGAGTTAGCGACAGGAAACACAAAATAAAACAAAAGCACAAGAGCAGAGAACCTACTATACTATACTATACTAATCCTCAGAGTCCTTTCCACTGAAGAAATATTTGACAGCTCCTTAACAACAAAAACACAATTTCACTTTATATCATTTAACTTTTCAGTAATATCCTCTGGAAATAATTTTCCCCTACACTGCAGTCTAAATGTTGTCTCAAAGCTTTCTCTGCCGCTTTCTCAATTTTTCTTATTTCAGTCTTCCGCCCACACAACTGTCAAATTTAAAGCTACTTAGATGACAAGATAACAGATCCAGCCTTTTACAACAGCTTGTGTGGCGTGTGTGCCATTGTAGAGCATAAACTATTTCTGTGACCATTAAACCCCCAAAATTCCCAGAAATAATGGACATAGCCTCAGTTTCTTTAATGGTAGCTATAGCTTTTGTTATAGAGAGCCTACAGCATCTGTGTGCTATAACAGATGCAATTAAACTGAAAATAAAACACCTAAATATCAGCACTAACTCATAAATAATACTCCAAAGGTATTTATACCACCTAAAACCTACTCAGACTAATGTTACTGATATAAATTGCTCTAATTCCACATTTGAATTGTAAGGTGAACCTGTGAACTACATGTGCTTATGTGCAGTAGTAATAGTCGTACTCTTTATTTGTCTCACTTGCACTTCCTTGTGTTCACAGCCCTCCATCTCAGTTCTGGGGTGCTATACAGCTGCAGTAATTGCCACCGGAGCGATTGCTCCTCATTAGATGCTATGGAAGCTGTAATTGGCCATCGCAGGCACAGCGATCAATGGCACTGTTATTACCAGGATTTCAGGCACCCAGGCCCCAGACAGCAGGCCCAGCCGAGGCCAAAGGGGAACTGGACGGGAGGAATGGGTGAGGCTCCACAGCTTGTTATGGCTGCACAGAGCCTGGACAGCTGCTTGTCTAGGTGTCTATCGACAGCTCAGCGTCCGGCATGCATTCTGCTCTTTCCATCCAGCTCATTGACACTTCCCTCCACAGAATCTGTCTTTTTGGCCTCATCCCATGTCTCACCTTACCTCATTAATGGGACTCCTTCCACTCCATTTCTCATGCTGCCACACAAGCCCTGTCAAAAGGTCATACTGTGTCCAAGCTACAATAAAAATCCCAGTTTTACCACTATTACTACGAGTGCATTCTGCTTCAGTTTATCAGGAAATGTATTAAACTGCTGCATGTTCAACAGTGAAAGCACAATCATACAACATGACTGTTTAAACAACAGTAAATTGAATTGCAGGTGAAAGTCTGCGTTATGTGACTGAAACAGTAACACAGTTTTAAGAGACCTCAGCTGAGACGTGTTATAGACAAGGAGACATGTAGAATAGAAAGAAAGATGGCTGCTCTCTAGGACTCAGCGAATATATTATCATTATGGACCATTACAGGTCAGGAATTAAGTTGATTATGCAAATGAAAGTTGAGGACAACCTTATGGCAATATTTTTTCCACAATGAGCTCACTGGGACCCGACTCTGGCTTTCAAGAGTATAACTCATGACGTTCTTGATAATCTTCTACAGAAAGATGAAACCTCTAGAGAACTTTTCAGAGTCAAACACCCCATTATCACTCCCTTTTTACCCATTACCAGAAACACATAAAAGCCTCAGACATCCTCCAGGCAGACACGTTGTTGCTGGTATGGGCTCTGTTACTGCTTTTACCTGTCTGCTTTTGTGGATTAATTTATCACGCCATTAGCCAAGAGTCTTCCCTCCTTTTTAAAGGGGATTTGGTAAAATGCAGTATATTGGAAAGCATACTTTCCTTCTCTAATGTGGAAAATCTTTATCAAGTGAATGTTCTTTGTACTTCTATACCACACGATGGAGCTATTGAGTCACTACAAACTTTCACAGTATCCTTTTATTTCCCCTGACAATGTGCTCTAAAGTTGTCTCTTGGAGTTAGATAATAATTGCATGAATTTTAAATAGAATGAATGATCCAAGGTTTTTCTGTAACCATTGCCTTCATTTTTTAACTTGGAGTTCATGATAGAAAAGAAGTGGTTTCAAAGAGACTGTTTTACTGTGGAAGAAATTTTGCCAACATACATCAATTCATGCTCTGAATTTCTCTCATTTATCACAGACCCTGTATCAGGGAACCGTGTGAAAAGTGAGTCAATAATTGGGACCCAAAAAATAGAAGCAGCAGGTAAGGCAGGTGCAGCAGGCAGGCTAAAGGATAGCAACATAAAAACAATAAGACCTGATGAACAAATACAGAGGGTTAAGCTGCGCAGGCGGTAATCAAACAGCAGGTACCGGCTGGACGGCCTGCGTGACCACATTCTCAGGCTGGCTGCAAACAGAGAGCAGCATGCAAGTGACTGGTCTTGGTGATGAACATGAGATGGAAACTCAGCACTGGCAGCTAGTGGACAGGTGAGGAATGGAAGCTGTACAATGACGAGGACATAGAGGAGGATGAGGTACGAGGTAGGGTTTACACCCCGTCAGTAATGTGGCAAAGAAAAATAATGAAAAAACATTATGACAGCCAGACACCACAGGCTCATCAAAAAGGCTGTTGTAAAGTCAGATAAAGACACATTTTCAATCCAGGCTTTCTGCCCACCCACTGGTTTTATGTGCTATAAAAACTCAGTTATGCGTTGTCTATTAGAAATCTCTTCTTTTAATTTGGCACTGCATGACTCAACACCTTCCAGAATGATGGGACTTGTTACCGGGGAAGCAGGGCTAAAATTTTATCTCCCACATCTGCCTGGAATATTAATCCAGTGATGTAGATAAAAGGAATTTAAAAAGGACGTTGAGATAAACTGCCCGTTATAAAAATACAAACATTTAACAGAAAGATTCTGACAGCCATAATGTACGATTTCTCACCTGAGGCATCATCATTCCTCCAGCTCCGTCGTCTGCTGGCTGCCGTTCTTCATTTTCCTGTTGAAATAAATCAACGCTTTATCAGTTTAATACCAATTTATGATGCTTCTCATATTAGCTAATATGAAATAAGATACTTGTAAGGAATGCAAATTATACTGGCGCAGTCTTTTAATTGCCTCCATAACAGTGCTCAAGTGAGCCTTAAGTTGTTATCCTAATATCAGTTCTTGCTTCATAAACTGAAAATCTGGCTCATGTTGTTTATCAGATCCAGAAATTGTTATCTGAGCTCACACAAACTCCTCCTCTGTTCAAAGCAGGGGTCTTGAGAGCTTATTGAATTCTGAACAAGGCATAAAAACCTTCACTACACTACACTGATCTTAATAGCACACGGTTATTTCAATGATTGGCAGTGGCCTCTGATGATATGAAGGCTCTGCAGCATTTGCTGTAATTAATAGCATCACCACATTGTGGGGCGGCTTGTGATCAATGTGCATGAAAGCTGTAATCACCAGCATAACTGTAACAGCCTGAGTCGATACTCTCCGGCTCAGGAAAATTACACAAGTGACCAGGAATCTGAGGATGTGGGATATTGAACACCTATACAGTTATATTCACAGCTTTTCACTGATTTTATTCCAGCGTGCTCTTTTTAAATGGGTGGAAGACCTTCAGAGAGAGTTCACAGGCAGCACGGCTTCTGTTATCTATTGAGCAAATTGAAGGTTAACTCTCATCTCGTCATATGTGCAATAATGTTCTTCATTTGTTCAGGGGTAAGAAAGAGGATGGAGGGAGGTGCATTTGTTGTGTCACACTGCCCTCTTTAGGGTGCGTGTAGGATGTCAGTGGTAACAGTAGGTGGAAGAGAAAAGAGATCAGTGGTGTAACCACACAGGGGCAGACTCTGCCTGTTGTTAAAAATCAAAAAGTGTGTTTCTCCATCATAACTGAATCCACATGATACTTTTGTCCCAGATTATCTCAGCAGACACATTTTTTTTCTCCTCTCATATCTGAACACAGTCAGCCATAGGCCGTGTTAGAAGCCAGGGATCGCGCACATACCATGTAGACCCAGTGAGAATCATAACAGTATACCAACTGTAGCCTCATATATGCTGGCGACCACAAATCTATGTCCACATCATTAGTAATACACTAGAAACTGTAGTAGAGCAGACTGAAGAGGATCAGCCCATGATGCAGCACCGAGGGGCAAACTTCTGTGTTCAGATTCCTGATGAACATATCATTTATTGATGGAGAATGTGTAACTGTATCGACCAGGTGTCCCCTCCATAATTGGAAAGCTTATTTTGAGAAGGAATTGAAAATGAAATTTAAATGAAGCCATTTTTATTAATGAGGTCCTCGGGCTGTTAGATGTTGCAGCATTACATGCAGAATACAGATAATTCAGAATTATCCATTCCTCCATCTGCTGTCTGTTCCTTCTTATTTCTATTCAGGGTCATGGTCCAGATTAAGAATTACATGCAGAAGATATGCAAAACACATGTATTATTACACCAGCGCTGGAACACGGGCTAATACTGTGTGCTTATGTTACACTGATGGGCAAAGCAAGGAGGATAATGACTTTTAAATCACTGAAGTTTCTAAAAAGACTTTCAACAACATTTTATTTTCTTCCTTCATTGTATCTACACACGTTTTTCCATCCACATTTCATATTCCAACATATTCCGTAATTCCACTGAACTGGTCAGAGTCCAGTGGCTTTCCTGCATTCACTGAATCACATGAACAGAAACTGATCCTCTCATACTGAGGAGTCTCTAACAGTGAACTCCTGTGCTGCGTCCCCCTGCAGGACTCCACTCCTCCACACGATGCCAGTGTTGCACTGCTGAAAACTTCACCGTGTTAGGCTTCCTGCTTCTCCTCAGTTCACCTTGCAACCACCAACACAGCTGACTGACACAAGTGATACAAGTCAACTAACATAACAGACGTTGGTAGAATTATTGATGGGAGTATCCCTGAATTAGCAACGGTTTATCAAGCACAGCTAAACCGGTGAACGTGGATGTGAATGGCTTTCTGTCCCCCTCTATGAATAAGTCTCATGTGTAAACTTCAGCATCCATTTCCACTGTGCTGATGTGTGTGAATGTGATCCTAGAGTCTGGTAACTCCTCCATCTTTGGACCCATGAATCCCGCCCCCCCCCCCACCACCCCCCATTCTGATGCATTATTGGTCGACTCTGTTGGGCCCAGGAAGCACTGGGAGATAAGGAAAAGGGGCAGCGGGCCAGGCCCTGCGATCCCTCAGATAGCACCTAATCACATTCATTACATCAATTAGAGCAGGCCAACACAACACCGGGCTGGGAGTCAGGCCTCCATCTCCTGCTGATCAATGCTAAACACTGAGCATCTCCTCTATTCTTCAACCTCCAGCCTGTTGACCACCAAACTCGACTTACTCTCACCTGCAAAGGTGATGCTCTTGTAGGAGCTCAGAGTTTATGACCAATTGTTGTTGGTAGAATTTCAAAGTAAATGAGTTTTTGAAAGCTGGCACCAGTATTTCTTGGATTAAAGAGCCTTACTGCCAACTAATAAATCTGTTTACTGTAATGTCTGGATCACATGTTACTCTTTTCAATGACTTTTAAATTACTATATGTTAGTGAGAAGAATTTTAAAATGTGGTCGTTGAAACAGCAGGTGTATGCAATGTTCAAAATTCAACCTGCACGGACAGACAATGTAGAATAGGCAACATGCAAACTCTTCCACAATGTGCTGGAGAGAGATACCTTGTTAGCCTTATTATCATTAGTCCTCCTGATCAGTCTCCTCCACCAGATTGTTGTCCTTCACCTAACTTTCCTCTTTATCGTGTAGACACAGACCAAATAAACTCTGCAGACGCCGGTGGCTCTCTGCTGAGAAGGAAAGTTGGTCGGTTGTGAAAATAAAAAATACGAGACCACTGATGCCAGGACTGAGCGAGGAGTGGGCTATGTTCTGACAGGTGTGGTGTCATGTCAACCGAAAGGCAAAGATATTTGGAATTAATGAGGCCAGGTGACGGAGAAAAGGAGCAGAACTGGAGCCAGCGCTCTAGCCTGCAGTTTACTGGAGACCTGGTGTGCTTCTTATTTAAATAACTGCCCTTGATCTCACTGATCACTAGGCTATAGGCGACTTAATTAAAACTAACAAGCGGTGTATTAACACCCCTGCCGGCTCGCTGGCACTGTCAACCTGGTTGTGTGCAGGCAGCACCCTGGGGAGAGGGTTGCAGTGTTCCAGATGCAGGTGAAGCAGACAGTTGATTTAAAATGCCAAAAAGAAAGATGGCAGGTTTGTGTGCACTGATTGAAAGCAAAGGCATTTCTCACTGTTAGGGGGTGAAGGAAGATTGTGTGTGTAATATGTGTGTGTGTGTGTGCACCCTCAGAATAAAAGCAACATACCCGCCTAGGAAGGCCAGCCTTGAGCTTTATAGACGGGTGCTTTGATCAGAAAGGCCGGTTCATCTTCTCGTGGATGCTGATGATGCTGTGCACCGGATTCTCTGAAGAGACAGAAAGGAAATAAGATGTAGGGGGAAATGTAATAGGTAAGCCATAGTGTCACTTTTACCATGTTTAACCCTTCAACATCTACTTTTCCCCTTATTGTTTATCCCTCAGTGGTTCAAACACGTAATATTCTACAGGTCTTGTGCCTTGTTTTATACACATTTGCCAGTTGTTTCTCTGTGAGGACAGTAACAATGAGCAGAAGTTGGTTGGGAAAAGTCCATTTTTCAGCTCTTACTTTTGAGTAGAGTTTCGAGTAATCCATTTCTCTCAGCAGCTCGCTCTCTTTGCATTAAGGTTTTAACAAATCGATGCTGTTTTTGTTGGAGGAGGGAGAGTCAGTGAATCACCTTAGCTCTCGCATGGAAGCTGAATTAATCCAACACATCCACAAACATCCCCATTCACAATGTAGGTGCAGATATCATTAAAATGATGTTGGGAAAAGTGGACTTCAGTGCAGTTCAGCTCACTCCAGATGATTGTTATGGCCTTTCCAGGGGCAGATTAAGCTAATTAATCATCAATTTATCATTTCTATACAAATTAAGGTTTAATATAATATAAAACATTACATGATGAGCTTGTAAAATAGGTTGCTTTAACAGATACAACCTAATAGGATATAAAGCAGTTATAATTAGCTTTTTTCTGAACCAGCTATTGAAGTAAAATGCTTCTTACGCGTTGTGCATCTGTAATAATCTGCACCTGATAATCCAGTGAGATCATTTATAACAGGCAATCACTCACAGGGGACCATCTACTGCATCAGTACATTATTGTAATAAGTAAAGTAACTTGTACTGAACTGTCAATTATTTGAATGCAGGACTTAAAGTTTTTCCCTGTGGTGTTATTACTTTTACTGAAGGGTCTGAATACCAGCCACCACCACTAAAGTAACGAGTAATAAATGTTCTATAATGGCCGACGGGTGATTACAAGTTACTTTTGAGTAAAGTAACGGGTAATGAGCCCCTCCGCTGTGTTTGTGAATGACTTTGTGACGACCTCTGTTGCAAATGCCCCCCCCCCCAACCTTCATTCGCAGAAAATGGAAATGGCTTAGCACTATCGCCGTTGCCCCGGCAACCATCTGAGTCCCCCATCTCGCGGTGGAGAAATGAGTTCTGAACAGGCTCGAGAGAGGCAGGGATTAAACATGATCCCGCGGACGGACTGTCAGTCAAAACCAAAACTCTCCAGCCTCCTTCCGCTTACAAAAAAAAAATTAGACTGTGAAACCCAAAAGGTGCGTTTTTATTGGGAGTCATCCGTTAGAAGATAAATAACATAAATAAACAAACTAATAATGAATCCGGCCTGGCACTTTTTGTAAGCTATTAAAGCAGGGAACTCTTTTCGTTTTAAAAACAAATCCGTTATCGTGCAGCGGATTTAGTGGTGGTCGTTATATTCCAATGCCAAGAGGCGATGGATTAATTTAATTAGCCTGGTGAAGATTAATGACAATGCATAGGCCTTTTGTAGATAAAGCCATAGACTGTTGTGTGTGTGTGTGTGTCTGTGTGCGTCTAATTTGGGAAACTTGGGAGTGTGGCTGAAGGTAAACCCTGCTAAAATTAGGATGCTATAGATTTTATAGCCCCCAGTTTGAATTTAGCATTGCAGGCTGAGATAAATCAGAATGATGAGCTTCACAGTGGGCGTATAAATCATCAGACTGAAGTTCAGTTCTTTTAAGGACTGATTCATGACTTTTTTTTCAGTTCTATCTATTGACTTGTTTATTTCATGTAAAATGTATTACTGTTTAAGAAACTGTCCTATAGCAACACACTGATATGCAGTAAATGCTGAAAATGTGATGTGTTTACAGTAGTAACACCTGTATTTATGCTCCATATGGTTTGCTGTGGTGCTGCAGTGTCCTGACATCTGCATAAGAGCTGCTGTATTCAGCTGACCAAGAGTCTCATTCAACAGAAAACAGCTATGAAAAAAAAGTAATTAATAAATAATAATATTAATCTGACAATGCTAAAAGCCCGTGTGATTCTGTAGGCGAGTTTTTCCAAATCTCTCTGGCCTCTGACCGCTGAAAACAAAAGTCTGCTGCTTGTGTCCAGTTTCTGATGTGGTTGGACACTTTTAAAGTCCTGAACATGTGAAAATTGTACGATAATTTACAAGCCTGAGAAAAAGAAGACAAAAAATCACAACATTGTGTAGCTGAAATTTTTCTACTTTTCCATTTGTGGCCCCTCAGATTAATCCTCTGACCCCTTGGGGGGTTCTGACCTTCAGGGTGGGCACCAGTGATGTAGACTGTTAGAAGTAACCTTCTGCTAACATCACTGATAAATCATATTATTATGTAAAGAACTTTGCAGTGTTGTTCTTTTTATTAGAACAGTACTGAGGGTCCTGGCTTTTATTTGGAGCAGTTCCTCCTCACACAAAGCCAGAGTGGTGATTTTTTATCCTCCACACATTAACACAACCCCCCAAAAAAACAGATTTCTGTTGTAACTGATATTCTCCACCTGAAAACATGGAGTTTTTGAGGCTTTTGAGGTTGCAGTAATTGTATACTCACAACAGCATTTCCACAGGATCTATTCATTTGTTATCGTGGCGTTACTGTAACTTGCAGTCACCACTGATATAAACAGAAACCACCACTGTTAATACCTGTTTGAAATAAATTTTCAAATCGATTTCATGTAATAAATCGATATGAAACACTTTAATGCGTCTTATAAGACTCTCTCTCTTCTTACAGCGTTTATTTTGATACTTAATTAAATTATTTATGTGTTAAATTGTGTTTTAAGTTCTCTACATAAATAGTGCTGCAAACTCTGTGGTAACATATTTTGCCTAAATCGATGATAAATTATTAGATAAGGATCAATCATCTTAAAAGAGAAAATAGTTTCTATTTTTTTCCTGACAGTCCATTTATACTGTATTTGCCTGGTATCTGTTTTCACTACTAATAATAAGAAATAAATACAGCCGTTTAAAATAAAGAACTAAATCTCTGCTTCCTCCAGGAGAAGTAATCACGTTACAGTAACGCATTACTGGTGCCAGGCTGGCAGAGACTGCTGAAAGAGCGGGAGAGGGCGGGGAGAGTGAGACCCCATGCAATTTGATATTTGCCTCTTTGACAGTCATTTAAAGGGGATCTGGAGAACCCGATAGCCGGGGACTTACACCCCTCCAAAGGCTTTCGGGACACTTTAGCCCGGCTCGGCTGGGCCCCGCAGCGCCAGTGAGTCGCCAGGCAGGGTGTAAACGTTAAATGTTCGCTATTTGTCCCGTGGATTGTGAAGAAAATCAACCCAGTCTTTCATTCATTCTTTTTTTTTTTTTTTTTTTGGAAACCCTCCTCCCACTACGCCCTCCCCCCCACACACACTCTCTGCTTTCTCTCTTTTCCAGACGCCACAGCCCCACCAACAGTCATTCACTAAAGCGACTTAGGGAGTCTCCTATTAACGCTTTAAAGAATTAAAGGCAAGAGAGAAGTTTACGGTGTGAAAAGAGGAAGGGAAATATTTTGTAATTGCTGAGACTGTGCAAAGAGTCCTGACGCAGTGGAATAGGAGGTTATCTGCTATCGTGGCGGTTCCTTATCAGTGGATAAATATTTGTATATCATGGCCAACCGGGGACTCTGCAAAACCCTCTAACGTGTTGTTGTGATTGTTGCAACACAGGTGATCTACATGGAGATATCCGCTGTGTACGTCCTCTGTAGCGGAGCTGCACACCTGCAGCGTGGGGGGTCGAGGCGCTCCTGCAAAGCCATTTTTCAATTATGAGGTTAAAAGAGAGTGTGTTTTTAATAAACGACTGCTCATTAAAGAGAGAGTACATTCCCCTGCAGATAACAGGCAGGTTGCATTGTGCTGATCTCTCCTGGGAGGACTCCTGACTGGATGTTGGTCCCCCAACTCCCCAGCCTTGCATCTTATTAAGCTCATCTCTACATCTCTATCTGCAGCATCTGGGCCGCAGCATCAGCCTCCCATCAAACCCTTACATGGCCTGTTTCTGCACAGACAAAAGATTAAGATTTCCTTTCACGGGGTCAATTAAATCAGGCTATTTTGGAGACCCCTTTAAGCAACAACCAACGTGATCTGGTTGTTTTTCTTTCAGTAGAAACCCTCGTTGGACTCCCAGTGGCCACCCAGTCCAGGATTATTCTTCTCGGCCAGGAGAAAGGAGGAGGAGGAGGAGGAGGAGGCGGTGGTGGTGGAGGAAGAGGAGGAGGAGGAGGAGGAGAGGGAGGGCTTGCCCGGATGCCCAGCCGCCTGTAAGTGTCCATCCCCGGTTTGTTTGACATGGCAGTGTCCCTGGGTATAAAACCGATAAACATCTGGTGGCGCTGCCAGGACATTGGAAAATGAGGGATTGGGGAGAGGCAGTGAAAGAGGCGGCGAAAATACTAAATCATAATGAGAAGAAAGATGGGCAGAGAGAGAGAGAGAGAGAGAGAGAGAGAGAGAGAGAGAGAGAGAGAGAGAGAGAGGGAAACAGAGAGATGCTGATCAGCTAATTACAGCTGCAAATAAAATGCAAATTTATCCTGGCACGATGAGCATGCCCAAGTTTAAACATAGCGCCATCCAAAAATTCAGAGAAGCACAGGCACTGTGCCAATGTCGACTTCCACACAAAGACCTATTATCCAATAATAATAATAATGAATGTATATACCCGTTACTATTATTATTATTATTATTATCATTATTATTATTATTAGCCCCTGCACACTGCATCCTAGTGGTTTTCAGACTACCTCCAACATCTCCCACCCCTTCCAAAAAAAAAAAAAAAAAAAAAAAAAAAAAGATGGCATGCTTCCCAACAACAGTGACACCACCATGCACATGATGCTACACATCCACAATCCAACAATTACAGTTCCCCAGCACTGTAGCCGCTATTTACGCAGGGTGGCCACATCCCTCCGTCTTCCCATCTTATGTAGTGATTAATGGTACATCGCAACCCAACGATTAATCACGGAAAATTAAAAATCTTGGAGGTACTCATGAGAACTGCAGCAGTGGCTAGATCAGGTGGGCTCGGGATGGAGGGGGGGGCGAAAACGAATTAGCTTCATCGAATCTTTTTAGATGCAAATATTTTGTTATCTCCACTTTGCTGCACTGTTTTCACTGTTTATGATTAATTATCTCTTCTTGGTGAAAAATAAATCATGCGAAATTAGGATCTAGCTGACTCCACCGGCGTAAGCAGAGATGGCAGGTCGATGCTGTTAATTTCAGGTTGAAATTGACACACTAATTATAGTGCAGAGTGCTGCTGGAACACTAGCAGGCAAGATTATACCTCTGTGCTTCTATTTTTTTCGTTTTTTTTCTTTTTTTTTCTTCTTCTTTTTTTTTATCAGATCCCCCTTATATTTTACCAATTAAAAATCGTAAAGGCATTTCATTGCCCCGGGATAAAAAAGCAGCCTCTCTCCTAACATGGCCATCACTTTCCCCATCAGATTCATTGTGATGTATTAGATGCAATAAATTATCCCATGTAACAAAACATGGCGAGCTGAAAGGCTGATAATCTGCAGAGGGGAGATAAGGATTCATTATTCCAAATCATTATGAATCCAGCGTTGGCTGTGACTTCTTTCTTAATCAGCTTCTGTGATCCTGGATACGTGAAGGGAGCAGATAAGAGCAGAGTCGTTTATAATTCTCCCCACCTCGGCCTAATATTTTAAAATAAAATCGCAGGGAGAAGCCGCCGTAAAAAAAAAAACACACACACACACATATTGGCTTAACGTTTGGAGGGTGCACAGGACGAGAATAATAAAACACATTGAGAAAATAAATAAGTAAATAGATAATACGTGGCCCATACATTTTTGGAGGTGTTTTGTCTCAAATTAAGGTCATCTTATTCGACATTTACAGCGAAGAATCATGTAGGCAGGGAGAAAAGGGAGATATATACTGCAGCATTTATTTCACATTTGGAGTGGGAAGTGTCTAATAAAATTTAGGCTACACCAGGAGGCTATAAAAGCGGGTGACCGTAAATGATTTACTCCGTTTATGCACTAACGGGGCAGAAAAGCCACGGTACAGGGGTGGGTTACAGATAAAGCGCTGCTCCACTGGCTGTTTCGCAGCTGCACAATCTGAAACTGCAAAATTAAGTCTGAAAAGGAAGAGCTGCATGTGACTAAAAATGCTGCTGTATTTAATCAGAATATAAAGGTGACATTATGACTCCTGGTTCTATCTGCTGGTGAGATTATAAATATCAGCTTGCTGTGATAGAATAGACGGGAATAAAGGCCAGTGTGCGCAGGCTCTGCTTGTTATTATGGCCCAGTGTACCGGAGGGTTTGTGCTTAGCTGTTGTCAGCCTCCGCTGTCACGCGGGAGCTCGCGTCAAATTCTACATTAATCACGCGATTTCACGGCGGCGGGCGCACGCGGGAGTGGAGGAGCGTGACTTTGGACTTGGGCATCACGCTCGCGCCTCCGTTACACCCCGGTTCTGGGAGTGCAAAACGGACACTATAGCCCCTAACGTGATACAGTGTGGCCCGGTAACGTAAGGTAAACCCTAAACGGCATCCAGACCATTTACAGTCTCCATTTACAATTAATTAAGGGCTGGCTCCACAGAATCTAGGCTGCCCCCCCCCCCAACACACCACCACCCCCCAAAAAAATGCATGTCATTTTATATCCGCTTCCTTTCCAAATTAAAATGTATTTCCCCCTTTATTTAACTGTATACAGACCGAACAAGACAAAACTGATTCTCGTTTATTTTCCTCATAATTAATCTTTTTATTACACCTATAATATGCTTTTAATTATCTGCGGCATAAATACTGGTTTAACCGTTGTTTTCCATTAGCTTATATCAAAGCCATCAGCATGCACATTTATCACAGACGAATATTAACTTCACCTTTACATTCAAATCTAAGAGCTAATAATTCCTGAAATAAGCACGTTATTTACGTCAAAAGCAGATTAATAAATCATTACTATCTGGGTGTGTTATTTTGTAATTCTATTGAGATACTGAAATACTAATTCCATAAATGAAAAGCTCCGCTTACCCTGCATGGAAATACTGAATTATTCATTGGTTTAAAAAGACACATTGGCTGTGGTCGCATTCGTAAGTTTACAGCCTTCAACGAGGTTTGCGCCAATTATCTTTAATTTATTACCTTAATTGAATTTCTTCCCCAAATATAGATTTGGGTGTGATCAGTTTACATTCTCCTCCAAAGAGTCAAGGCGCAACATGAGAGATAGCAAGCCTTCAGCATCCTCCCTCTCCTCTCCTCTCCTCTCTTCTCCTCTCCTCTCCTCTCCTCTCCTCTCCTCTCCTCTCCTCTCCTCTCCAGTGCATTTCACACAGAGAAGGATCGGATTTGCTTGGTGCTCCTTTCAATCAACCATGGTGTCAATAAGCAGGCTGGTAGGCCTCTATATGCTGCGGGTTAGTGGTGGATGTATGTGAAGCTTTGCCGTTTTCAGAACAACTGCTAAAAGCAGCGGACCACGATGCAGCACCGATCACATTACCACAGTGATATGGAAAGATTTCAGATTTGCCTGCATATTGTTCGAGTGTAGCTGTAATTGCGGTGGAGCTGGGCGCGGATCTTTGGTGTTGATTAGACACCAGCTATGGCTTCATCTGTCCTTTGTGGCAGAGGAGAGAAAAGGCTGCTCTCTGAACACAAAAGGAGGTGCAGCATTTTCATGTGTCACTGTGAGATCTTGTGTTCTGCACTGAAATATCTGCAAAGCACAAACTGTACAGACACAATTCCTATGAAAAGGCTACAACATACACACAGCGAACTAAATTCTGTGCTGCTCCTGCACAAAATACACCGCATTTATCACATAAAAAGACCACATGTGAACCATTCAGCTGGTTTAAACGATGAAAAATGCTTTTTATGTCTTATATTTTACGTATCGTTGACATCTGATAACAGAAGGGCATTTATATTTACACTCACAGCAGTGGGCGTCACCTGCATGGGCATGGTCAGGTGTTGTACTTGCAATATTATCATAAAACACAATTTAATAAAAGCAATATATTTGTGATCACAAACCTGGAGCATGTAATGTTAAAAAAATTCTTGTTACGTTATTTATATTTAACCCTGTCATTCATTCCCATTGGTTTCTATTGCCTTTTAATTGGTTTCCATTCCAGTAAAGCATTCAGACCCGGAAAAAAGCTGGCGTGCACAGCACAGTCAGCAAGGCTGGCCCGTATGCGCGTGCAGACAGCCCGGTAGCCTACGTGCACGCGTGTCTCCTGCTACGATGTGACTCCGGGACCGAGGGCGCGCACAGCACCACCACCACCACCACCACCGCTGTGAGTGAGTGAGTGAGTGTGTGTGTTTTTTTCCTTCCCGTCCACGGCTCTTACTCTCGCCCTCTCTTCCTTTCTCTCTCTCTCTAAATGCCATCGGCGCTTCCATCTCTATGTCACTCTTTCTTCACATCTGCAGAAAAAAAGCCTCCGCCCGTCCAGCGTCCACCGCAGGTCAGTAAATATTTAGATTTGCCTCGAAGCCGATGCATCTTAAATGCTCTGTCCAATAGGCTGCCTCGTCCCTCTGTGGCTTTGTATGTGAGAACTCAGTGATGTTGCTCGTCTGTGAATGATGGTAAACTTTTGCTGTCGGGTTTGCACATGAGCTTAAACGAAAACAAACGAACGAAAACGAAAAACAACTGTAAATTCTCTTATTTCATATAAATGTTTTTTGGGTTTCTTTTTTAACTGGAGTTTATTCAAGCCGGGGAGGAAGCTACCGGTTACACCTTCATTTCTCTCCGCATCGGCTGTGTGCACTTGCTGAAAAGGGAGCCGTAGTGTTGATAATACTGGCTACAACATCCATAACGACGGCCATTGTTGCCTTTAACGTCGCTGTTGGCGTGGTGTGTTCGCTGTTGACCCGAACGTGCCGCGATTTCTTTTGAAGGAAGCGAAATTCGCTTTGGTAATAATTAGCGACGGTCTCCTTTCCGCTTATGTGCACATGAGGGCATGTGTCAAGTACGACGTGGGACTGATACGTAAAAAAAAAAAGGTTAAACGACGGCCAGTCGCATTTCTTCAAATATTTAGCGACCTACCCCAAAAACCGAAACCGGCCCCCTAAAATAGCGCAGATGAGGGTTTTTAACGACCTATTACCTACCGCTCAGGTTAGTGGTGTAGGCAGAATCCCATACGAGCCGTGAAATTGATCTGATTACCTTGCCGGCGGGTCATAAAAAAAAAAAAAAGGAGTTGGGCTTGCTGAGGCTGCGCTTCGCCCCGTTATTAGTTTCCTCCATCTCGTCTTTGGTCGATATGTCTTGATATGGCGGAGAGAGGGAGAGCCGCTGTTAGAATGAATAGGATGCCAAATTAAGGGCATCACACGCGCACTGTCACAGGCCAAGAGCTCCAACGGTTGTCCGCGTGCAGAGCGAGAGCTCGAGAAAAGACCTCGCGCACCCTTGTATTGATCCAAACGGCTATTTTATATGTTTTTATATATATATCGTGTGTTTAAATATAGAATATAGTTAATAGTGTTTTTAAAAATATCCAGACCGACCTCTTAGATTATATTAAATATTGTAATTTTGTTAAATTATTATAAAACCTTTTAAAGCTGGATAAAAAAAATACACCTTTGGCCTTGGGCGTGAAGACATATTTGAATTTCGTGTCAGAGTCAGGATTTTGTTTTGCATGTTATCACGGGTGTTTTCACACGGCCCCCTTTTTCAGACCGTGGACACACACCGAGCTCAAATTCTGAATTTAATCAAGTGATTCAGTTAATTACTCGGTGCAGCGTTTAGAGCAGAATTAATAAATAATCCAGAAATATAAACGACTGTGCTTTGCTGCTGGGGATGCATAGGCTAAGAGGTGAAAAGGCCCTGTTTGTTAAAGGAAAGATTACATCAGTGTGTCTGGCGAGAAGCGATATAGACGCAGATAAGCATCACAAGTCAGTCAATTGGCAGACCGTTCTGTTTTTCTTTTTTTTTTTTCTCGTCGGGAAGAATGACACAAAATACGAAGTGCTACTTTTTACACTCGAAGAAAAGATGATTTATCCTTCGGCTTATGTTCTCATTTCAATCGTTCTAGGAAATCCACTTCTGTTTTCAAGTTTCATGAGCTCGACGAGCAGAAGTTGACGCCTTCATTTTGTTCTAAGAAGCCGACTTGGTTCACATGCTCACAGAATAGCTGCTTTTTTTTTCTTGAAAAGACTAGAAAGATAACAAATGACTCACAGAGTAAGAAATGTAACATATAGGTTACCTGTGGTGCTATACTGGTTTCAGAATGCATACAAGAACGTTTATCCAGTAAAATCACGATTCCACCATGACTGGCCTGTAGCAGGTTTAATCAGTGACTGGGCATCTTCATTGTTAGAAAAGGCGACACATGCTGCACCACGGCGGCTTTTTACTCTTTAAATGGTTTATTTTTTATTTTTTTTATAACATGTGTCCTGGGTGTTTTCCTGCTTTCGGTTGTATTTTCGCCATGTGCACCTTTTAATTCATTTATTATTTTTTATTTGTTATCAAGATGAAAGGTTAATATTAGTGGCGGCTTTTTTTTTCTTTCTTTCTTTTTTCTTTTCTTTTTTTTTTTTTTTTTTTTGCACCGTCTGTGTTGAAATAAATGACAGTGCACGCAAAATGTGACACATTATGCACCCGGATATCAAAGCTTTTTGATGAGACAGGCTTTAATGAAACAGTAAACACACACACACATTTAAGTTGATCATATATACCATTTTAAGATAATTGCATTTCTTTTGTTTCTGTGATTTTTTTTTTTTTTTTGGTAACCTAAAAAACCTCAAATGTATTATTATTATTATTATTACTATAATATTTAAGCCATAATTGTCATAGTAGTAGTAGTTAGGGTTGTGGTAATGTATTAGCCGAATATCATAGCCTACAGTGTATTCTTATTATTGTGTGATTTTATCTCCCTGACCTCTGATTAAACAGCTGGCGAAAGGAAACTATTATTTATGAGGAAAAACAATGATTGTAATTGCTGATGAGGCCATGCACAGGGGTGTGGGGGTCAACCTAAACACACACACACACACACACACACACACACACACACACACATTTCATCCTCCACACTGGCAGTGGAGAATAATCTCTTCGTGTCAATTCACGGCCGCAACGTAGGAAAAGAAACTGCATGTCTTGATTTTGATCAGAGCTCTTTGACATAATCACTCAGAAATGATCTCCACCATCAGAAGCTGGACCGGCCACTCGCCCACTTTTATGAATCAACCTTTACGCACGAACAGCGCTGCTATTTGTAGGCCATTAGCTTCAAAAATAGGCTGATGAAGGGGCTCGTTTCAGACTCTCACACACACACTGACAGGGAAAGAGAGCTGATGCCACTATTTCTGCCTTCGTGGCGACAGTTTGGGATTATAAATGACAACTTTTTAAGAGAGCCAGTTTTATTCCGTGCTGAATAAGCTCCGGCGTTATTGACACCGAGGCTCGGGAATCAAGTCATGGGATGGCTTCCATGTCCCATTCTCTAAGCTTCGATACATCCAGTCAAGAAACAAAAAACATAATCGGGATTTTAGGCCACATTTACCGTCATGTGTTGCCTCCGAGCACCTATAACGGGTAGCCTACTTTGTGGATAATGGCTCCGCGATACTTTTCAAGAGGATAATTACACGAGTCCGCTGACAGCTTGACAATGGCAGCTACAGCGGTTTGCATCCAAGTTCAGTCTCAGGTTTGCCTGAGTGAGGAACGCTCCCTCTCTCCGTGTCTCTCTCTCCAGGTAGGGCTGTCCTGGAGAGGAAAAATCCGACACTTTGCCAAGTCTCTCTCAGTCTGTACACTCCCACGCGCCCGGCTGAGAACCACCTCGATATCAAAGAGGGGGGAAATAAATGGGGAATATAGGCGGACGCGCGCTGATGGAGTCATCACCTGCGCGTGCGGCCTCGCAGGTTCACACCTGTCTCATCTCTGGCTGCTAAAATACCATCAAACCAAACCGATGATTTCACTATCGATTATTGATAGTACAGGTCATGCATTCTTTTTTCTCCCTTCAGCTAATTAATGTCCCTTAAAACGGACCCTACCTGATATTAGACAGGCACAGGACAATGTTGATACCTACGCGGTGCAAGGGCGTGCGCGCTCCCGCTGCCTACCTACTGCTCGCTGACGGTTCATTTCCTGGCTGTTAATACCGCGGTGACGTCACATCCAGTGGCGTCGCCGAGGCTGCCCCCACCACACACACGCACGCGCACACACACTCAGATACCCTAATCTACTATTACACACTGCCAATCTGAAAGTATATGGAGAAGCCAAACTGGGCTTTAGACATGAAATACGTCCCCAGCAGGGAGCAGCTCCTTCTCTGCCGCGCAGTGGAGAGGACTGACGCTACAGACGCGCGGCATCATGCGTGTGTGACACCGAGCAAACAGGGTGAAATCCTCTCTGGTTCAGAGGGAAAAGGCTGACCTTCGAATTGCTGCTGCTGATTTGTTGAACTTGGATAAAGATGAGCATCGCTCCCTGTGTCGCGCTATCGTGTTTCATTTAATGCACTGTTTTGAATAAATAATGACACGACCCATTGTTGCTTGTCTGTTTGAGTTGCCGCAGTGGGTAGGCTACAGCAAAGATCCTGATAAGTTAACTGACAGCCAATAACAGTCTGCATTAGGATTTCTCTCTCCTTTTTTTTTTTTTTTTGGAAACTATAAGCTCAGTCACCCAGGCGTCCTTGTCCGTGCCTACTTCACGGTGAGGAAATCGGCTCAATTTGGATCTGCCATTAGAATAATGTGCCTGTCACCGCGAGAGGACGCACTGTCACAATTTTAAGAGAGTGTGTCCCACAACCTGCCGCCGGCCCAGAGCAACGGGCTCTCTGCTGCAGCCTTTCTAGTTCTCTTTTTACGGCTGTGCGCAGCCAGACTGCAGCGGACGGTTTGAAAAAACTTAAGTCGGTGTTATAACAAAACACAAATATCAAGACAACACTATTCTATAGAATCAATTATTTTTATTTATGTTTATTTTTATATGTCTTCTTCTATGAGAGGTTAGCGTGTACATTTTCTTTTTTTTTTTATTTTTTTATTGGTCGTTCTCTTATCAGCCGGTTTACATTTATGTACATATTAGTGTTTTCACAGATTAATTTAAGCAGCCATAAAGACTTCCTACACCTTTAACTTTGCACCGCACTATGTCTCCATGGATAACTGGGGTGTTACGTTTTATTAGGCCTACGACAAAAGAAAAAAAAATCTTATTTATTCTAATATTTTTTTTTTTGGCAAGGTCATTGAAAAAAAAAATCTTGCAGCACTTCTGCATCTCTCCTGGCCCACGGTATATTCAATTAAAGCAGGCCCCTCCCCTAACTGATGACACTGACAGACCCTCCTTAAGTTGCGTCGCGCCACAGCTGTCTGCAAGCATTGAGCTGCCTGGCGCCATCCTGAAAGAATGCCTTCACTGTAAAAAAAAAAAAAAAAAAAAAAAAAAAAAAAAAAGGAGGGGGGGCTTGGAGAGAGAGACAGAGCACGAGAGAGAGGTAGAGTAGAGCAAGGGCGAGTGAGCCACACAGAGCGAAGGGGAAAGAGAGAGAGAGAGGAGCGGAGTTAATGGAGAGGGCTACAACTGCGCACAAACAGAGATTTGATCAGTGAGTTTAACTTGCTGGTGCTGGTCAGTGTGCAGTGAAGCCATTCACTGCAAACAAGCCCTGCGCCCGCACTAACCTCCACTACTTGTTGAGCTGGGCTGAAACACTGACATTTTTTTTTTCTGAGAGGAAGAAGTTCAGGAACTCTGCGTGAGACTGGATTCCATTTTGGACGTATTTATATGACAACACCTTTGTTGCATTTGTGATGTGGGGTATGTTTCGTGTTTAAATATGTTTTTCTAAAACCCGGCTAAATTCACTTAAGCGTGAGCCTCCAGCCTGTTTTAGTCGTGCTGCATGTGAACACGTTTGAGAAAACAAGACAATAAATTCTCCTCTCTGTCTCCAGGTGATCAGAAGCAAGCGCGGAACCTGTGGATTTAACAAAAAAACGGATTTGGGACAGATTATTTCTTATCTTGTGACTTGTACCGGTTTGCTTCGGCGTGCATGAACATTTGCTAAAGAAAAAAGCAAAGCGATGGAAGTAAGTGCGGATCAGCCACGATGGATGAGCCATCATCCCGCGGTGTTGAACGAGCAGCATCCCGGCTCACATCACCCGGGCCTCGGCCACTCATACATGGACCCTTCGCAGTATCAACTCGCTGACGATGTGGATGTACTCTTTAATATCGATGGACAGGGGAACCACGTCTCTCCATACTATGGAAACTCTGTCCGAGCCGTCCAGAGGTACCCTCCTCCTCCACACAGTGAGTAAACGGCCTGTTTAGGCCTTTTATTTAATAATGTGCACATTATCCTGTTTAGACCTCTGTGCGTAATTTATCCCCGCGGAAAAGACTCAATTACTGTCGCTGTGTTTGGAATTATTTGCATTACGTGACGGTGATCCAGACCAGCTTTCGCTTTTGGCCTGGACTGACTTTGTCTTAAAAACCCGGAGCACCTAAGTGTTGGTGAAACCACGCCGTAAATATGCACGGTTCACCTTCAGTTTGTGTTTGGTTTCTGTGTGCCGCTTATGTCACTGCCTATTCCCGTCTCAGCTTCACACACGTAAAATAACATTCAGCTGACTCATTTGTCGAAGTAGATTTTCAAAAGCCCGAACATAATTTGTTTTCTGGATCAATCGAGTGTTTAGTTACGGCTTTAAACAAAAAGGCGCGTTGGCACAGAAGTCACGGATTCACCTGGAATATTTTGGTAATGCATGTTTTCACTTCTGAGTGCATGCACAATATTTGTCTTTATTATAATGTGCTATTCATCAGCGTATAGTCATTTGTGGAGTTTCCTATATTGCAGCCTTTGACTTCCTGAACAGTCAATCACGATGCAGCTTCTTTAGAGACTTTTGACTTACAAGTGTGCAGTTGTAACATCCAGGCCTGTTCAGTGGGGATCAGATGATGTCTTCAGGACAACAGAGTGTCCATGGAAAGCATTTTGAATGGGCAGCTGGAAGCAACTTTGTCTTACGCGCTAGAAATGTAAAAATCCACATAAATATATTCGATAAATCTGTGCGCAAATACGTGACCAGTTAGTGTTTACAGGCCTAAAGCGCGAGCCTGACACTCCTGAAGAATTGATGTGTATTTATGGTTGTTGCAGACTGAGGTCAGGTCATGATGTTTTCTTGTGTTTCTGTGCTACCTCAGGTAGCCAGGTGTGCCGTCCCTCATTACTGCACGGCTCTCTGCCCTGGCTGGAGGGGAGCAAAGGCATCGGCCCGCACCACAGCACTTCTCCCTGGAACCTGAGCCCCTTCCCCAAGAACCCCCTGCACCACGGCTCCCCGGCCAGCCTGTCCGTCTACCCCCCGGCCTCCTCTTCCTCCCTGTCCACCGGTCACTCCAGTCCGCACCTCTTCACGTTTCCCCCTACCCCTCCGAAAGATGTATCCCCGGATCCAGGCATATCCACCCCGGGCTCCAGCAGCTCCGGGCGGCAGGAGGATAAAGAGTGCATAAAGTACCAGGTGACCCTGGCCGAGAGTATGAAACTGGAGTCAGCTCACAGCCGGAGCGTGGCATCAATCGGAGCAGGGTCATCCTCTGCTCACCACCCCATCGCCACATACCCACCCTATGTCCCTGAATACGGCCCAGGCCTCTTCCCACCAAGTAGCCTGATAGGTGGGTCATCTTCTAGTTATGGTTCCAAAACAAGACCAAAAACAAGGTCCTGTTCAGGTAGGCGTGCGCTTTATTACATTCCCTTTTGATCTAACATTATTCCCCAGATTTGCAGCCTTAATGATTAGCCATGTTTAATCTCATATAGGCCTACTAAAAAAATATGCCCATGAGCAGCTCATTCATCCCTCACATGAACAAGCTCTCCTTTTAGGGCTAAAGGCCAAACGGGTCAACCTGTGTTTCACACAGGCGCATCAGTGTGCCTCAGAGCTCTTTCTTTCCTCATCTGACAACAACAACAGCAACAACAAAAACAATAATAATAATAACAATAACAATAAAATTATAATACGCTGAATTAAAATAAAATAAAATATTAAAATATATTTAAAAATAAATATAAAAAAGATCCGAAATGCATCAACAAACAAATTAAATAAATTTGTTTTTAACAAATGACTAGTAGAAACAAAACTCTACTTCCCAGACTCCACTGAATATTTTTTTCCTAACAAAATAAAATCGCCATGACGCAAACGAGTTCAGAGTTGAATGCTCAGATTAATTTAGGTCACTTTTTCATCTTCCTCTGCACTAACAGAGAGGGGGAGAGAGACAGAGGGGAAGCCAGCTCTCTGGGCTGTGTCGCCCCGTTTATATGTTTAAGATAATCCCATTACTGTCAGACCAGTGCACGCCACAGTTGCATTGTTTACCCAGCGGTAGAGCACCGGATGCTGCTCGTTCATTCACAGGGAAAAAACGACTGAACCGTCGCCGTGGCAGAGAGCACGAACCACCGAGGGCGGGGAGAGAAAGAGAGAGTGAGGGGAGACATTTCCAAATTGTGAGGGGGGTAATTATTTTAAAGGTTATTGCAGCGCAGCTGAAAACCAGTTTTCTGTAATAAGATTAATATCAGCGGCTTTGATGTGAGTATAGAAAACAGTGGATTAGTTGATGCATATCATCAGGATTATTCAGCATCATACACTGGGCCATTACTGCAAATAAAGATTTTAATTCGAGGATAATGGGAGATAATATTCGTTTAAAGATATTTCTCGATCTGTAGAGTATCTTCATTTTAACGAGTTTACCAGTGCAGTGTCTGCGCCATGTAAACTTAATATTTCAGAAAAAAGGTCAGCATTTTTAAAGCCTAAACACACCTTGTGCAATACAGAACCTGCACTGCAGAAACCTGTATTTTTTTTTCTCAAGTCTAACGCAGTCTACCCGACTCAGTTCCTGCTTGATTTCAGCAGCGTCTTCGTTTGCCAAAAGAGACCGAGAAAAAAAAACAACAAAAAAAAACAGAGACAGAAACACACACTTATCCAGATACTTGCATGTCTGTCACATCTAAATGCTGCACGATCCGGACTGACGCATCTCTCTTTGTGAAGAAGTCAGGCTGTGTGTGTTTTTGCTGCTCGAAAAAGGGGAAGTGCGGCTGCATGAAAATGCAAAAGGCTCTCGGCGTTGCACAAAAGCCCTGTGTGAGTCTCTGCTTTCAAATAATCTGACTGTGACTGCAGCGCCCTTGTTTCAGTTTCAGGCCCCCCAATACTATAATCAAACTGTTAGTGCGCGTCTCACCTGTCGGTGTCACTAGAGAAGTGCCAGTCAAACCTCAACACCCCATCAATCATTTCAGAGCAAAGGAAAGAGCCTGTTATGAGACATAATGTACACCGAAATATTATTATTATTATTATCATTATTATTATTGTTATTATTATTATTATTGTTATTATTATTATTATTATTATCAGGAGAGATTGGCTGATGAGAGAAAGAAGAAGGCCTGTTTTACTAGAATTTAAAAACATTTTACACGGACCAAAGTGCATTTTGCTTAGTCTGAAAATCCTTTTCAGGGACACGTAGCTTGAAGATTTTGTGGTTTATTGAAATGATTTCTGCTTTATGGACCTTAACACAACTGCTGTATTCATCACCAACACTAAGCACATGCGTTTCATGTATGTGTGTGTTATAAACACAATAAGTAAAATGAATTATTATTATTATTACTACTGATGCCTGTTGTTGATGTGTAGTTAACGCTTTCTTGTGTTTGTGTAAATTCGAATATTTCCTCTGATTTCACTAATCTTTTCTGTCCTCAGCGTAGATCACATACATCAGGATTTATTTTTTAAATTTTAAGGGTTACTGACCTGGACGCTGTCTCCATGTTTTGTGTGCGTATGTGCGTGTGTGTTTGCGTGTGTGTGCACGCGCACGTGTGTGTGTGTGTGTGTGTGTTGGCTCTTGCAGAAGGTAGAGAGTGTGTGAACTGCGGGGCTACGTCGACTCCGCTGTGGAGGCGGGACGGTACGGGTCACTATCTGTGTAACGCCTGCGGACTCTATCACAAGATGAACGGGCAGAATCGCCCTCTCATCAAACCCAAACGGCGGCTGGTACGTTTCCACCACATTTCTCTATTGATGACATTTCCGTCTCTCTCTCTGTTTTTCCCCTATCCAGGAAGAAGTAGGCCTATTAGCTGCAGGAAATTGACTCGACAAGTGCAGGTCTCTGTTTTCAGATACTACCTTAGAAAAACTGCACATATATATATTTTTTTAAATGCAATGACGATGCTATTTTTATTTGCTAAAATTGTCATTGATCCATTGAGTATTCTGTTTGAACAACAGCCCCCATGTGTATTTTTTTTTGGAGATGCATTGCCTCCATTAAAAGAGAAAACTGCTTCTACTGTAACTTGTTGCAGTGTGGCTGTAGGCCTGCGTTCAAAAACGCACAGTGAGCTCCATCATATAAACATTATTTTAATGCTTTGGCATTAGTAGGCTATTTTTTTTTTTGCCATTCTTCAGGTGGAGCTATTTTTTAAAGTTATTTCAGGGAAAGCCCCTCTCATCAGAGCTGCATCTCTTATGAGCTTTAGAGGAGTTCCCCTGCCTTCTTATGAAAAAGGAAAAAAAAAAAGAAAAGAAAGAAAGACAGAAAGAAAAATCTTTCGAGGCAAAGATGGCTGTCCAGTCCTGCTCTGAACCTCTTCTCTCCTCCATCTCGCCTCTAATGTGAAAACCCGACTTCCCAGGAAAGGGCTGCCGGATATCTGAGCAGCGCAGATAAGTCGCTTTTAACAACACAGCCCGCTTCCCCAGTCAAAACATAAAGGCTGCGGAGTCCGAGCCAGGCCAGCACAGAGTCACGACTTGAGATTGTTTAGTGTTAGAATCTCTGCTTAACTACGGGAGGATGGTCAGGTATGGGTAATTGCCACGCCACATTTGACCTTGTAGTTCAGATGTATGTGGGTCAAAGATGAAGACAAATTACAAGAAAAAAAAAAAAATTTGGAGGCCAGAAAATGACATCATCAGATGAGGATTTAGGACCAAGATGGGACCCGCCAATTTATCTGTTAAATCACCACACAGCCAAAAATAATATCTTGTCAGTATTTCATTGCTCATATTTCACTTTGTGATGGTGGAAATATTAAAAAATGATTAACTGTCACCATTGGCGTTATTAAAAAAAAAAATCAAAAGGCTAAAAAAAGATGTGATGGTGAAAAAAAAGGCAATAAAAGTGAAGATAATGACGCGGATTATGAGCAGTCATAATACACACGTCACATATGGACTTAATAGACACAATAAAGTTTATTCCCTCAGTGTGATTGGTTATTCACAGCACGCGGCAGCAGGGGTTGTTAGGCCACCACACGTGTATAATTGGAAATCCCTCACTGAGATAATGTAGTCCTTTACGTTTGCGTGTCCTTTGCGGTCACCTGTCTATTGATTGTTTTTAGAGATTATAACATCAATGTCAAGCCACTGCAGCAAACTGGGCTGAGGCAGGCAGCTGAATCCATGAGAAGACATGACTTTCACTGTGTCACGATGAAGTGAGGGTTTCACTCTGCTGGTAGCCTGCAGCAGAGCCAAAAATACCCACTGATTCTCTCTCTCTTTTTTTTATATTATGGTTTCAGTTTGCGTGCAGCTATTTCCATTTGGTGCATCATACATTCAGAATATCTATCCATGTTGTATAAAAACAAAATCCTCCCAAAAGTACAAAACCTAAAAAACCTTCTTGCAGCCCATCTTTACCAAATCTACACGAACACCCTCAGCTCCTCTCTGTTTATCTCCATTGTTTAAGGTCCCGAGGTCGACGTTTAAAACAAGCCTTCGTGGCACAAACGCGCACTCTAAGGGGAAATTTAATCAGATTTAATAGCTCTCCCATTTCAAGGCACCACTTTTATGTCTTCTGTAAATATTTATTCTCCAGGAGGTATGTGCTCTGTGACGCTATTTTTAGCCTGGAGTGAAAGCAGCTCTGTTTTTGGTATTTATGTCTTTATTTTAAACTATTTTCAGCTCGCACTGAATGCAGAAAAATGAATTCCTATGGGTGGAGACTGAGAATGTACATACAGTCAAAATAAAGCATTTACTGACCGCCATGTTTAATGATTTTCTAATAGTTTTGTAAATGCACGAGTGAAAATAAAGAATGTATTTAATCTGTAATGAAAGAGAATACAAATGCCTTTTCTTAATTGCATTTGTAGAGATGTAGCAGGCTACTATGCAGGATGCCATGAACACAGGGCTGCCAGAATGACACCAAGATCCAAAATGCTTCACACTTACCGTGAAGCATTTTTAAATCCCACATTTTTTTTTACTTAGATCCTGGTAAAATGGTAAAATGCCCTGCAGACGTGCCAAAGGGCTTCTGTGGAGTCAAACTTATCAAATGCTCAAATAAAACGCAAATTTTCAGGGGTAAAAAAAAAAAGAAGAAGAAGAAGTGGCAGCCCTGGGTCTTGGCGCTGAATCTGTCAGTATAAACCTTCACACTGATTGGGTTATTACGCGGTCATGTGACGTTTCTTTGGCCTCTCTGTGTTGTACAGTCCGCAGCCAGGCGCGCAGGGACGTCGTGCGCAAACTGTCAAACGACAACGACGACGCTGTGGCGGAGAAACGCCAACGGGGACCCGGTGTGCAACGCCTGCGGCCTGTACTTTAAACTGCACAATGTAAGTAATAAACCATCGTGGGATATCTTACTTTCCAATCAAAGCTCGCCTTGAATATTTATTTCTTCAGCTCCATCTCTCCTGCCCTCTTTATGTCTTTCCCATCACGTCCTGCTGGGCACCTTTCCCTCCTCCTCTGAATATTTTATCTGACTTGTCCCTGCAGAGAATTTCCGGGGCACGGCGATAACAAATACTGTAGAATTAATATGATTTATTGGCAGTAAGTACGAATCTAAAATGTATAAGACCGGAGTGAACTAAGCCTGCAGCCGGCTCGCTTTTGAATATTAAAGAAGGGGGCTTAATTAAAATTCGATTAATTTGCAGGCCGATTTTTTTCCCCTTATTTCTAGCCTTTTGGTTCCACGCGCGCCTGGGACTTGAAGTCCCCCCTTCTGACCACCAATCCCTCTGATTCGTTTTGGGTTGGTTAGTGCCTCACCACATCATTTCACATCCGCAATCTGAAAACCCCAGGGACTCGTTTATCTCTCCCTCTCTCTCCTCTCCTGTGCACAAAGCTGTCACTTTTAATCAAGCAGCCATTGTAGTTGAAACTAATAATAATAACAGTAATAATGAGAGGGCTAGCTGCTCTGAGGCCACGTGTAGGTAGCATTTTCCCGCTCACAGACAGCAGATAAAGGTTGCCTATATCCCATATCCCTGTGTGTAAGGGAGAGAGTATCCTGCTCTGCTGCCCTGCTTGTCACGCAAGTGTTCCCTGTTAAATCATTTTCCCATGTTACTTTTGGCAGATAGTTAGGCGCTGCAGACACAGATTCAGACCAAGGTTAAAAGGAGAGAAGAATAATATTTCCCAGTTACATATTAGCATTTGAACTGACCCCGACCTCGGTGTAATTGTGAAATTAGTTTATTTTGGTAAATCCAGACTTCTGTTGGGGCTTGCTCCCTTTGAAACAAATTCCACATTCTCCATGGAGAATTTAGCGGAGTCCCTGCTGGCCTGTGTGTGTGCTGCCTATGTGTGCGTGGACAGTCCCGAAACACCTGATGGTCGCAGGCCGTTGTCCCGTAAACTAAGGCGTAGATTCGAAACTTGCCACAAGCGTGAGGTCGCGTTAACACTCAAAACACAGACAGTCTGTAGTAATCAGGGGTTTTCTCACCACGTGTGAAAGATACCTGTCTCGTCTCTGTATCTTCGAGTGCAAGTACAATGTGTTTAGCTCTGACAAGCACGCACGGGGGCTGAGGTTTCAGGTGGTTAGCTGCTGGTGCTAGGAGAGAGGATGTGAGAGGCTGTTCTGTGTATTCTGCGGTGGTCATTGACTCAAACACTTTGGCTCTGCTTTTGTTTGATGTGCCGGGGCGGCGGCCGAGCACAGGCCGGAGGCTCAAGGCTTCCTCTGTGAGACGGTAGACATCTCAGCATCAAAGAGCACAGGCCTGACTGGCTTTAGGTGGGTGTAGCATGCCTCAGAGCTGGAAGCAAGGCAGACAAGGCAGAGAAAGTCACTCAGTATGGAGCCACATCTTAGAGAATGAAACCACATCAGTGAGGGGGAGCACAGATCTCTGCCCTCCACTAATCATTGAGGCCATTCTGCTTAAAGAGTCAGCGAAAAATGCCAATGTCTCAGACAGTGCGAGAGAGAGAGAGCGAGGAAGAAATCCCTGTTTCCATTTCCCCGGGAAGAACCGCTCAGAAAGATCAGGAAGCCAGTCGGCCTCATCCACCTCCCCTCATAATCCTGCCCACAGCCGGAATTCCATCATCCAGCTCTCATTCCCAGCTAAACCTATGCTGGAATATGGCAGCTGGGGCCATTTTGGCCAGGAGACGGCCACGCGGTTGAGGAGGAGGACTTGGCCGACGCCGGCGGTCGTCATGGCCATGTGTCTCTGTGGTCGACTGGCTGCACATTAGCTGCCAGACCCTTCTCCGTCTCTGTTGTGCACACGCTCTCTCCATCTTCCCTCCAACCCCCCCCCCCCCCATCTTTCCTTTCTCTCTCTTTCTTTCTGGCACGGCCACAGCCTCAGATACAGTCCAGCTTAAAGGAATCAACATTTAAATCCACCCCAACACACTCACTCTCACACAGACACACACACACACTGTTAGACACATAAGCACAAAGAGTATATGTAAACAATCTTCTGTTTCAGGATGGGTCAGATTTGCCTTGTAATGTGATTCCATTACGTATCATTATGTCTCCTCAAAACTCCAAACTCTGCCTCTAAGGAACCTGAAACGCTCAGTGTGCGCCACATTTTTCTTATTTGTGTTGAGACGTGGTGACACCACTCACTTAGGTTAACGTAAATGGACTCAACTAATGCTGTCTTTGTGCTGAAATCTCCACTCTGAAGATTTCTGTCTCACATGTGGACAAATGCTATAAATCTGTTGCGACAAAATACTAATCTGCCATCTTCTCTGTCTCATCTCGAGAGCAGATCAACCGACCTCTGACCATGAAGAAGGAAGGAATCCAGACCAGGAACAGGAAGATGTCCAGCAAGTCCAAGAAGAGCAAAAAGTCCCAAGACAACATGGAAGACTTCTCCAAGAGCCTGATGGACAAGAGCAGCTCCTTCAGCCCGGCTGCCCTGTCCCGCCACATGTCGTCCTTTCCTCCCTTCTCACACTCCAGCCACATGCTGACCACCCCCACACCCATGCACCCCTCCTCGAGCCTCCCGTTCGCCCCCCACCACCCCTCCAGTATGGTCACAGCCATGGGTTAGACGTCCCTGAGCTGCGCCACCCCCGAACCCTCGGCCTCGCCACTACCACACCCCTCGGTACCTCTGCTGACCTGCTTCCATATCCCAAAAGACAAATAAACTGCTCCTCGGCCCAACCTAAGCTCCCCTGCCTCACCACCCAGCCGCGGTGCGAGAGCGACAGGCTTTAGGCTCCTTTGCCCTCGGTTGTATCTTATTTTTATAAAATCAAAAGTGTACCTCTGCGACGTGAATGCTTTGCAGACTTGACTTGACTGTGGCGCACTGACCTCCAGGGGGAAGATTTTTTTTTTCCTCCAACCTGGGAGAGAAAGAACATTTTCTCCCCAAGCCGCTGCCACCACATTCAGGCTGTCCTCCCAGCTGATCCACATGATAAGGAGCTCCATTTGTGTACAAAAAGCCATTTTTCCACACACAGACATCACAAAAACAGACATTACAAGAACTTTTTCGACGCCCTCTCCCTCAACTTCCAAACCCGCCTCTCTACCTTGCACCTGTGTAACAGGAACCCCCGCTCCCCCTCTTCTTCTTCCTCTGCTGAAGATGCGGAGAGACAGACGTTGAATATATTTGTACAAATTGTATGAAATACAGTACATTTAATGAAGACTTTTTAATTAAGTGAGAAAAAAAAAAAGGAAATATGCCCCAGGGCAGCTAATGACAAGAAGGGTACGAGTCACAGCAGGTGGAGAAACTTACTGCTTGGAGGAGTGAGGAGAGGACGCCTCTGAGTCCTGGAGGACAGACAAAAGGGAGGAGGAGGCGAGAAGACGAGCGGGAAAGACTTTTGAGGAAGGGCAGGCCTCGTTTTTTGCCTGCGTGAATTGTGTTGCATTAAGTTTGCAGAGAGTCAGCGGCTCTGGCTGCAGGCATCTCTCTCCTTTTTTTTTTTTTTTTTCTGGATGTGCTATAGGTCTCGGGCAATTGGTTTGTGTTGAAGCGTGCACACACACACACATATACACACACACACACACACACACACACCTACATGCACACACACACACTTGATCACCTGAAAGACTTTCTTCCTGCCCACAGATTATATGCATTGTGAAAAAAGTTCCTGTATTTGTTATTTGTATGTATAAATCAGAGTACCAAAAATACGAAAGAAACAAAGATGTAGAATTATTTCCTTATGTTATGCAGACTGAATGGTTGTAAAAATTTAATAATAATCACTAGTGTAAAATATGACTGCTTTTTTGTTTCGTAATTTTTTTTCCCTCTTTGAAAATAATAAACTAGTTTAATCTCTGTTGACATGTTAGAGCTGTGGTCGAGAGCTGTCTTCTGTCTCTTTCTGATCACTGACACGTCGGCCCCTCCACCCACCACAACCACAGCCATCCAACACCCAGCCATCTTTTTTTTTTTTTTTTTTTTTTTTTAACCTAGTATTCACAGGCACAACTCTTACGGTCAGCTGAGCTGAGCCAAACAGGAAGAGCTGAAATACACAGTGGCAAATAGCAGGGTCAGACAGGCACAGGCTCCGCAGGCTGAAGGGGCTTTTGTCTCATCTCACCGATACACACAAACACACCGACCGACATTTTAAACACAGATCGCACATCTATCATTCGTGCAGCCAGGACGATTTGTCAGGAAACAGCATCATTTCAGCCATTTCCCTCTGACTCGACATCACTTTTGTTGCTTAATATACTTTATGTCTGTGAAATACTATAACAGTATCATAAAATACTGAGTGGAATCCTGTTATAGTATTTAGCTTTAAGCTAACGACAGCTAAACATTTGTAAAACAGCCACATCTTCGTATAACACAGCTTAAAAATGAACAAACAAATTTGATAGAGACAAAAATCATTACTGCTGTAGAACACTTATGTCAGGCAGCAAACCCACTGCACACAGTGAGTACAGCTGTGATGCTATATGTACTACCTCTGCTGCTGAGATATGATTCAAGTGTTCAGCTGGGAAAATAAGAGGAACTGCGCGTTGGTTTCAGCCACTGCATGAGCCGCAGAGTGGATGGAGCTTCCTCCATGTTTAAATTCAGGCAGGAAGCTATGGCAACTTGAGATACATTCTGACCGCAGGAGCACGGGCTGAATCAGAGTTTCAGCCTGATAAACAGCAAAAATCTGCCTTTTAAACTGTATAATCTGAAAAACAACACATGACAAATGTGACTAAATATAATGCATGTCTGATTTCTGTCCATTCAGTCAAACTTTATGCAAGTGTGCATTCACAAAACTACAAACGACAAAGTGTAAAGAACACAAACAAGGTGTTGGGCAGAAAAGTGAAACATGACCTGAGATAAAAACACTGAAAAGCAAAATAACTAATTTCCAGTGGTTCTGAGCTGCTACAACACAGCCTGCTGTGTTCACTCTGCATTTTAAATATAAGTATTTGCCACAATCGATGACAACAAATGAGAATGACTGTAGAGTGAACATGGATCATCTTTACTTTTCAGCAGGTTGATACCAATAAAAGTCCATTAACAACTTGAAAAAAAAGCCAGCGAGCCTTTTATCCTAACAGTGGCACAGATTCTCAGAACATCCAGATTAATGCTGAAGCATTTTCCCTGATAATGACGAGATGCAGGGGCAACAAACGAGACGTCCAGTCACTGTCACATACTTTTCATTATCTCGATGAAGCCACAAGTTAAACACAAGCGTTTCTTTACTCCTCTTCTTCCTCGTCATATTTTTTAACAGCCAACTCTTCTGCCCATCATCAGCCTCGCTAGGTCGACCCCCTCTAATGCAGCACGCATTATTCGTTCCGGTAGCTATTGATTGTTGAAATGTCACCTGTGGCCCGTAAACTCTACACAACTCAAACAGATCTCCCTAACCCAGAATCACGTGGACTGTAGCGAACCACATTTCCAATATCGGCATATATTTGCACAAGTGGAATGCCAAATCCGGCGGCTGAGGCTCTCTCATGCCTCCCTGCAGAAAAGGCCATATAGAAGTCAGGTATTTGGCATCATTTGTTTCTGAGCCGCTGTGACCAATCAGGAGATTTGCTCCTGTGTTTTAATAGTGAGGTCAAGGGGGCATGTGGAATGAGAATGGGAATAGAGTGAGTGTATGTGTGTGTGTATACAGGGATTGAGGAAAGCTTTACCCTGTGGTAGGACCCCGTGGCCTCTGACTGACCTTTTTCTCCCTGGTGCTTGGCTGTGGACGTCTGCCAAGGGTGACTGGATGTGCAGCGACTGGCTCAGGTGAGGATGAATGCGGGCTGAAGAACTCTCTGTGATCTCTTCTCCTCTTTCCTCCATCATCGTCGTCATCGTCGACACGAACCACTTATTTCTGTCTCCCTTGCTTCCTGCGTCTGCCTCTCGTCTTTCAGGTGAGGATGATGACAGATTTGTGGGCGTAATCGGGCTCTCAGGAATAGTCCGTCTTCATCCAGGCGACCCTGCTGTCACCATCAGCAGAGGTCAGGTCATATTTGGGGTCACCATCATGGAGGAATCTGTTTGAAGACCAAAATACTCCAATTCAAATTCCAATTTTGTTGCTTGAAATCATTAAAAATGCTGTTTAAGTTACTTAAATATTGTCATTTTCACAAAATACAGAGGCAAAGCATATGAAATGAGAATATAATATAAGAATTTAGCTTTTTCAATGCAAAGAGAGAAAAAAATGAGTACTAAAAACAATCCACATCACACCACAGGAAGCAGAAACACAGCACACAAAGTTATTTCTTTCATCACACGCTTCTTTACACTACACATGGTTTCTGTCAAACATTTCATCTCTTGGTTGAGGCGTGTTACAGTTTCTCTTCACATACAGATACGGAGTTTTGTATTAGTAATACTGGTTTGAAGGACGGAGCGATCTGTGTCAGTGTGGTCTCGTGTTGGGGAGCAGCGTGTGTGTTGTGGGTTAATGAGTCTCCTCCTGTCCCACAATTCAAACCCATACATGTTACATTTTTGTTCAGTCATGTCTGCGGCTGTCTGTAAGTCTGTTGCTGTTACTGACTGAGAACTCACCAGTTGTAACTAGTATCTCTAGTACTGAATGCTGGTATAAATATTGGGAATTTCACATTAATGTGAGCGTTCATCATTGAGCGTGTACTGTTCATGTGATGCTTCTGTGTGGGGTTGTGTCACAAGAAGCCTTCGCTGCATGGCGTTCACAGCTTTGTGAGTGGAACTTTCCGAGGCACTAAAGTTCATGAGTTTGTGCTGATAAGACAACATATACTTGAGCGTTGAACAGAATGAGTAATCCACTTCCCACAGTGAGAATTAAACCTCTTAGCATAAAGGCTGGAGACAGAGGAAAACAGCTAGCCTAGCTCGGTGCAGATTTATTACCTTTGGACAGAGCCAGGCTAGCTGTTACCCCCTGTTCCCAGTCTTTATGCTAAGCTAAGCTAACTGGTTGCCTTATATTTAACAGACACAGTCTCAACCAGGAAGGCAATAAATTTACTTCTCACAATGTCAAACTATTAAGCAAACAGCTAAAAGCAAACAGTTCAAATGAAATATTTGATCTCCTCCGATATCACTTTGATAACCCATACAGTATATTTCATTTAAAAATTATTATAGGATTTGTCTAGTCCTTTTGGAAAGTAAGTGGCTGTTGTGGTCCTTATCCTTTCCCTTTGTTTCCAGACCTCAAGCATGTAACATGAGGGATGAGCTGCCGCGGCATTGTGGGGGTTCTCTCACTTGTTGGAGACCCCCTCAACACTTTGAAAAGAGCAGCCTCGCGTAGCATTGTCTCCTTAACAATCGTAAATTTGAACCATAATCTCCCGTCACAACATAGCAGATAAAAGATAATTATCTCTTTCACTGAGGTGCCCTGGGGCTTCTTGGACGGCCTAGCAGACAACGTGCCTAAACCCTCATCCCACACACACACATTCATATAGACACACACTCCTTCTCTCACACATTTGCAACAGGCTTAGAAACCTGCTGCCGCTATGTTTGAGATTTGTCAGCAGATGAGTTTAAATGCTTGGGGTGTTGATGTGAATTTGTGCACATGAACAAACATCATCCAAACCTTCACTAAGGGCTCTGAATAAACTGATTTCTGTCTGATTCGTGCAACACGGTTGTGAAAACACAGGGATTTTTTTTCACCAGTGTTAGATTCAGAAATTACCTTTGCGGAGTGCTGTGTGCACTGGAGGCGGCTCAAAGTTCACAGGTTCACTTCGGGAGTAGCAACGAGGAGCAGACCTCAGCCTGTGACAGATGGTGTCAGAGGGGATGAATGACGATGCTACAGAGGAGAGAAGAGAGCAGGGAGGAAAAAATATGAGAGGTGAGGCAAGAGTACCAAATCATCCAGCTTTCTTAATGAATCTGACTTTATTCCTGTGATGTCAAACTTTTCCCATGCGATCCCACTGCTGCCGCCGGATACCGCCGAATCTGCCATGTATTTTGCCACGTGCTGTGGTTCTCAGGAGATGTTTTACAGGCCTGTCCTCCGGTTAGCCCGCGTAACGGACAGCCGTCTCTCCCAGCCCCGGGGCAAAACTGAACCTCACCTGTCACAAACTCTGGCAGCAGCACATTTGCATGGGCCTGCATCCACAAACTGTCACTGGGGTTTACCCAACACCACATGAAGCCTTTACTGCTCTTTACAGCGAAAGAACACACACACGCACGCACACACACACACACACACACACTGAGCTGTGCAGAAACCCACTGATAGCTGACTGGCACCTCTTAGCCGCATCACAAATCCACAGAAAAGTAGAGCAGACAGGTGTTTGTATTCTGTTCATTTGGCTGCAGTGCCAGGGGACATGCATTAGCTAAGCTGTGTTTGATGACATGATCTTGGCACCATCTGCAAAGGTGTGTTCGAAGAGTGTGCGCTGAACGCCTCTCTGTCTCTATCTGGGCCAAGTCGTGTGTTAATCACCTTTTAATAAACTGGGTAAGAAGCTGATGTCTTTGGACAGATGTTGCAGCTTCATATCTGCGCGTACTTTTTCTGGGACTGAGTTTAATATTAATCTGTTCTAATTTCAGATGATTTCTCCTTCAACATTTACAAGCACAACACAAGTTATTTTTCTCTTTATAGGACAATGAGGCTGAGACTGAGACGTCAGTTTGCCAAAAAAGTTTAAGAAAGAAACATCTGCCCTGTAGAATTTCTTGGCATGAAAAGCCACTTTTAAAGATGCAGGTCTGTACAACACATGACAGACTCCACCGTGGGAAACAAATTATGTTTGATACGTAACGACAGAGAATATTTTGTGTTTCTCTTTTCTTTTCTTTTCTTTTTTTTTTGGAGGAGAAATGGATCCACCAGCTGCAGACCGCTCTCTCTGAGCGTTGCAGGGGTTCAGACCGACACCGGTGCACCAACGGGAAGCAAAAGCTGAATCAAATTAAAGAGGACTAAGCGTTTACAGCCATGCTAACGGTATGGGCGTGCTAATCCATCCAAAAGGAGAACAGATATTTTTCACTCAGAGCCACAAATGTCAGCCTGATCCAAATGTCATGACGATCCATCCAGCAGTTGCTGAGATATTTCAGTCTGGAGTAAAGTGATGGACTAATTGACTGACCAACATTTATCAGCGGTTTCACTGAAATGAATAAGAAGGGTATTTGTTGTATTATTTATTTATTTTTTTGTTAATGCAGTGCTAATGTTAGTCTGACCTGGTTGTGAATAACCCCTTCACATTTAAAGATGTTAAATATTGGCACAGGTAACTGGCCACTGGCAGCTTTTGCCCAAATATTCCACAGTTGGCCTTAAAAACCAGTGTAAGTCCAACTCTTAACCGCAACCAGCGAGATCCTGTGTGATCCTGTGTGTGTCGGCTGCCAACAGTTAGAGTGGCTACCTAACTAACAAAGGGACTGCTGTGTCCGTCGGCTGTCCAGAGCCCCCGGGGCTGTTTACACATGCCATTGTCTCCCGTGGGCCAATCAGACAAGCTTTATTAGGTAAATAAGCCCGGTGCAGCCAATCGCTGGCAGGAACACGGGGATCTGGGCTGCGTTTATCTGCAGCACCCCCAGGAAGTGAGAGAAATGATGAGGCAAGTGACAAAACATGAATTAATTAATGCAACCTGTATCTCCTCCCCACTGACTATCTACCTCACATCTCATTAGAGGCTTAATTCATGTGGCCGTCTCTGTTCTGATTGGGCAGTCGGTATCTCTCTGCTCGCTCATCGTCTGTGGCTGATGGATTTCATAGCGAGGCTTAGAGCATCACTGATAACACATCAGCTGTTTGGAGAGCGTCTCCAGATTTGTCCAGATTTACAGAAGCTCTGACTGACACGGTGGAATGTTTAGTAGAGCAGATGATTTTACTTTGGCGTGATCCACCTGATGACGTGCCAGACACAAAATTTGCATAAGGTGTTTTCAGATGATACTGGGAACTTCCAGCACGTGGGTTTTCCAAATTGGTTGATAAACATCATTGCTTTTACACACTGTGTTGTCCAGAAACTAAACTCAGAAGATAACAGCCAATTTAATTCTAGTTATGATGTTTAGTCTGGCTACAAAACATGTAATGAAGGTCACTACAGGACAACACATTGTAAAATGAGTGAGCTCCATAAAGATCTTTGGAAAAAAAAAATTAAAGTTTTAGATCTTTGGAAACATACAGCTTTCTCCTGGGTAAATTCAATATTAAATGATGATAGAATTATTTCTTGTCTATGGAAAAAGGGACACAGCCAAACAAAGTTACATGGTGTGCAACCTGGACCACATTAATTGCATTAATTTAGTTAATTTTTGACCACTAGTGTTGTGTTCCAGTTACAGAGTCATGTCCATCAGATGACGTAAGGCTGAAGCAATGTGAAAACAGCCAGAAAGACATAATGTCCCTGCTTCAAACGTGCAGAACTAGCAGCTGCGGATCAGCACGTTGATGCAATCTGAGTCTCTAGTACAGTTTGCAATCAGCGACAATAGCATGATGAACGTCACAGAAAGAGTCTGCTTCACCCTCCCTGGCCCAAACTGCCCCCCTACCCCTGCCACTGTCCCATGTTCCCCCGGTCCCTCCAGCCCCGCTCTGCCTCCACAGCCTCCCCACCTCCCTCTGGGAGCCCTGGGAGTGTTTGTACTGGAGGCAGCCAGCGGAGACGGCTGGTGTTTTCATAGCGAAATCTCTTTCCTGAGGTAATGCTGGCCTGGGTTGACCGCTGTAGCATGTACAGACCAGCAGCGGCTCTAGCGAGAGGTCACGGATGGTCTGTGATCACATCACCATGGAGCTCTACAGTTTAATGTTTAGCAGGCGATAGTTGCACTACGGCATGATTTCACAAGCACTGCAGTTCACATGCATTCACCGTCTGGGAGACGTAACTGCCTGCCAACGTGAATCACGCCCACAACGTGTCGGGATAAGTTTGAAAAATATTATATAATGCAAATTAATATGATAGTCAGACATTTAAAACCATTACAAAAGTTAGGTCAAATGTCTTCTGCTCATTATTTATTTCTTAGTCCCAGTCCATAATGGAAAATGAAAAAACGATGAATTATGTTTCTGCTGATTACTCCCAAATATACGACACATCTGCCAACATTAAAAGATCTTGACAAAATAATTTATGGATAAATAGCTGAACACATTGTTTACCCTCCCAGTGTGTTCTGTTGCCTGAAGCAGCCTCAGATACTTCAGTCTGTACCTGTCAGTCCTACCTTCAGCTTTGGCAGACTTAATAAGTCCTGTTAGCACGTGAGCTCATCGTTTAAGAAAGAATTCTGTGGTGCAAGAAGAAAAACAAATCGAATATAGAGAGAAAAAGATTCTGCACACTGGAGACCACTGAACAATAAACTTTTACAGTTGCTGGATCCTCTTATGTTTCACGCATGATTTGTGAAACAATGAGGCTATCCTTTCAATAATAGCGATAATACAAATTGCAAGCATGTCTCATAGTGCTATAGCTGAGACCCCTTTAAAACATCAATCAGTCTTGCAACAAGAGCAACACCTTTTTTGACAAGCAGAAACTATGAGGATCTGTCAGAATCTGAAACTGGAACCAAGCACGCGTGTCTGAAATAAAGGTTAAGTTCCTGAGTTCTTTAAAAGGTTCCTGAAAAAGTCAGAGAAAAAAACTGAGCCGGTGCAGACTTTTTACACTTCTACGTTGTTTCCCACAGTTACGCTCAGATTTGACAGTTTCACACCTGAAGACGTACGTCCAACACCAACATTCAGTGCCCACGCAAGACGTAGGGTGCATTTATGTAGCAGGGCCGAAAGTACGGGTGTTCACATCTCGCCACAGAATAGGTGGAACGCTCATTCACTGAAATACTTTGACACCTTTGCGTCTGTCAACCTGCTAATCACCACATCAGCGCTCACTGGGATGCTGTGATGCTGAGGCCCAGGCTGCTGCAGGCTTTATATTTCACAATCAACCATGAAGTATGCATTGTTTGAAGATCAGGCCACATGCAGAGCAGTCTGGGACAGACCAACTTTAGGAAGGATGGATTAGGCAGAGGGAGGAGTGTGTGTGTGTGTTCACTGTGGCCTCTAATTTACTTAAGTGCAGTCTAAACGGTGAGGAAGAGATAAGAATGCTGCTAATAGACCTTGACCTCTAGTGACAGTCGCACAAAGCAGGCAGACAAAGAAACCACCGTAACTTCTTTTGACGATCTGCTGCCTCAAATGTATCTGCTGAGGATTAAACTGAGAGGTGAAAACACAAGCTCTCTCTGGGATTACTAAAAACATTCTTTAAAGTCATTAGTAATTTTGATTTGTGGCTCACCTGAGGCTCTCGAGTCTTTGATGATTCACCTTAGCTACAGTGCTGTTGTTTTCTGAGTCTAGAGAAATTCGTCCATCTGAGCCTTATTCACACTAATATTCTTTTAATTTTTATTTATTTATTTTTACACTTTTGTGGCTTTCTTGAAAAGCGACTCTATTGATTGACCAGCCAGTGGTTTACCTGGAGGTCGATGGTGTCAGATGCCTTCTGTAAGTCTGAACAGACGGCACCAACACAGCCATTCTTCTCCAGTAAGCATTTGACTTTCTCTGAAAACCACGGTTTGCTGATTCTGTGGAATCATGGGTTCGGGACCCAAATTGCATGGGATGCAGAGGGGTGCAGCCTTTATTTAGATGTGTGGTCGGTGGCTTTGCTACCCACTTCTCAGCAATCTTGGATATAAGGGAGGGTGTGGTTTCTACTGTAATAAACAGATAAACAGTTCATCTTGCTTCTGCTCCAGGGAAGGCTCTGGAGTGCTGCACTTAATGGTGCCTGCGCAAGCAATTTTGTAAGGTGCAGAATAAGCAAAGTAAAGACACACAAAGAGAGAGACACACACACATACACACAGAAATATGCTTAACCCTAGCAGGGGTAACCAATCTGTCAGAAAGCATTGCAGAGTGCCAGCGTAGTGTGGGGTTGCGTAAGAGAAGAGCAGATGAAAAGCGGGAATGCTGCTTGTCAACACCTGAACCAAACGAGACAGAGTTTGTTTATCTGAACGCCGCCCGATCACCACCCGTGAACCAGGAAGCAGCAGGTGCCTCGCTCCAACGGCAGGCCTGTATTGTTGACAGTGGATAAACAGGTTGGGGTTGGGATGGGGTAGTTTAAAAGAAAAAAAGAAGGGGTTAGTGAGGGTTGGTGTTTTCCCCTAAACATTGGAGGAGGAATTAGCCCTGACTAGCTCAGTGTAAAATTTGAAAGTGTAAGCTGTTTGTTGTTTTTCCCCCCAGTTGGCGTTTATTAGTGTTGTCTTATTGCGGCTCTGCTGAACAAGCCTGGCCCATGTTGTCGCCTGGCAGGGGCAACAGCGGGATAAAAAACCCAGCGAGGGGAGATGGCTGGCGTTGGGGGAAGGAGAGTCTCCATTGTGTTTCCATTGTAGCTCTGTCACTCTCTGCTGCCCTGGCTCGCTGTCCCCTTTAAGCAGCCCGTCCATGTCAGCAGAAATGAGCTTTTTCCTCTTTCATCCCTTCCCTTTTCTTTTCTTCCTCCGCTATTCACTCGGCTGTTTCTTCAAATTTCTTAAAAAGCCTGATCACACAGTCTTAGCACATTAACACATCTGCAGCTTAACCTTGAGAGCTGGCCTATTGTCGCCAAGCGATGAGAGCAGCGGGACAAACAAAAGTTTGGATTGTCAAATGCATACATGGGTTCGTTTTTGGAACAACATTGCTGTAAATCAACTGGAAAAAAAAAAAGTTGTTTCACACAAAACTTTGGCTCAACAGTGGGCGCATTGTTTTATGTAATGTTTCATCAGTGCAGAATGCTGTGGAGCACCCAGGCGGTTTCTCCTGTTCTTACTCATGGTGCCAGATGGGGTGGGAGGTTTGCCTCAGGGCAGGTGAGCAAAAGGCAAGACGGAGGTGGGGTAAGATGAAGGGGAGGACTCGGGTGACCATTTTTACCTGGGAATGACTCGAGCCCGTCCGGACATGCAAGGGAGAGATCAGCCCGAGGGGAGGAAAGAGAAAAAGAGAGAAGGACAGCAAGTTTTCAGAAAAGGAAAACACCTCTCATCACTTCTCATCAATCTTTTTGTTGTTTGGCCTCAGTGTTTTTTTTTTCTCCTTTGCTTGCCTTTATCGTATCCATCTCCATCACTCCAAGAGTTTTCTGCTCCTCCCAAAAGTAGGACTTTTCCCTCAAAACATGCTTCTCTATTATGCGTCCCTCTCCTCTCTGAGGATTTTTTTTTTTAATTCCAGGGAGATGAAAATGTTCCTGTAATTGTTGGCCCATGAGAAAGTAAAAGAAAATCTCCCACATACCAAGAGAAGTTGGATAAACAGAGTTTGGACAAGCCAGACGGTTTTAAAAGCATTTTCTTTTCTTTGCCTCGTCTGGCTACGATGGCAGGTTGTTTGTTATTGTCGTATTTTTCACACTTGGCAGCTAATCAGGTGTGAAAGTTGAGCTGTTGGACAATATCAATCAACTGCACCATTTTTTTTCTCGATAAACCTGCCTTAATGTGGCCGGTGAGCCTATTGTCTTGGCCTGTTCTGTAGATAAGAACCGTTTGTTTGACTCCATCTGAGGAAAGTCCACGGAGCACCATGATTTAAGTTCATGCTGTCACACACATTCACACCTATTAACTCCAGTACAGCCACAGCTAACAGCTAACACAGTCAGTCGTGTGAATGTGAAGGCTGAAAACCGCCCATGTCGGTCTTGCAGAGGAAATTACAAATAGGACATGGGAAATTTTTCTTGTCTCCCTTCATCAGAAGTGTTGCAAAAATAACAACAGGCACGAACCCACCGAGCTTTAGCATTAGCATCAGTTTAACAGCATTGGTTTAACAGCAGGGCCAAAAGAACTGGTTCTGACAAAGCTCTAACCCCCGATGCTCCACCACTGCTTGTTTGAAGACAAGTTTAATTCTCAAAGTTTCATTTGGAGAAAATGAACCGAAGCTTCACAACTTTTTTTTTTTTTTTTATCAATCAGCTGCTCAAACAAATGTGTTTTCTCACTGACTCTAAGAACAAAGAGGACTCAGTGTGTGAACAGTACAGCAAAACTATCATAGGAGTAGATCACTGGATTTACGTAGTACAGTGTACTGAATGTCTTCTCACTCGCTCTTTGCTTTAATCATACAGGTGAGGTGTGCATTCCCTCTGCCACGTGTGTGTTCTTTGCATGCAGTTTGTCAGGCAGTGAAAATGAGCCTATCTGAACTTTTCTTCACCCGGACGTTGATGCCTCGCAGCAAGTATCCCTGATGGCGGGTGAGAAGAGGACGGGGGAGGTGGTATTTATGAGTTATTCACACATGTCATTCAAATTCAGATACTCTACCAGGGGTTTCCTCTCTGTGAACCCCCCCGTGGACCTTTGTATCATTCACATTGTTCCTTCTCACTCGGTTTGGTGCTGTAAAGCAGGTTGAGACACTGAACTTGCTCTGTCACTGTTTAACTGGATGCTGTCAGAGGTTATGGTAATTACAGGAGTGGCAAGTGAAACTCTGGGTGACACTTTACCTACCTTACCTTTAGCTTCTGGCTGTGCCCCCCCCCCCCCTTCCTTTCCTTCCCTCCTCCTTCCTACACTCATGAAAAACAAGAAACTAAAATTGAGGTGAACTGTGACCAGGTGACAGCTACTGTTTATAAGTATGAAAAACAAATCAGATGCTGACTGGAGTTTTTAGCAAGTTTTCATTTACAATGGCGGAAACAATTGTTGGCCTTTATCCAGCGCCTGTCAGATGGTGTTTTTCAAAGACTGCATTTCCCCAAATCCGCAGAGCTTCTCGTCACAGAGAATTCCCCTTTTCACTCTGTGCTATAAATACTACAGCATTCCTAATCTGTGTGTGATTAATTGGTCATAAATTATTACTTAAATGTGGCTTAAATACAAGTAATTGTCGGAATTGATGTATTTATTGTTGGATCATGCTCACAGATCTAACAGTGTCACTGTTGTGTCCATGCAGGTATTTGTCTCGGAGCTGAATGTGATGCTGTGATGCTGCAGCATTACACTTAGCTCCAAAGACACGTGACCTCGCCCTCCCTCAGCTGAACAGCAGCTGATTCGGTCTTAGTCTTGGCCTAATGAACCCCTTCACTGTGTTTACTGACTGACTCCTCTCTCTGAAAGTGCAGATGGAGGCAAAACCTGATGGATGGCTGACAGTGACGGGTGGAGGAGGCCACTCTGAGAACATGTTTTTGGGGTTTTGAGAGAAATAAAAAAAAACAACAACAACAACATTTATTCCTGTTGCCAAAGCTCATGTTCGCTCTCTCTCTAAACTCAGAGTACATTGATGAACTTTCACTTTTCCTGCTGACATTGCTGCTGCCAGTTTTCAGCCGTTCACCCTGTGGTGCTCTGACCTGCCTCGCACACACCACTTGTAAAACATATGAGGCTTCTATGACCATAAGAGGACGGTAATGGCCTCTCAAATCAATGTCACCGCCTGTTTAGATTTAATTAGCAGCCTTAGAACAGGTTCTCTGTGTGAGTGCATCCACTTAGAGGCCCCTCATTGGATTTTCACGTTCACAATGGAAAGACTGAAGCGTCAATTCTAGTAATCCTATATCTGCACTTGCTGGCCCGTCCCTCGGGGGCAATGCAATGCAGTGCTCTCTGTGTGTGTGCGCGCATGTTTTTCATTCATTTGTCATAAAACATATTTGTTGCGTTTAAATGTGCCTCCAGTGTGTGTGAGAGTGAGTGTGTGTGTCAGCTCGCACAGCGGTTAGATTGATTGAGCAGTGAATTGCGAGTCCCCTGGGTGTTTTTTGAGCGGCTTGTTGTTTCTGTTTTGTGGCTTCACAATGGGCCTGTGTGAATTGGGGTGGGATTTGTATGAGTGTGGGTGGGTTGGTGTGAGTTTCTGAATGTATGTATTCGCGTGAGTGGTGAAGGGTTGGAATGAGAGCATAGCATGCTTTACACTTGCCAAGCTCTTGAGCAACAGGGAATCGAAAATAGATTTTTTTTTTTTTCTACCTCTACTTCGGGTAATTCCAGTCTGAGAGAGGAGCAGAATGACTGTTGGAGATGATGCAGCATGTCCCATATTTATGTAACTATCTGTCAGTCCTGCCTCGCAAAGACTTGTTGACAGATTGAAAATTCAGAGCCATCCCAGTACGTGCTGTTGACACTGTCGTAGATTCCTCACACGACTTCCGCCTTGAATAAAAATGAACTTGTGAGGCTAATTATTTTCATAGGAAGTTCCAGTTTGAACAGAAGAATTTCCATGACATAGGAAAGAGGATTAAACCTTGTCAGTGAAACATTTCCCAGTCCACCATTCTTCTTCCTCCTTTCCTCTCTGCTTGACCAGCCCTGTGTGACCACCAGGTCTGGGGCGGTGGAGGGTCGGGGTGGGCTGGGGATGAATGCTCGGATTGTTGCGGGATGGGACAGGTTCCTCCGTAACACCTGGCCATCTGGACATTACATCCCCCAGAGCCGTAATGGATGCCCCCCTCCCCCTTTAACTCCTGGCTGAGGACCCATAATGGACACCCCTGCCAGCCCCTAAGGGGAGCCCCAGTGGGACTTCAGTTTGGGAGGTTGTGCAACTGGATAATGGGCTTCATTTAAAGCTCCATTCACCGCGAGGCCGGAGCCGGCTCTGAGAAGCTGTGAACTGCAGTGGCAGGGTCGCAGGGGGTCACGTCAAGGTTCACACGGCCCTGACCATCGGCCGGTAGTTAAAACTCGATCGCCATAGTCAGCTCATACCATTACCGGCCTTCTGCCACCGTGCTGACAGGTGTAAAGGGGAGGGGCTTGTGCTGCAGGTGTGTGAGCCTGATTCAGATTACCTATGACCATAGTAGCTACTAGCTTGTCCATTTCAAAACCTGAGCAAACGTGATTAAATCTAAGGACCACTGCATTGATCTGAACAAGGAAAAGGAAAGTAGCCGTGCCCTGTTGTAACCTCCTTTGTGGTGCGACAGAAAGACAGGAACACCTGGGAAAGCTGAAGACAGGTGTGTGTGTGTGTGTGTGTGTGTGTATTGGAGAGAGAAGGGACTCTTTATTGCATGAAGAAATGCTCAGCTGTTCATTAACAGAGAGAAGTCATCGGTTGATTTCGCTCCCTTCGCTGCGGGGCTACTCGCAACATTAACATTCTTGATTTCCATTTTAAAACTTGAAGTCTCACACACACACACACACACACACACACACACACACGCATATGTGCACACATGCATACACACATCTGAGCACACACGTGTGCAGAGTACGTGAAAGGTGAGTCACACTTGCTGTAATTTATAGTGAGGGGTGAAATGAAGTGCATGCGGACAGGTTTTTGGCTTTTTTGGTTTTTGTGTGTCTTTTACACACCATTAGGTGTGTTAGCTTGTTTTATCCACTATCCTGATACAGTTATGACATAATGTGGCTTTGAAACGACTAAATCAGCTTTGAGTTAATGATTTACTCTTTAAACTAATGAGTTTTACGTTTGAAAAATCAGAAAGCCTGACACTGTCTCACTCCTCACATTCCTCAGGAGGTGTAACAGATGAGACAAGATTTGACATGAAGAACAGCAAGGCTGCGACTGAAACTCGTCCTCGAATAGTTGAACTTTTGCCTCAGTTGTTCCCTCAAACACAGACATGGCAAACTTCTCCAAGAGTTTTTGAGTCGCTCCTTTTTTTTTTTTTTTCCTGCCTCCCAATCTTCTCCTTTGCTGCTGGGAAAGGGGGAAGGTAAAGAGTTTGAGCAGCTCTCCATCCCCCAGGGGCCTCTTCATCTCATCACCTCGCCACTTCTTCCCTCACAGGAACATGTCAGGAGTGATTGGAGAAGTGAGACAGAGATATTCCAATTAGCTGGAGCTGCTGCATTACAGTGCGCCGCTCCTGAGTCACGTTGACAGGAGGGCAGCTGGATGGAAGACTACTACTTTATTTAATGGGGCCTCGGTTTAGATGATGGAATACAGCGTGGCGCAGCCTGCAGTGAAGTCGGCGTCTTTCAGGGAAACCATTCAGTCTCAGTCACTTTCAAACTGACTGACGTTTTTAAAATCTCATTATCTTAAGACTTAAACGCACAAGTGCTTAGCAGTTGAAGGTTGATGTGATGTACTGTTAGGTCATATATGACATATTTCATGGGGAAATCCTCCGAGGCAACAAAAATATGGTGTTTTTTTTTTTTTAATGGTTGCTAATGCTTTTCTGAGGGTGATGTAAAATTTTGAAACACATTTGGGAAGCTCTTACCTTAAAGCCATGCTCATAAAACTTTCAACCCAGTTCCATATGAGTTCTAATCAAATGAAATTAGTTTGCTTCAGCAATTTGCATTTATCAAAGTGTTCATAAAAGGAACGTGGGACTGTGGATTAGCGTGAGAACATTTTCTGTCAGTGTGGGAATCCTGGGCTTTCGTCCTGTGATCTCTCATCTGATCTGTTATGATAGATGTCCGGTTTTCATGCATATAAACAAGACCAATGCCGAGATCGTACTTTTAACTGCATCCACTGTAATAATCCAGCTGCTAAATGCTAAACTACATGCTTCTTCCTCAACCATGGATTAATATAAAGTTTAAACTAAAAGTTGCGACACTGTTTTGTAGATTTTGCAAGGTTTTTTTTTTTTAATCAGCAAAAAAATCCCTAAAATCCCTTTTTAACTGAGCCTTATGTGAAGGTTCAGTTAGAAAAAAGAAAGAGTGTAATAGCTCTCGTGTGAGTTTCATTAACAGCCTTTTCTACAGCTGCTGAAAAACTATTAGGCCACTTCCCTCCAACAGTCTAGTATGACACGTTGGCATGTTTTAAAAACTCCCGGCGCGTGCTTTGATAGTTTTTCCCAACACATTTCGTCGACCTTTTCTGGGGCAAGGTGACGCTATCAGCACGAAGGATCTTATCAGCTGTGTAATGTGTCATAAGTGGTAATGTAACTGAGGTGTGTGTCTGTCTGTGTGCGTGTTGGGTTGGGTAGATGTGTGGCAGAGTGATGGCGATAGGTGTGATAAATGTGCCGATGTGCCAGTCATTTCTGATACACCCGGTAGCCCGAGGGGGGGAACAGGGAAGTGGAGATGGGCTGTGTTTGATAAATATGGGAGAGATTTCATCTGCAAACAAGGGAGAACGCTAGATTTCTGATTAGACCTGCATGTCTGAAGGCTGCTCTCGCTTTGGAGGGCTGAGATTCATGATTTCTGCTCAGTGACAGCTCTGTAAAGTAGCAGAGATAGCAATGAGAACGGGATGCTGGTTTTTATAACTGGTGTTAGTGAGTGGGCACTGAGAGGAAGATCTGCTGTGCTTGATAAAAAAAAGGGAATAAACTGCGCTGGGTTGCACAGACGCAGATGTAGTGGCAGATCTTGACTGTGTGACATGTAAGTAGTGCTGTCTCCCTCACACTCACTGTTCTCTATCCGTGTGTGGGGGTGGAGTGGTGGTGGTGGTGGTGGGGGGAGTGCACGTGGAATGTTTCCCTACCTGCATCGACAGGTTGCTCAGCTCTTCTTCTTTACCTGTCAGACCCGCAGGGCCAGGTGAGAGCTCGCTGCATGGCTCTCTGCATGTGTGTGGATTACTGGTTGTGTTTTGAGGTCTTAATATTTACCATACAGCCTTTACAGCTCAAAGCATGCCTGCTATCGTGGGAATGTGTTTATGTCTGTCGTCTTCTGTATGTGCACTACTTTCTTCAGTTACTGAGCAACGCATGCTAACCTGCTAATGATCTCACTGTTTACTAAAATGGTTAATAGGTTAATATATTATCATATATTACAAAAGTTCTATGTCATTCCTCTGCAAATTTCCAGGATAAAAAAGTTAAACTTGCTAACTGTAATGCTGCCTCGCTGCTCACTGCCAAACTGTGTCAGACCTGCCTGATGAAGTCGACGCAAAATAAATTCCTCCACTGCCAAAACATGACTAACACAACAGCAACGTCAGCAATACAGCAATAAAAACGAATAAATAAATAACAGTTCAATCTGATGACCAGGTGACAACAGGCGAAACATCAGAACGAAAGCAAAACCCTTCAGAAATCCCCAGAATTCAGGCTGAAGAATTCCCGATAACTTTGTAAAATGTTTTTCATCAAGGTAAAGTCAACACACGCGCAAACGATGAGGCTGCTCGGCTCAGAGGGAACTGAGTCACCCTGATTTTAGAAACAGAAGAAGATGAAATCACCAATTTGGAGGGTGTAACTGAAGCGTAAGAAATGAACTGTGCAACAATTCCTCCTCGGGGTAAAATAATACCGTTGGCTTTGAAAGACGGACAGAGGGAGTAAAGTGGTGGATGGGTAGAAATTTACTTTCTATTTCTATTTCAGCCGCCCTGCGATTTGGAGTGTTTCTCTTTCAGGGATAGTGTGTCGCTTGCTCTATAGAGGGCCTTGTTCCTGGTCCTGTATTGTTTTACCGGATCGCCCATTGTGCTCTCAGACAGAGTGGGGAGGGAGGCTGGGAGGGTGAGGGTGGGGGATGTGGGGGGTGGGGGTGGCCCGGTGCCAGCCGTGGCTACACCGGCTGCCAGCCTCCCGCCAGGACACACACACACACACACAAAGCGGAATGGAGAAGCCCTGGACGCGAATGCCGGCCATGGATGGATCAGAACCACTCAGGCCCAACCAAGGCTCTGTTACACAGGCACGCAGAGGCGCACACACTCATAAACACACACAAAGCAGCGGTGAGTACTGACTTGTAGAAGTAACTGCAACCACTTCACACACAAGACACATGTACAGCAACGTAATTATAATTTACACAATATAAGACTGTACATACTGATAAACGGTACGCTGACCGGACAGAGCCTCATTAACTGGACCAAAAAATAATTATTATCATATCTATCACTGCTCTTGTTGATGCTGTTGTAGTTATGATTGTGATAAAGCTTCCAGTTATCTAAAGATCCTTTTCAACAATCAACAATATCATCTTCTTCAGCGTCTTCTTTCATTTCTTTTGCTGACTGAGCTCGGTAATAAAACTAGATTCAATATACTGAAAAAATACAAAACAATTACACAATATATCAAAAACAAAATCCCACAGATATTTAACACCAGAAACACAGAGTCTACAGAATGTATGTGCAGGATTTAAGATAAAATGTTGATAATATTCAAAAAGTCGCAGCACTACACATAAAACAAAAACGCAAAGTTAACGGGGACATTGTGCTTAAATGAAGACAGTTGTGTTTGTCTGTGTTATCAGCATTTCTTTTTTGTGAGTGTCTTTCATTAACAGATCCTGGAGCAAAACCTTTTTTTAAAGATCTAGAGGTAACTTCTCTTTATTCTTGTTGATACTATAGAAACGGTTACTGATTTCATTCACGCTGCTATAAATATCTTGGAGCTTATAGCTGCTAATTTTGGATTGTGGTTAGAGAACGTAGCTTTCTAAATGACACCTTTCATTGGGCGTAGCACACTGTCGTACAGTGACAGAAACCCATGAAGAGAGGTGACTGAGTCAGAGAGGGAGGTAGTAGAAAGGAAGTCTCCACAAAGCAGCAGCCAACTAACAGCTCAATCGTTATGACTGAAATATCAAGCAATCGCTTCTAATTTCAATGTGTATTTTTGTCTCTGTGCTTGTTGTTGAAGTTGGCAGTAAGTATATTTGTGCAGGTGTATTTTTAACACATCATGTGCAGATTTAATATACTAGTAAGGCAACCTTTGTAATGGGGCTGTAAAAAAACTGTAAATAATGGCTTTATTCTGTGAATAAATGTGCTGATGTTAGTCCTAATTTATTAAAAATCTACTTATTGGGCAGAAACTTTTATCCAAAGCAACGTATAAATGAGGGACAGCACTAAAGCCTCAGTACAGTAGGAGACCTTGGAGTAAGCACTTTGTTCTAAACGTGTTAAATAATTTAACATTTACAGTTGCAGACGACTTGGTAACTTTTAGCTTATTTAAAAGTTAGAAACCCAAGACCCTGTATTCACGACGTTAACATTTGTCGGTGCAGACTTCATGGCTGTTGTCATGTGGGGGCACATCCGTGTGCGGTGACAGTGGGTGTGTTAATACTCATGCTGAAACAATTAGTTGACTCGTTAATTGACACGGTATTAATCAACAACTACCACACAACACAACACAACATACAGCGTACTGTAAAGGCATGATATACAGAGAGGATCCTGGGTGAAACAATCCTCTCAAAACAGTTCCTATTTCCAGTTTGATCGACTTTTAGGACAAAGATCTCAGCCTGTGTGTCTGACTGCGGGAGGTCTGACTCATCCAATCACACTTGCCAGGTTTTATTAGAATTAATAAAGATATAATGATAGCCCTCCTGTGACTGTAAAATCTCCAGACTTGGCAACACTCCAGAGGGAACTGCTTCCTCTGACAAATTATTGTTGAATTACAGGCAGCAATCTGTCTGTCTCCCCTCGTTTTCTACAACCTCTTTTTTTTCCCCCAGAAGACTTTGATCTGTCTGTCATGTCTTCTCATGAGACTCATGATGACGGCATCATCTTCACTAAAACGGATGGTGATTAGATTCTGGAAAAAAAAACAAACTTAATAAGAGAAACCATGAAGCTGTCCTGTATATCGTCTCTAGTTTTCCTTGATGTTTGCTCTCTATTCTCAGCCACAAAGCCAGAGTCAACAGTTTTTACAGTTTAACAGTCTCTCTTTAGCATGCTAGCTGTAACTGTGACACAGACTGTTCTCTGCATATGCTTTGGTCAGTTGGTCAAAGATCGCAGGCTGGTAGATTTATTTTGTCATGACAACATGCTAAAAATTGCCAGTGGAGGTGTGACTGCATGCTTCAGTAAAAACATTTGCATGAATTAGTCAAGAGTTCTTGGTGTTATTTTGAAACCGGTGGTAGAAGAAGAGCAGCAAGTAAGAAACGCTTTTGTTGAAAGTAGCGACGTAGACTAAAAGCCACACAGAAAAACTGAAGCTGAATGCTGTGCACTGAATCCTTCACATCATGAAACATCCACTGCTCCGTACCATCAAACCAGACCAATTACTAGACGATCTCTTGAAACTCGCCTCGTTCGGGCCCGTCTCATCCACTGCATGCAGTGAATCCCACACGGTTCCTGAAGAAAATCAGCTAACTAGACTTGCATTTGGCAAAGCAACCACTGAGTCGCCATCCTTGAAGCCTCCTGCCTTGGTAAACCGATAGCGTTCATAAATCTCACCTTGCTTCTTGTCCAAGTATTCAAGTGCATTCGAATGAGGCACAGACGATGCTACACTCGAAAAAAAGGCCGGCAGCAGACACACAGGTGAGGACAGAGGAACTGGCTTGGCTCTTTTTTCCAGAAACTTTGAAAAATCACGAATCGCAAACATCAGCACGGTATTTGAATCGTTTATATGGGCTCATATCCAGTTTACACATAACTTCTGTTAATGCCATTAAGCTCTCAGTACATAAAATCAGCTAAATATGGGGAGTGCCCTGACTTTAATGGCATTAAAAGCAAACAGTCAGAACATGTCTATACCTTTAGGGCTAAGCACGTTACGGGCCCACAGCTGGAGCTCCTGATGTTGAAATGATAACATGTCACATCTGAGGTGGAATTAGACGACTTGCAGTGTAAGTGTTCCCGCCCTGTATTACATTGTGCATGTAAGCATAAGCAATTACCGTAATGAGACGGATTGCAATTCGCCACCTTCATCCTGAAACTCGGGCGTCTGAAGGCGTTTCACTGACATCGTTTCCTCATCTTCCTGCCTCTCTTTGCGTCTCCTTTGGTGGCAGACCGCAGTGGTAATGAACAAATCTGTTGACTAATGCCTCAGAACGGAGTGAATGGTTTCTGAGCGGGGACAATAAACATGTGAAACGCTTGCACAATAAGGGACGTCTAAAGCTGCGCTTGGGGGCAATGAGGAGGTGCGGGGAGCTTGGCAGACTCTTCTCATGCCTCATCTTTCTCTCTGCGTCCTTTCCTCACCCCCTCTTCCCTCCTCATCCTACGGGTACAGGCTGTAAGATTTCTCTCGGTCTGGATTTCAGTGGACAGTTCTAAAGCTCCCACGTTATTCTCATATTTGTGAATATGGTGCACCTACTGTTTCTTTTATCAACTGACCAAAGTGGTGGCATTAAAATGCACCTGCACGCAGTCTCTCTCTCACACACACACACACACATGTACACACAGACATGTATGCGGTTCTTGGCAGTCACCCCCTGATGCCAGAATGGCTAATTACAGGTGTGGGTGTTTAAGTGATTGGTGTGTGTTTCTCTCTGTGTGTTTGTGAGCGAGGGATCAGGTGGATACTTAAGTGCTCTTGTTGCCTTTCACTCATACTCTTTGGTAATCCTACAGGCCTTAACGCCAGACACTGCTGCTCAGTTACTGTCAAATACACCTCAGGCATTCCCGTCTCCTGCTGCACAATGTGCAGCTGTTTTATTTTCAAATCTCTTAAAGACAAATTTCTGAATGTTTCCTTTGGCCTCTTTCACGAAGGAACTTTGCACAGCAAAGCTTGATAAAAGGCACTAAAATGATTATTCCATCAATCGATCGGCTGATGATTCATCTCTGATTGATCGTTTAACAAGCAGGATGCTCTGCTAAAGTCACAGGAATCTCTGAACTAAGAAAGCGGTTATCAAAAACACAGCGGCAGTTTACCATTTTACTTTGTCACAGTGTCCAACGAGATGACGATTGAGATTGACAGAGCACAGAGTTCAGTGAGCTCTAGGCTTCGACTGGGCGGCTTGTGGTCAATCCAATCTGGCAAAACCGGTCCTGATGACCTGACCAGGTCCGGTATCAAAGACTGCAGCTAACCACGGCAACCGTCCGGTTAACACAGGTGGAAAAGGTGATGCTTGAATCGTGAATCAGTCCGCATCAATCCACTCTTCATCGCTTTCTGCTGTGGTGTCGGCTTCCATAAACAATACCACGCAGTAAGAATCAAGTGAGCTTTCCAGCAGTGTAACGCAACACAGCTCAGTCATACAAGCCTCCACCAGCTCTAACAATATGGATCATTCCTTTAGACCCTCAATATAATTTATTAACAAGCCCAAATTAAAGAAGGCCTCGGTCGTTGTGTGTGATGGAGAGAAGAGAGAAAGGTCTCCTCTCAGGTGACCAAGTGTTTATGCTGGCTAATCTCAAAGGTGGATTTTTTTTTAACCATTGTGGAGGGAGTCTTTGTATTCACCTCAGAGAGAAAGACTACTCAATGTAAATGAATAGGGGATCAGAGTTAACCCCTCCAGGGAATGAGAGAGAGTGTGGTGTGTGTGTGTGTGTGTGAGAATCTAGTTCAGCCATCTTAATCCAGCACCCAGACTCTTGGCTCCTTGGCTCATCAAAGTGAGAGGCCAGCAGTAGCCAGCCCAGATTTAATCTCTGTGTGTTTGTTTGTATGAGAGAGAGTGTGTGTGTGTGTGTGTGTGTGTGTTTGAGGGAGTTGTGCATTGTGGCCCGTTCATACGCTCAAGGGCTTTGCAGCGTGATAGCGGAGCTGAGCTAACGTTAGCATCGCTTCTATCTTTTGGTCAACAGCGAGCCGAGAGAGAGAGAGATCCATTGTTGCATTCACACCCTTGCAGCTGTATGTGCTGCGTGATGGCGTGGAGCGCTGTCAGCTGCAGATAAACTGACACAGGTCTGAGTTTGCGCCTCTCAGCGAGAGCAAACACGCCAAGGTTTGTGTCGGATAAGAGGCGAAGAGGGTGGAGAGTTTGTTTTTCTAAGTGTAACCAGCAGAGATACCGTTGGAGAAAATTGAGTGCGTGCAGGGTTAGAGTTGGTGTCACGGTTTAACCAACATCAGTTTGTGAAGGTAAATAATGATACTGATCTCTAATGGATAGAAAAGGCCACACGCCCACACGCCACAGACTCCATTATACCATTAACTCATTGGGCTTTATTTGCTCCGTTTTGTGAGACTTTACAATTAATCCCACTTTATCTATTTTTTACCACCTGTATTCACCTTTGCATGACTTTGCATGTATGGATTTTACTTGCAAAACAGAAAATGAATTCATAAAACATGATGCATATGATGCATCTTAACACAATGGCCTCTGTTTTGAAACCCTGGGGTGTGACAAACAAATTTGGACCAGTGCCAGAGCCAAATTGCTATGCAACTGTTTTTCTGTGACACAGTGTTTGTGACATGATGTACAGGGAATATTTTATTGCTGTTTATATTTGAATGAACAGAACATACAACATTTTTCCTTCTTTCCTTGCAGGTTTTTTTTTTTTTTTCGCAGTGTGTGGTGATGTGATGCAGGAATGGGAATCTACCTGCTCATATCAAGCCTTTCGTCACACCAGGTTGTTGCCAAGATACATAGATCACACTATATTAAATTCCTTCAACTAACCTGACACACAGCTGTAAATCAGAGCATGAAAGGAAAGTTAATCTGCTGCTCTCCCTCTCTGTGCCTCTGTCTCTTCTTCTTCTTCTTTCCATAACTTTAATGTCTTTTAGCTAATATGCCAAAAATGCCTGGACTACGTTACATCTCCAAGCACCGGAGTCACTGAAGGTCAAACTACTTAACAGTCTCCACTTTGCCTTTTGAACAGTTTTGTTTTGGCTTGATTATGGGTGGATTCCCTCTCTGACAGACGCTTTCATCCTTTCCCTGTGTATAATTATGTATAAATGATTCAGACTGAAATGTGCTTTGTTAATTCCCCAACTTTCCCCAAGGTGTTATTTACCCATGTGTCTGAGGTCCAATCAGCACGGCCTCTTGCCTCATTAAGACACAGGCTAAATGGGTAAAGGCCTGATGAACACTTCCAGGGAGGAGAGTCCATGTTTCCTCAAAGCCATATCAGCACCGTGCAGTTTTTCCTGGGCCGACACTTTCTCTGCTGACGTGGCAAATAGGAGAAAACTTACGTAACTCTCTCTCAAAACATTCAGATATTTACTTTTTCCAGTGATTAGTGCGCTACTACGGACTTGAAGGGTGAAGTTATTATGGAGATTAAATGATGAGGATGGGTCCACAAGATTCCTAGGAACTGAGACTTGACCCGGGACTAGAGTTAGACCAGGTATAAAATTATATGAATTATAACTGGGTCCTGTTGTTTGTTAGATGATAAACAATTTGGGGTTTTAAACTAATATTCTTATATGAATGGACAGAGCCTGCTGTCATAGAGAGTGATGAGACATGATAAATGATACAAACAGGGATGATGGGGATTTTAATCTTGTGGGCAGTCCAACATGCTGCTTGGTTTTTCAGACAGGAAGTATAGTATTTCCCATGGAGTGAGTGAGAAAGGCGCTTACTGCACCTGAGCCATTGTTTTTTTTTTTTTTTTCAGCCTGAAGTTGTTTACATTTTGATGAAACTGCGCCATGAACAGTCATGCTGTATTACCTGAGAATAGTTCTTGTTTGCACGGCTGCCATGGACGCACACAAAACAATCAACTGTCTCCTTTGATTGAGCCGTGACTCAGAGTAGAAGAGGATCAACCGCAAAAATGCTATTTGAGGTTTTTGTTTCTGGATCGGTTTCACAAATTAAACAACAAACAAAAAAAAAAAAATGTTATCGGCCTTTAATATGCTCCTGGATCTGCAGCCCTGCTGATCAATCAACACCCCCGTCCTGGGACAGCAGCATGGAGAGGATTTAACTACTGTCCCGTTTACTCGAGCTCGTCGGATAATTCCCACGACTCGTCCCTTCTGTCCTTTTGTTCCCTCTCATTTTCTCCTCACCATATCTGCAACTGATGACACTAATGCGGTCCTTATCATCTAGTCCAGGTTGTTTTTTATTTTAATTACGGGAGGCTGGGACACAATGGGGCCTGTTAGTATCTGCAGTGCCCACCTCCATGAATCCAGCTGTTTTTAAAGGGTCATTCTCTTCATCATCTAACCTGTTGTCCCACTCTCCTCTTTCTCCAGAGAACCGTTTGGGGGTCCTGGTTCCCACCGCTTTGGTGTCTCTCAGGAGACCAATATGGACTGATGGGCAGATAGCGTCACTGCTCTGCTTAGAGGAGAGGGAGGGCAGTGGTGGACGAGAAGACTGGTGAGTTAATGAGACAAAATAAGGGCCAGAAAAGGGAGGGCACAGGGGTGTGAAAGGGGTTTTGATGAGGGATAGTTAACAGTTTTTTTTGGAAGGGGGCTGACCGCTGTGTCCTCATACCAGAAATTAGTGTTGCAGAGGTCTCAGGACTATGACCCTTCATGAGTAACCTTGACAAGGGATCAACATCAATAAGGAAAAAATGGCCAGGAGTCACCGAACACTAAAACGTAACTATGGTTTGTAATAAGCTACTTGCACGGACGACCTACAGGTTTGTTTTTTTGGATGAGTCTGTTAAAGAGTGTTAGACTTTTTCACACTGCAAACATTTGCAGATTTCCTGGTGTGTGTGTGTGTGTGTGTGTGTGTGCCCGAGCCTTGAAAGAACGATGGGGGGAGAGGTCACATTGCCCCGTCCTCTGTGGGCCGGGCGACGACTCAGAGAGATAGCGAGGTGTAAATTAGATCGAAAGGACACTGTCACAGAGACGATAGCCTCTCTTGGGATATCACAAGCATCGCTTGTACATAAACAATCTGAGATTCCTCTTCTGTGTGACAGATGAAAGCCTCAGATCCCCATTTCCTCTGCGTAAATAAGTAGGTCACCTCTACGAGTCATTAGCCTCATCAGTTTCCATTACATATTCATGGAGGGAAATGAGTTTACATGTGGATCGCCCCCCTCTTCACCCCTCGTCAGTACACATGAAAGCTCGGGCATAAACGGGCATTCTCGTCGCGGGCTGATTGTGCATCTCCCCCGTGGTCCTGGTTTGTATCACAGAGTATTCAGAGCTCCCAGAGGACTGCCTCCTTTGTCGGAGCTCGGAGGAGTTAAATCGTATATAAAACAAATTAATTGCCCCTGTTAGATCACTCAAGCACTCACCCAGGGGAGCATGTGCTTATCACACACCCAGGACCGCACACACACACACACACTCTGCTCTTAGCGTTCCTGTGCTTGCCAGCCTCAGCCCTCTGTGGAATTGGGGGGTAGGGTGGTGGGTGGGTGGGTGGGGGGGTTACTCCTCTCCATCTGTTGGTCTCCTCCGAGTCCTGACTCCTGCTTTAATTACATACACCCATCCCTACCTATCCCATCTCTGCACTCCATCTGTCCCACCCAACTCAAATGTGTCTGATAGGGACCCCTCATGTTGTTTATGGGGCCAATCCCAGTGGCTCTTTAGAGCAGAGTACAGTGGTGATGAGGGACTTTACGGCCCCTTCATTCAGCTTGATTCTCTACTGTAGAGGTCACTCTGATTGCAACCTTTATGGCTAACGCTGACGGCTGTCATGGCAGACAGCGCAGCAGGCCTGCCGACTGCCGTTTATGGCCTTAAGTGTGTGTTTGTGTTAAAGTGTGTGTGTGTGTGTGTTCTGGGGTTGCCCACTGAGGCGTTTATGGCCCTGTAAAAGTGTGTGTTTAACGGGATTAGGCCGACATATTGTTTGTTGATGTGTGGAGAAGCAGAGATGAGAACTTAGAGTACGTTGATTCAAATACGGTTCTGAGGTATTTGTACTTATTTGTGCTGTAACTTTTACTCCGCTACGTTATCTGCTCGGCTGAAACGGCTGAAATTCAACTTATATGAAAGCACAAAATGACCAAAATTAGGTACACAGCGGAAGATAAGGACAGACAGCTACGACCAGTTGTAGAAGAGCCACTTACTTAAGTAGAAGTAAAAATACCACAATGTAAAAAAGTCCTGCCTTCAGATATTTAAATAGAAATATTATCAAATGTTACAGTAAATGAAGTATCTCTTAAACATACTAAACAAAAATACACATCATACAGCAGAGGGAACATATCCCTCTGTTAGAGGCCTACCCCGAGTAGGTGTGTTAGCAGGTCTTTGCCAGCGTTTGTGTTGCCTGTATTGAGTCTCATTTACCTCCTCCTGTGTCTCTGTGCTGCGCCGCTCTGTCATCTGTCTCTGGGGTCGAGTGGACCTCCAGAAGCACAATAAAACCAAATTGGCTATTTGTTTTCCGTGGCTCTGGCTGAGCAGGGGGCCCTGACGCCAACTATCAGCCCATACAGGGCCGTCAATGCAGTGAGAGGGAGGCTAACACACACACACACACACACTCATGATGTTAATTTAGCCCCTGTAGTTTTATACCAGCTCTATTGTTTGGCAGATTGACTTGTTGCCCTGTTGCATCGGGGTAGTGTACTGAGAAACAAACAGATCCTTATCTTTCATCTTGACAACTGGATGAATCAAGAGAAAAATCTGGTAAGATTAGTCCAGAATATGGTTGACTTACTGACACGTGAATATTACCTTCTTTATGCCACTAAAATTTCTGATATTGAACAGACCTATAATCTTAAACCCATGTGGGATCAAACAAAAAAAATGCACCTTTTAAATCAACATTAAAAAGAAAGAAAGAAAGAGTTGAATGAGCAGATCGCTGGGTGGGACAGTGACGACCACCAGGTGTGACGGGTAGAAAGGCTCAGCCCTTTTAGATGTCAATGAGGCCAAGGTAGACCGACCTGTAACGTCCACAAACACAGCGACACCCTGGGCCGAGCCGAGCTGGTCGGGCCAGTCGGCTCTTTAGGAGGGAGGTAAGGACTGGAGGCCCCCAGCAGGACTAAACAAACTGCTCAGTCAGAGCCTTAGCAATGCAAATGGATGTAAATACCATAAATGTGTGAGTGTGTGTGTGTGTTATCCCCACAGTGAATAGACCAGCCCCAGGGGGCTAACGTACCCCTGTAATCAGCCGACCCCAGAGTAATGTGTGTGTGTGTGTGTGTGTGTTCCTGCTTGCCTAATAAGCTCATTTACCCCAAGGGCCATGAGTGTGTTTATCAAAGACATTCTTCTGTCTCATTCATCCATCTCTAAACTCTTTGAGTCTTTGAGTGAAATTGCAAAGAGTTAATAAGTATAAAGAATTAACAAATGAAACGCAGACTCACCACACACCCTGTGGTGGTTTAGCCACAATCAGAACAGACAGTTTAATCTATCGATTGGTTAGATCACACAAACTTCTCCAGGAACCAAGGAAACTTGTATACACACTCTGGTACTTTACCCACGTTCCAACAGCAGGAACCTGCTTTAAGTTTTGGTCCGTGGATCTCCGCCCTGCTCAGGTTGGAGTTCCCTTTTTCTGACGGTCCATAACCTATCCAGGTTTTCACGGTGCCCACTGAACGCCGCTTACTATTGAAATGTCTACGTTCAGACGTAGTTTAGGCAGCAGCTGTTTATAGTATCAATATTAGGACTTGGGGTGGGAATTGTTTTTGATGTTGTTGATGTGCTAATGACAGTTACCAAGCCAAGTTTCTAACTACTGTGAAAAAGAGCAAAATGAAGTGAAGAGTGAAAGAGAGACGGAGTGAGAGAAACTACACTTTTTTCTTTTTTTAAATAGAGTTGAAGAAAAACACCCAGAAAAGGAAACACTTAGTGTGAGCAGTCGATTAGCTCTGGTCTGTAGGGAGGCAGGATCTTTGTGGTGCTGTATCCCCTTCCCTCTCTGCATGTCTTCTTTCTGAAACAGATTCAAACGCCCCAGATAAACCTAATCTTCCATCCAAGCGCTAATGTGCATTTCTCACTTTTGTTTATGGGAATATCGAGGCAAAAAAAGGCCCACAAGCCACTGTGGCAGGAGCCATTAAGAAGGGACACAATTAGGAAACAAAGTGAGGAACAGTAGCAGGTCCCAGGGTTAGACAAGAGGTCAAATGTTAATGTCTCCTTTTTGTTGTTTTAAGGCTGAACACGTGGAGGAGGTGTGTGTGTGTGTGTGTGTGTGTGTGTGTGTGTGTGTGTGTGTTTATAACTGGACAGGCTAGTTTCTCTGTGAGCAGGGGGAAAGTACCTTAAATATTCCTCCTTAAACACTAAGGAATGTGAGCTATGTCCATGTTCTGACTAAGACGGGGACAGAAACCAAAATGTTTTTGAACTGTAAAAACTAGAATGAAAATACACTGTGCCTTCAAACGAAAGGAAATCTCAGCTGAGCTTCTCATAGAAGTGCTAACACGTAGTGATAAACATTTTTCAAAACTAAGCTAAAACTGGGAAATTCTGTATGAAAACTTAAGGAAATCAAAAGTGGAAAAAAAATGTTTTAATTGCGTTTTAATTAAAAAAATTATAACAATCCAATTATCTTTTTTTATTCTGCTTATTATTTCAGCCTGTCTGTGTATTTTGTTTTTCCTGTTAACTTCTGATTTATCTATAACTGCAAAACAGTTCATTTCTTAATTGGTTCTGTATCTATATGGCAGTGATGAAATGTAAGGCAGCAGTGTTGTAACGGCCACACATATGCAGAGGCTCAGTCACAAGCAGCGTTTCTGCGTTTAAAAAAAAAAAAAAAAGCAAAGCAGAGGAGGTAATCAGTGACACTCCTCTAAATGTGCTTGGCAAGCTTCTACAATCTATGCCACAGCAGTGTGCCTCAAGTAAACGATATTTACCGGCTGACAGCTTCTCTAATTACAGGTTTTCTGAGTCCTGCATGTTGTGACGCTTAACGTTGCCTGGCTTCCTTTAATAGTTGGCTCTGCGTATTTATTTATTTTATTTTTTGTCTTTTTTTATCCTGGAGCAAATTTCTCCCCTCTCAGAAGAAAACGAGCAGTTACTCTCTGCCATCGTTTTAAAGACCTGCTTACATGCAGAAATTACCAGCATGTAATTGATGAGCAGGTGTGATATGTGAGGCCCCCACCCCCCGCCCCCCCTGCACGCACTCGGCTGTTTTCTCAGATGCACAGGCAAAGTTGGCACAGGAAGCAGCATTTCCAGTTTTATTTTGTGAGCTCCATGCCCTGCACTCTGTTATTATTTCGATGTCTTCTCTCCATGGTTTCATTTACGCTTTATTTCACTTTATTCCTCGTTGGTTTACTTTATCTTTGTTTTCTTTAATGCTTTTTTTTTTGGTCTCATCAACACCTTTTTTTCTGGCCTGGAACAGTGGCGACATAAGAGCAGTATCACTTTTCAAAAACAGACATCCATTGACCCATAACCAGTGGTGTTGTGGGTCACAGTGAAAAAGTAGAATGCACAAAGTAAAAAATGTTTTTTCTTTATAAATTTTAAAATGTGTTAGTTTTCATTATTAAGAAGAGCAGAATTTAATTTAACTGCTAAAACCTCTCTATCACCAGGTTAGGAGACTCTCGTGTTTTCAGATGAGTTGAAGAGGAACAGGACAGAGACCGAAGGACAGATGAAAGAAGAAGGTTGAAGAAAACGTTGGAAAGGACAGGTCACAGAGTTACTGTGTAATCAAGCTGTTTTCCTGAAAGTTCCTGACACTCGATGATGTTATCTCGTGCTGAATAAAGCCTAAATCTGTAAATGAAACAGTAACTGCAGCTGTCACATACATGTAGTGAAGTAAAAAGCACAGTATTTTCATCTGAATGTTCTCTGTCCTGTGCTTTGTTTCAGAGGATGTCCACTTTTCCTCTCGTTGTCCTAAGTGCTGTCCTGTTCTGACCCCTAGCTTCTGTTAATCGCTCCTCTCCCTGGAAGCACCAGCCCAGATAATTGCTCTGAGAAACCCAGATCAAATGCAAACCCTTCGAACAAACAAGCTTTCCCATGCACCCAAGCGGCAACACACATCCCTCCGGGAGCTCCGCGTCTCCCGCCCCCCTTCTCTCCGTCCGTCAGACCTCCGCGGAACAAACTGTGGCCTCAAACAAGTAGCCTAAGAGCTTCCAACTTCCTTCCTTTTCCCCCCATCTCTGCGTAATGAGCGTGATTATCAATCCAAACAATAGTTACAATAATTGCAGCATTAAAGGGTAGCCATCTCCCAGGCACTTCCTGTCTGGAGATGACTGACATGCTAGCGGCTTCCTGCTTCCTCTCTGAGTGAGTGGGAGTACAGGAAAGGGCGGGGCCTTTCATAACTAATCACTCCGGCCGCGAGGAGCTAATGGGCTAACGAGGTTTAGTAATGTACCATGACATAATGAGATTATGTCATTCTATAATTATATATGGTGAACGTTGCTGAGGTTTGATGGGCCTGATATAGAGTAGGGCAGCAAAGTGAGGCGTTATCAGTTGGTATTGCTTTCAGCGAGTTCTTTGTGTGTTTATTTCTTCTCATTTTCCTCGAATGCGGACTCTAATATTTCAGACGTAAAAGTGCATCATCTTTATCGCGTTTCACCGCCACCGCGGTTTGATGACGGAAAATGTGTAATTCATTTCTGATAGATGCTTATGGAAAGTCTGCAGCGAAGTGTATTTTTACATTTGCTCTTTTCTCAGAAGTGGCTGTCAGCATCGTTTTACTTTGAAAAGATGCCTCTAGTGTCTCTCGTTCTGGCAGAGGGCCCTCCAGTGTCATCGTGTTCTCACCGTCATGCCTCCTCTGTAACCACCTGTTCGCCCGCAAAAGCCAGCTAAAGTTAACTTGGCTCATCAGCTATTCTTATGCTGAGAATCAAAACAAAGGAACCCATCGCCGTCGCACACACAGAGGCTTTCTCACACTTTCTCACATGTTTACACTCCAAACAGAGCTGGGCCAGAGCTGCTGAGAAAGATTCTCGTCAGCAGTCTGCCCCCATCGCTGAGCTGTCACTCAAACACACACACACAAACGCTTGCCAAACGTATGAACACACTGCGTATGTGGCAGGTCCATCAGTGCACCGTCCACGTCTGCAGCCATGTGTGTGGACAGCATGTGTTTGACACACCAGTCCATACTCTGCACTGCTGTGGTGACGTCACGGCGCGGGTATGGGGACATTAATCACGATGTGGCATTCTGCCTCTGTCACAGTGCAGCACTTGGACCAGCGTCAAGGAAGTGGTTAAAATAGTGTTTTGCTTTTAAAAGAATGAAGAACTAAGTGCGCTGCAAGATCTGCACACAATAAGCCGAGGAAGATATTGGTTTACAGAAGGGGAGGTCCTTCAGCAAGGCTTTGGGGCCTTCACCTGGTAAGTCAATGGGTAGATTCACACACACACACTCAATTTTAGTACAGTTATTTTGGCACTTTTGCACATACACATGACACTTTCAGTGAACATACTACATATACTTCTGAAGTTACTCTAAAATTACTGCCACAACAGTACTTGAAATACACTTCGGCGGATGACGATGACGTGACATCTGTGATTATTTTCATTATTAAAAATGTAAGAAATAAAATTAAAAAGCTACATGTGCAATACCAGAGATCGAGATGACACAAGCATTCAACAATTAGGCTGTTTATTATTTCTCTACTTATTTAAAGGAAATCTGGTCCTATTTTTGTCTTCACTTTCCTTTCTAGATTTTTATCTGAGGAGGAGCTTGTTTGCTGTGCGGTTTTTCTTGTAACCAGAAACAACTTTTGGGTGAGATGGGGGCATGAAGTTTAAATCTACGATTGTTCTGTGAAAACTGGTTGAAAAAAACAACCGTCCAATGCCAGCCAGGTGTTTCCAAGTTTGATGATGTAAAAAATTCCAAATCTACTGAATTCTCTGGAGATAGACGGTGGTTTTCACGGGAAAGCAACAATGCCGTATTCAGGCTACACCTACACCTTATTAGTCACAGCACAGTGTTCACACATGTGCACCAACAGCTCCAGCAGACAAAAGAAAACTTTCAGTGTGGACCAATACACACATTTTAGACTAATGACTACCTCTATCTTTGCTGCCACAGAGGCAGGTTTTCCCGTACGCAGAAGTTTTTTCTGCCTTCTTGCCTCGGCTCAAGCAACCTGTCCTCGTCCTGGCTCCTCAGTGGAGTGCACAGAGTATCGCATCACATCTGATTACTCAGTAATCTTGTTGCTCTTGGTTCGGGGTTTCCTCATACGATCTGGATTGGAGATAGCGTGAGAGCTGATACGGCATCGTGCTACTGTAACACTAGTCACCCATTTACCCAGCTACAGTATATCATACAGTAGGGCCGACCCTGCCCTCCATAACCCGCACCCCTCCCGTTGGCCCCCCCTCTCTGTACTCATTACCTGACAGCCTCAGCCTTGTCCACACGGTTCATTAGCAATGCATTGGACAGCCGTTGGGCAAGATGTGTCACTCCTGTGTCATCGCTGCCGGGCGACAGGAAGCCTTTTAACGTGAACCAAACTCAACGGACTTGTTTCTGTGCTAACAAAAATAAACAGTTAACTCCAGGGAATTTCTGTGGAAGCCGTCACACAGGAAGAAGCTCACATTAGAGCTGATTATATTTTTATTATCTTTTAGTGTTTTTTTCTCCAAAATCTGCAGCTGTTTGCACTTCGCTCGGCGAGACTGACAGGTACACGGTGGCACACGCCAAAATACGCAGCGTCACTGGCGCGGGTGTTGGAGGAGCCCCGTTTGATCACCTAATCCTGTAATTAGTTGGTTGTGATAGTTGTCTGGGGATGCTTGATTGCAATCACAATGGTGGACCTGCTGTGCTGTCACCGCTTAGCAATGTGGTGATGCAAGCGAAGGCCGCTCTGTGAGCTTTGCTTTCCTGCCATGAGAAGACGTAGTCAGACGGGGGGGGGTGCCTGTTCTGGGCAGCCTTCTCCCCCCTCCATGGGAGCTGTTGAACGTATCACAGAAACACTTCATAGTGATGGTGTTGTGTGTGTGTGTGTGTGTGTGGTGGTGGTGGGGGGGGGGGGTTATTCGCACCTGCCAAATACTGGCTGACCACTGCTTCCTCTTGTGCTACTGACAGCACATACGGTGTAGAGTCTGTGTGTATTTTGTACGACTGTCTGGAGCGAGCTGCAGCTGAGTATATCTTCACCCTGACTTGAGTGAGAAACTGACTTTTTTGGGGTGTCACGAACCTTTAAAGGCCGCCTGGTGATACTCAGCAACAATAAACCCGAGCAGAAACGTGTGAAATGGAATATTTTCGGTCTTGTTTAGCACATCTGTTTGTGTAGCGTGGGCTGTCGCCAAAGTAGAGCAGTTTGTGCGAATATACTGTATCTGTGTGTGTGTATATGTGTGGGTAAGGAGTAGGAGTTTGTAAATATGCGTAGGTGAGAATATCAACCTCCCAACCACACCTATTTTTAGAGCTATGTCAGCTTAAACCGAAAAGTGACTTGCCTTGCATAAAATACTTTTTTTTTTTTTAAAGGAGCAAATCTGCCACTCCCCGTGGTACAGTCTGCCAGGCTGCACACAATTCTACCATAACAAACAAACAGCCCACAACAACCGTACCTCCTATACCGATGTGAAACAGGAAAGAATACCTTATTAAAGGGGATGTGGTTATTTGTCTTACGGAGAAAAATAGAGCAATAACATCCCTGAGTAATTTGGCATTTACCGGTGGAGCTGCAGGTCGAGACTCACACCGAGGCTGATGTGATGGAAGGTGAAGCTTCTTCTGTTACAGGTATTTATTATGCCACAATTTCCCAACATTTTCTCCCTCCCCCGGCTGCCGATTTCTACCTCATAACCTTCACCCACTCCTACCCTTCATGTCTTCTTCTCAGTACAGTAGCAGAGACGGTGAGCCACTTCAAGGAGTGTGAAAGCGGCTTTCAAAAAACGCTGCCTTCCTTCAATCTCTCCAACGCCCCCTGAGTGTCAAAGAAGATCTCTCTCTCTCTCTCTCTCTCTCTCTCTCTCTCATTCCTTCACAGGAAGTTGTGTGGTTGAGGAGATGTCAGTGTCGTCAAACTACTACAAGTTAATCGTATTTTTCTAGAAGCTGCAGATCAGTTCATGTGGGGGAGAGATTCATTAAAAGCAAAGGCCTCAAATTTATCATATGACCCTTTCTAGGTGGGGGGGGGGGGGGGGGGGGGGGGTCCCAACTCCCAGTATGGGAACCACTACATTAGAATACAGAGATTTGTACTTTATCTGACCTGACATTGTGCTGTGTTTGGCTGGGTGATGATCTGTTTGTGCTGTTTTTATTTCTAAATATTTTCTCAAATTTTATATTTTAATGTATTTACAGTGCTAAAATTGGTAAGTTTATATATGTGTCCATATGAAGATGGACACTAAAAGGACAGACTGAAGACTGGTATCAGTCTTGGGAAGAGAGTGAAAAAGGATATTTCTAAAAATGTTGAACTATATGCAAATGTTTTCAATCACAAAGCAGGAGATGTAGGTTAAAACCCCCACCAACAATTTGTAAGTTTATACATGTGGACACGTGTCACACTGAGGACAAAACGACAAATTTCCAACATCGCTATGGTTCATGTGGCAAAGCTGAATCTCAGAGGTTGACTGTTGAATCTTGAATGTGGAGGAGAGAAAGAGAGATAGAGATGGAGAGGGAGAGACGCGGGGAGGGAGGCAAAGGAGGTGAGCTTCAGAGAAATTAAACTAATATCACTCTCCGTCTGTAGTGGCTGATATTTCATTTACCAGCGGGGACTGAGGTGCTGTGACCCCCCCCCACCCTCATCTCAACACCGCCGCCGCCACCACCTCAACCGCTATGTCTGTCAGTGGATGGCCCTGACGCTCCCCTGCAGGTGATAACAGATTAAACCTATTCCATTTCATGCCTCAGGCTCCCAAATACAATCCATGTGGGGCTCCTCCAGGCCCCGCGGTTCCCCTGCGCCACCCCCCTCTGGGCCCCCTGCCCTGGGTAGAAAGCTGGCAGCGGCTGCCCCAGTCCACTGGGCTAAGCCGCCGAGATGGAGGCCTGCAAGATTACAGGCCATCTGAGGAAATTACTGAGTGTGTGTGCATGTGTGTATCCAAGAATGTGTATGTGACAGGTTGTGTATGTGTGTATAATAGGGTTATGTCAGCTTAGGTGGTCCATGTGCTGTATTTAACATTGTATTGCCTTCTCTTTTTCACTTATTAAAGTTTAGAAAGTACCTCAGAAGCATATTTGCAACTGAGACACATGCTGATTGTGGAGCACTTTGCCTCTCGCCTCAAGGTTCCAGCCACAATAAATGAATCAGTCCTACTCCACTGTGTTGATGTGTCATTTCGTGGAGTCAGGAAATGTCCATAGGATGCCGCCGAGGTGCTTCCCTGGCTGCATTCCTGCACTCCAACCAGGAACAGTGTCAGAGGAGGAAATGAGAGAAATCGAACCCACCGAGCTTCCTCAAAAGTGGGCTTCCTGGACTCAGGAAATGGAACGGCCCCCTGGTGTTTAAAGGTAGCCCTGAGTGACCAGACCTCTCCGCTTCCCCGAGGCCTCTCTGGCCTCTAAGCACACTTAGCCTGACATCAAAGTGCCACAGTGTTAAGAGAAAACACATTACAAGAAGGCTGAATTCAAACCAACGCTGTTCATCTCTTTCAAATGTTCTTCGCAAATCCTCGAACGCTCCACAGGCACTTCTATCTTCGCCTCCATCTATCCTGGTCAAGTTGTGGATGTAATTTGTCGTGAAGTAGGTTTTGATGGTGGCAACAGATAACTGACTAAACACCTCACCTGCTGCCAAGCTATCACTCACATTAATTAGAGAGGCGGAACGGAGTGCAGATGTTTTAATCACAGAAAATGTGACAGGGCCTTGGTGTAAATGCCTGAGTGAGTGCAAAGTTGGCGCTAAAATTACACTTTCCATTTTAAAGTGTCCCACTTTTCTGTTTTTAGCTTTGTGAGTGGGAGATGTGTGTTTGGTCAGTGTTAAAAGCTGCGTGTGACGAGAGTGGCTGCCAACGCACACACAACATTCAGCGTCCCCTGAGGACGAATCCTACCGACTCTGTAGACGCCCTGATATTTCATGCTGTGCCACCTACAAACCAACATGCAGCAATGCTAACAACAACGCTGCCCCTGTTAAATATCAGCTGTAGCTGTAAACATGTTAGCATGCTAATGTTAGCATTCAAAGCACAGCAGTGTAGTCCTATAAAGCTGCTAGCTTGGCTGTAGGTACGTAATTCAATAGATGATTACTCTTCGTGATAGGAGGCGCCGAATCGCAGAAACATGTTTTGATTTCAACACTTTTGTATAATTACCAAAGTTTTTATGGATTAAATCTGAATTTATTTTCACTACTTTTTAAGACTTTCCAAACCTGTGCAGGAGGTTGGACGCTGTTATTACTCTTAGAAACTTCCTCTCTCTTCGCCATGCATCGGTGCATTTCAAAAACCAGGGGCTTAGCACTTTCACTAGAACATTTGACACAGAATTTTGTTTCAGGAGTCAAACCAAACTCTCTGCCTGTGCTTCTTTAAAGTTCTGCGGGTCACAGAGCTGAAACTCGCAGAGAGGCGCTGTCATAACAGAATCATCCCGTGTTGAACCACTTTTTGCCTTTGTCAAACTGAGGCGTTTCCTCGTCCTCCTCACCCGCCTCCCCACTCTCCCTTTTCCTTCAAAGATATGCCATGTGAGAGTTACACAATACTAGGCTTGAGTAAACCTGCTCTGTGCTTCTCAACAGCCAAACAGCAATTCCTCCAATGACCCCTTAAGCGCCGAAGATTACCTTATGAAATGAGGAACGGCGATTATGGCTGTATTTACAACTTACTTAGCCCTCACTAGAATCAGCATCCCAACAGAGAAATATGAAAAATATAGATTTATTGCCTGTTTAGCTACCCAAGCCAGGATCATCTGTGCTTATACCTTATATTTCTATTTTCACACTGGGATATTGCACAAAAATGTGCTTTTTTTCTTTGGGAGGGAGGAAAAAGTTCAGCTTTAGTTTAGGACCAAATTCACTTGCAATGTCCCACAAGGAAATATCTCAATTTATATGTGTGCGTGGAGTTAAAAAGCAATGAGGAGAGCGAAGGAGTGAGCTCTCCACAGCTTAGCAAAACTCTTCAGACACAGAGGCAAACGCTCCTTTTTCTGAGAGGCTGGGCATTGATGTGGGATTGTGATGTGTAACTGCATAACAGATGCATAACAGAGCGAGGAGGAAAATAGCAAAACGGAGTGAAGATTGAGGAAGAAATCAAGAAATAGAGATGTGTGTATTTATACTGTATCTCAGCTCTGCACATTGGAGTGTGTTTGTGAGTGTGATTTCTCTCATGTATCGCTTGCACTAAGAAGAGCTGGCTGATGATAAACAGGATTAGCGGATTATTAGAGGGGGCTGAGGTGTGTGTACAAGTGTGTAACACCACAGTGTGACAGGGATGTGTGTGTTTATGTGCCTGTGTGCATGTGTAGCCGCTGTTTTCTTATTTTACTCCTATTCCCCGGTCACACCCACACTCAACTTCTCCCAGTATCAATGCATTTGAAAATCCTCAAAATAGCCGTCCAATCAATGCTTGACCTGCTTCTGCATCAATCCCACACATCTAGTCGTGCTTCTCTGAGCCTGTGCATTTCATATTATAGTATCTGTGTCACCAACTCGGTGCTTTAGGGGAGGAATCCCACCGCAGACGCACTGAAGGTGCCACGAGAGAGAAAATGAAGTCATTAGCCAGACGTCCTCTTCTGCTCCCCTTTACTTTCATAAACCTCACAAAGTCACCGCCGACGTGTCAGCGGCGGAGAGACTACCGCCGAATTTGCATGAAGAAGAAAGAGCAAGGATCTATTCATTACTAGGTAATGGAGAACGATGAAAGGGAAGGTGTGAAATAGCAGATAGCGATTTGACCGTGCGTATTTAAAAGGAAGAAAGAGAAGGCCAGAGGGAGCCAAGCAGCTATCACAGCCGGTCCGATAAGTGGCACCCGTAATCAAAATGCTATCTGTTAGCTAAAATTAGTCCGACCCTGTAAGGTTGCCTGTTAGCATCCCTTGACAGGCAGGAAATATAGGGGTGGGGATTGTGAATGAGTAACACACACTCTTCTTAACTCTCAACAACCACTGTCAACGTGCCTGTGAATGAGACAACTGTGTCACAGTCTAAAAATAATCTATGGTTGTACTGTGCTGCGTAGAGTCCCTGCACCAGACCAGAAGACATGCTAGCTCATGTTCACCGGATTCCATAAAGATGGAGAGAAAACTATTCTTATAACCTTTTCATGCCCCTGTATGGGGCACAAAAAGGGCCCTATATGCCCCTGTATGCCCCATACAGGGGCATAAAAGGGGGAAGTTTGAGCAGAGGTTTGGCACAGAGTTGCTCGGTCACTCTACCTAAACCACAGGTTTTGTACAGAGGCCAGTTTAGGACATATTAGACTGTACTGTCAGACGTTTATTAGTCTCTGCTGCATTTCATCAGCCTCAGCTCTGCTTACATCGTATTAAATGCTAATATGCTAATGTTAACAAATCTACAGTTAGCATGTTAGCATACTAACAACCACTGGATGTTAACATGCTGCTAGGACCCTAAAGTTTGCGACAATAAAAAGCTATTTGATAGTGAGTATAAGAAAAGATAGACCTGTTATCCAATCTGTAATGTAATATGAAATTTAATGTAGACCAGACAGGCCCTGTTCATTTTCATTTTTATGTATTTATTTTAATTGAATTGTGGTGACGCACGTGTATATATGAGAAGACCAAAGTCCACAGACGCAGCGCTGTTGTTAAATTGTTTTATGACCCCGGGACGACGCTGCACTCCGACAGGCCAGGCATCTCTGGAGCCCGACTGGGAGCTGCTGAGATGATGTTTCCCTTAATGTTTGTACTTCCACTCTGACATGAGCTTTGTCCTTAGAGGTCACCATACAAACTTGCTCTGGCTAACTCTACTTTCTCAATGTATTAAAGCAGAAATAAAAACCAGAGACAGATTACAATATTGTCAGTCCCTAAGGAGATAGAATTCACAAAAAAAAAAAAATGTCTGGACAAGACAGATGTGTTTTCATAGTCATTTTTTTGAGGGGGGGTATGAACAGGCTGTACAATGGATGATTAATAGTTCTCCAGTCATCATCACTGTTTTGGTCTTTACAAACTGGAAAAACATGGCAACTATCCTCCAAAATCAGTTTCGGAATAAATCTGAGGTGAGAAATAGGTCAGGCAGTTGCACAATAATGCCTCATTTTATTTACAACAACACATGTTAATGCTTACGAATGAGAATTGATGAACCTCAGAGAGACAACAAGTCGGGGGCTGATTCGATTTCTGATGCAGCTGTGTGAATTTCACATGAAACAGAGCTTTACAGCACAAAACGGTGAAAAATGTTCTAATTTCAGTTTGTTCTCTGTCGTGAAGGACGGGGTAAAAACTTCTCACCTAAGAGTGCTGCTTGTGACAGGAAGCTTTACGGGAAATGTGGTTTTAATTTTGAGGAACACAAGCTTTTTAACACCAATGATGGGAGACAGAAACTTCCACTTTGTGTCGTATAATCAACCAAGATCGTTCATTTGACAAACAACGACAGACTGACTGAATGGTCGAAGTCAAAACTGTGTCAGTGGCCAAAAGCAAGAGCCAATGAACAAAACTATAAATGTGTGTTGTAGTCGACTGTAACTTAGACACCTCCTGGGATTGTTGGTAAAATAAAGTCTGTGCACAAATATTGACAGTCTGCTGAGCTTAAAACACACACACACACACACACACACACACACACACACACGCACACACACACACACACACACGCACACACTCCTACATGGGAAACCAGACTTTCAGTTGGTGGTCTTTCCTGTCTGTGCAGCACAGGTGTGTGTGGTGTGTGTGTGTGTTTGCGCGTGTGTATGACTCCCTCTGTGTTTAAGGTAACGCTTAATTAGACCACAAACTGACAACCACGTGTGTCCCTGAGTGTGTGTGTGTTTTTAAATGCTAAGGAAAAAAAAAGTACATTTCCTCTTGAATTCTCTTTCCTAAACATTTCTGTGCCAATACAAATCTTTCAAAAGTCACAACAACAACAACAACAACAACAACATGCTACCAAGTACAATTGCACCTTTCCAAGACACATCTCAACACTTTGTGGCCCCCACCCCGCTAGCACACAAACACCCACAGTCACTGTTGCCTCTTATAGAGCATCCTGTTCACAAACACCTCGAGAGCAACTTACTTTGTGCTTCTCGGGCTCACTTGTACAAAGGAAGAATTAGGGAACTTATTTGTGTTGTAGCGTGCGCTCACTTCTACAAAGGGGGAATTAGGAAGTTATTTGTGTAGCTCATGTTCACTTTTTAAGAGAGCAAGCCATCAGTGGAGCTGTTTATCTGTGCCTGTACAAAGCCAGGATTAGGGCCCTGTCTTTGAGGCCCGCTCCGTAATCCCTTTATGGATGTCACCTGTCATCTCTCTCTAATCACCCTCCAACTTTCTCTCTCCCTCCATACCTCCACCTCCCCCGCTGCCTCCCCTCCTTCCGTCGACCCCCTCACTATCTGCTCATCACAACTGCCTTTCGCTTGTTTCCCTGGGATGGAGATGAAGAAAGGCAGGCAAAAGCGGAGAGAGTTCAAGAGTGAAGGATGGCGAGAGCGAGAGGTGGGGTTTAGGGAAATCAGAGTTCATAGGAAGAAGGGAGCGTGGCAGAGAGCACGCACATACAAAGACACACACCCTGGCACAGAGCCTAATACCACCCGGAGGCCATGAAGCTAGCATCCCTCTCCTTCCACATCTCCATCTTTTTCTCTCCACCTCTCTACCTTTTCATCGCTTCCTCCATCTCCACACCGATTTTTTTTCCTTCTCTCCATCACTCTCATATCTTTTACCTTTGTTGAGCTCACTCATGTCCTGCCAGCTCCCTCCAGCTTTTCATCCGTGAGTCGTTCACTGCTCACAGGCCTGTAAACCCTTGTGTATGTCCACCTATCCATCCATCCGTCCAGCCATCCATCCATCCTGTCCTATCTGTCCATCCATCTCTGCTCATCTCCTCTCAGCTTGCATGTTTAATGTGATGTATTTATCCTCCGTGTAATGCAAGCCGCAGCTGGCCATTAGTCAATTATGAAATTTAATCGTAACAATTATGAGAATCCATAGCGATTAACGCAGCATTTCCTCTTTCATTTACCCCTGATGATTTTGCAGTGGGGCCATGAATCCTAACTTCCTTATCTCTGTCTCTTTCTCTCTCTTTCTGCTGCCCCCCCCCCCCCCACCACCCTTCAGCTTTTCTTTCTCTTTTCATAAGGCAAACTTTTCATCACTTTTTCCAAAACAACCTGTCCAGATAGGCCTCAGCTCACTACTTTAAGCCAACTAATCGAAACGGTGAATGAAAGTGTGGTTTAAAGAAGTCAAAAAAAAAAAAGAAGTATATCTCATTAGGTCTTGTCTGGCCTCCATCACATTAAGCCTTCTCCCTTTCTTTCTGTTTCTGGGCAGTCGAGCGGTGCAGTAGCGTGCGCGGGGCCAGGGACTGAGGAATCTGATAGGGATAAACCAATTTGCCGTCCACACAAACATCCCAGCAGGCTTACGCCCCCGCCCCGGCTCCCATTGCTCATTTAAGATGGCGGTCGGAGAGGCCAGCAATTAAGTTTTAATTAGGTGGGGTAATTATTGCCGGGCAGGAAGTATCAGACGCCAGGCTGATTGTTCTCTGGCCCAAGGAGGAGGGGATGTAAGTTAATGGGGGGGGTGAGGAGACAAGGAAGGAGGCGAGGAGTGGGAGACCTTTACACCCACAATCTCCTCCCCGACCCCCCACCCCCATTGTGTCCATGACCCTGAATGCTCAGTGTGGATGAAAGTTCCAGTTCAGCCAGGTCAAGTGATGATCAGGAGGCCACACACACACACACACGCGCGCGCACACACATGTTTGTATGTTTAAATTAAGATAAGTCTAAAATCTGAACACAGATTATCTATACCACTGAATTTGATGCTAAGACTTTGACTGGGTCTCTTCAAATGGGCCCCTGAGCAAATATCTTACATTATAGAAAGGCGTGGGCCTGCTGCTTCAAACCTGTCAGGTACCTCTTACCAAACATGTTACCAGCTTTCCATTGACTCACAGGTAAGGGAAATCAGCCAGCTTTAATTAGAATTTCTTTGGAGCTCTTTGCCCCCACGGCAATCAAAGTTTACTCTCGAAAGTAAAGAACTGGCGTCAAAATAAAAAATGTTGCCAGGAAAAATACAATCACCGTGCGTAGATGAGATGCATACAGTATATCCAGGAGATGCTGTGGAGTGAGTTTACTGAAGGACAACAGTTTACGAGGAGAGACCTAAAAACAATTGTATGTATGTAATATAGGACCTATACTGTCTTTTAGAAAATACTGATTTTAATAACTATTACAGGAACATGATTTATGATAGCAGACCATCATGACATATTTGTTTAATTGTTTCTATGAAGCCAACCAGACTGACAGTGAAGAGATGTGACTAATGTCTTGTATCAAATAAAGTGCAATGTGACAATCTGTCAAACAAAAGCATATAAATGCCTCTCCATCCATGCATATGTGCATATGTGTGAGCTCATACACACGTAAGTATAAAAAAAAAAAAAAAAACACTCATAGACCCTATTAGTAAGCATCATCCACTGGGGAGAGGGGGATTCACCCACAAAAATCCCTGACACCCCCTTACCATCTCTTATCAGCAGACACCACCAACCTCCCCACACACACACACACACACACATGCATACACACAAACAGACCATCAATGATGTCACGAGGCTAATCTCGTCGCGCCTCGGAACCCAATTAAAAAACAGAGATGTGTGGCTGCCAACATCAGGAATCTAATCACATTCCAGGAAAAGGCACGTAATTTCCCTGGCTTTCTGCTGGGGTCGAGATAGAGATTGAGAGTACAGGCAGCAGGGATGGGCGCAGCTCATCACACTCGGGGCCCCGGAGGTACGCCCGCAGGGTGCTGGGGTTGGGCTGGGGTGTATCTACGCTGAGTGTATGTGTGTGTGTGTAAGTGTGTGTGGCAGTATAGGAGGGTAGGGAGGAAATGAAGCATTTATAGGCTCAGAAATATTGCCAGGATGAAAAAAAAAAAAAAAAAAAGACTGAATAAACAACAACGAAGCATTAATCCATCTCACCAACCCACCCACAGGCACAACAATGGCAACAGAAACGGAGACAATAACTCTGTAGGGATTGTCGTACCATGTTATAGCTGTAAGTGGTGGTAATATAGGGGCTGATATACATGTGTGAGCATCAGAGAGTATGCTGTGTCTAAACAGACCATATAAGGGCTGGATTTAAACACTTAAACAACAACTTACACAACTGAAAACCAGCTTTGTTGAGTCTAAAATAAAACAACCCCTGGTCATGTCATGTTAAAAATTAATTAAAAAAAAAAGCTGCATAACAAAGTGGGGGTGAAGACAGGGATTAAAATGAAAAGGTTAAAATGAAAATAAATCCGTTATTTAGCCACGATTCATATCAAAAATAGATCTGATGGGACCTTTAATGGTCTGTTAGATTTATTGAACACATACTAACCAAGTTATGGCATCACACATCCTGCCAGGCTGCTGAAAAATCACATTCTCACACTAAACAAAAACAAATTTGCTGGTGTTTCATTTCTCTTTTCTCATTTCCTGTATTTTCACTGCTGCACTCATGCACTCAGCTCTCATTGGCTGTGGCCAGGCTTCAGTAGAATTTGATTGGCTAGCCTGTTCACATGAAAGGACAATAGACCCTGCAAACATTAGTGCAACACAATCAATTTATTTTTATTTGGTTTTGAAATAAAAGTAAATTGTATAAGACGTGCTAATGGACATATTGTAAATTAACATTGACATTTCTTAAATTGCCCCCCGGGGACAAATAAAGTTCTCTGAATCTGAATGTTTCAGTTGTGTGGCTTTTTCGGTATGAACACATTGCGCGTCCTGAAACCACAAATGCATCTTGCCTTAACTAGCACAGACCTGCTCCAATCCTGAAACTTAGTCATGAGAACCAAACTACAGCGTGCTGGCCTGAGTCATGCAGACATTTCTCATCCTCAGATAAAAGCAGTGGTGGAGGTCTGCCTGAGTGTTGGGGTTGCTGTGCAGCTCAGGTGGGGGGATTTTGAAATGTTTGTGGTGGTTGTGTTGGGGGGGGGGGGGGGGGGTGGTAGAGGTGGTCAGTTCATGACCTGGTCAGGAATGCAGTCACCCTGTGGAAGAGAGCCACAGGGCCTTTACACCAGGGAGAAACTCTATAGCTCAAGTAGAAAGCCCTGTCAATCACCTCCGGGCCCTTGCAGGGGAGGCCCGTCGCTCCGGCCCCGACGTACAGACCGTGCAGACCAAATGGAGTCTGTCAAAGAAATAGTCCTCCCTTTGCTTTTGATTTTCTGTCTTCAGAAATGTACTGCACACTGCTGTCTCTCTGTCTCTGTATGTATGAGGGGTGGGGCTGGGGGTGGGGGGGGGTGCTCGGTCTTGCTGAGATGGGAGCAAACACAGTTGACAGCTTCCTTCCTCACAGTAAACATTGCAGCGCCACTTAGACATGGGTCAGGGACAAGAACACACCCCCCCCCCCACCTCCCAACTACTGCCTCGCTCACCCACCAAAAGAGTCTCCCTGACACATAACCCACCCTCCTCCTCCTCCTCCTCCTCCTCTTCCTCCACCACTCCAAGTTTAGGATGGTAACACTTCCCAGCCCTTCGCCATGCAGCCAGACATGTGACCCGGTGCTCTGCTTTACCTTTCATCTCTTCACAAACACACCCCGAGTATCACCCCATTCTTCTGCACTCCCCTACACCCCCCCACACACACAAACAGACACACACTGCACTTACCCCTCTCAGCTTGCTGTTAGTGGCCACTGAAGGGTCTGTTAGAAGCTGAGACAACACTGTGTCAACAGCTCATCGCTGGTCTAAAGAAAGCTGAGAGATGGACATGACAATTGGTTTTACCGACTTTTGGCAACACTTGGATACAATAACTGCAGGCGTGTAAAGTGCAGGTATCACAGTCAATGCAGCAGTGCTGCTTCTTATGAAGTATGTAGTCGATGTTCTGAAACCGTATGATTTTAAAACCCATGGTTCTGTGGACCCTGTGCAGCGATACTGAGGATCCAACAATGACATTGTTTTCTAAAGGTTTAAAATATTCAACCAACAAGCCACCTGCTGGAACTCAGTGTCCTCCTGTGAATGATTTAATCCATCATCGGGTGTCAGCAGGACGAATACAGGATTTATGGACTCTAAATACAAGAAAGCAGCTCCTCTTCTGTAACTGTCCACTGGAAATATTACCTAAAGATTCTGTAGCTTTTAAGGGATTAAGTGAGCAACGACAGCAGAGGAGGCCTGTGGATAGAATTCAAGTCGAGTCTATTATTGGTTGGTTCTTGTTCCTCCACTTAGACGTCTGGCATGACCTGGTTTTGCCTCTGAAATGTATAACTACACATCGTTCCAATTCAGACCCACTGATTAGATAAATCGCTGACATTTCATTGGAATCTTACACACATGAAATGATTTGGACGGCTTCTGGTTCGCTCTGTACTGATTCAGGGAATTAATTGCTACGCTTTCATCTTCGTTTTCAGAACAATGCTCATTTATTTATGCTGAATATTATGCCTGGCATGTCAATTAATTATCAGCAAATTTGTTGGTAAGATTCAGCTTGTGTGTGAGAGTAATTGAGTGTATGTGTGTGTGTTTGTGTGTGTGTATGTGTGCGTGTAATTGAGTGACGTTGCCTCCGTGGGGAGCTCGGGATTGGACTGTCAGTTCTAGATGCAGTTTTCACGTCCTAATTGAAGTTGGTCTTTTGAAGTAATTAAGATAAGGGTGTGGAGACAAAATAATTGGTATTATGCGACAGTAATTAAGCCGTGCTGTTTTTTTTTTTTTTGTGCCTTAATTCAACAGTGTCGGCTTTTCTTTACAAACAATGCGGCCGTCTGCAGCTGTTATGTTGACTCGGCACTTTGCTTTCATCCCTGTTTGTGTTTTTAACTGTGGCCCTCTGATCACCTCACTGACCATGGCAGTACATACATGCATTAACCAGTTTATTAGGTACACACACACACACACACACACACACACACACACACACACACACACACACACACACAGAACCTGCGGCCTCTCATGACCAGGTTAGGAAAGCAAAGTTGCTGTAATTGTATTTATTAAAACAAATTACACCACTATCAAAACTCCACTGTTGAAGCCTGAGCAGTCTATGTAGTAAATATGGAGTGTGTGTATGTGTTTGTATATGAATGTGTATGATTTGTGTGCGTGTGTGTAAGTCTCTCATCTTTGCTGCAAACCGAGCAGCTCAGAAAACACCACTTTAAGCTAATGGCAACCCCTCTTAACCCAACAACAATATGTAGTTTCACATTGTTCACTGGAAAGTGGACACCCTCCCTTCACACACGCAAATGCAAAGTCACACATATGCACACACACACACACACACACACACACACACACACACACACACACACACACACACACACACATTCGTGTATTGTTCTAGCCTTCCTGATACTGAGCGTGTCCGCAGAAAAGCTATTCTAACACATCAGCCAATTTCTGAAGAGACTAATCTAACAAGGTGTGTTTCTCACTTATTCACATTCTAAAATTCAGGAGACGTCACACACACACACACACACACACGCACACACACATGCACGCACACAAATGTCTGCATGTGCACACACATTCATTTGGGGCTACAGGATTATAAAGAATTCAGAGGCAGGCATGAACAAAAGGAACGTCTTAAATGGTGGAAATGTGTGTGTGTGTGTGTGTGTGTGTGTGTGTGTGTGTGTGTGTGTGTGTGTGTGTGTGTGTGTGCATGCTTGATTTTAGTGTTGGCACAACGTCAGCCAGTCAGCTTAATCCTGCCCCCCCCTCCCCAAGCTTGGCCACAACTAAAACAGGTAATATACACTGTCTCCTGCTGAACACACTCTGCAACCAAAACCAGTGAGTGTGTGTGTGTGTGTGTGTGTGTGTGTGTGTGTCTGTGCATCATGGGTGCTCACAGCTATTTTGGAGAGGGATGCTATGGCTAAATAAGAGGGAACATCTCACAACAATGCAGGTGCCACCAACAGTCTTGGGTGCTGTCCAATATGGTAGCAGGGTGCTTGTGTGTGTGTGTGTGTTGGTGTGTGTGTCTGTTTCTTACTATGTGTGACATGACCTAGCTGTGGTTAAAAGCAGGAGTTGTCAGTGGAGTTAATAAAGGCTTCTGGAGCAGTGTCTTCCTCTGGTGGTTTGACCCCTCCCCCTCTTCCCCCGTGTATCTGTTTTGTGTGTTTGAATATTGAATGTGTGTGTGTGTGTGTGTGTGTGTGTGTGTGTGTGTGTGTGTGTGTGCACGAGCAATGCATCAGCACCTGATCGCTGGTTGGGGGCCACAGAGAGTTTCTCTTTCTCAGTTTTTGATTTGCTTCCTTTCACCTGCACAACACTTGTACTGTAAAAACAATAGACAATATATATGAATATATATTTTAGGATGTCAGGCTGATAAGTGCAGAATTACATGATAACTCAATTATTCTCATACAAATGAGAAAATGTCACATACAGTTAAATGATCAAAGATGTCATATGTCACAAGTTACTTCACACAGTAAAGGTCTGGACATTCTGCAACCTGTGTTCAAACTAGTGATGAGATGTAAATATAAACCTAAACTAGCCAGATACAGAGACCGTACTGCTACACCTGCTCTGTAATCATATGACACTTGTCCTGCCGACAGTCTGGATACACACTCTTCTGTTATATCCTTTCTGGGCACCACCTTCCTGTTTTTGCTCTCTTCGTGATTTTTGCACGCAGCAGCACCTTGGTGTTTAAAACGCCTGCTTTGGTTTTAATTGTGCCATAAATAAATCTTTAACTTTTACACAGTGCAGACAAAGTACATTCCACCTCTCTGGGCTTGGCTGTTTGTTCTGAGGGTTAATTGTCAACGCACACATCAAAGCTTCCGTACCAACAGCAGTGCTTTCGAGCTTTCATCTGATGGTTTTATAGGTGTTGTCATAAACACAAATGCAGACATTACGCACAGGTTCGCACCATAAAAGCGTCAGTTTACCTGAACCTGCTCACCCTATCAGTCACTATATCTTTTTCACTGCCCTCTTTTTTCCCCTGCAGGCTCTAGTTTGGTCGACCAAATTACCGCACAGAAACACTAGTGGGTGCCACTAATGAGCGCAGATTACCCCCCTAAACCTCACCTGGCTGCCTGCCTCCAACTCTGATTCATCTAGACAGGTAGCGACGGGGAGCAAAAATGCAGCCCCGCCCACCTCTAGCAGCCCTAAACCAATCAGAGTGCAGCAAAGTAAGAAAAAGAATATTGAGTAATTGCAATAAGAGGCACAGAACCCTGGAGTGATAAATCAATGCAGGCTGATCACTAAAGCTAGAACATCTTATTCTATCTGAAGAAGAAGCTTCATTAGTACATTATATAACTGAGGCTTGGATAAAATCGACAAACATGTTGAATGCAAATGTTTTCATTTTAATTTTTAATTTGGTCACTAGGCACAAAAACGCACAGCAGGACTCCGTTATCAACCTGACGCTTTCGTTCTGATCAGGACAGTAATTTTATGCATTCTTGTCGAAGGCCTGGATCACGTGCAGAACTATTCAGTTTATCTGCGGTTTCCACTATTTCCTCTCACTGCTGACTGTTGGAGTTTGTTGACATGCAAAGTGTAAGAGAGATTCACTCTCCTTTGTTGCTGGGATGTCAACAGTAAAATCAGGCAGACAGCCAAGCTAGTCCCTGCACCTCCTGAGTTCGTCTGAAATTAGCGATGAGAAGGCTGTTCTGTGGAGAGGACAGTCAGAGGGCGTACAGTACATTCACACAGGATAGGCATGCAAGCAAGTGCGCATGAAGTGACAATGTCAAAATATCAACACCTTTTTTTTTCTCTTTCTTTTTTTTCTTTCTTGTTCCTCTGGGTCCCAGCGTGTGGGGAATGAAGAAATAACAGCACTAGTTAATTCCCCCTCTGAAAGGTGCGACATGTTGAAATGTAATGACTTGGCTTGCTGAGCTGAAACCGAACACTGCTTTAAACCACAGAGGTGTCGTGGATGGGAGCCGAGAGAGAAAAGGGGCACGGAGGCAAAGGTTTCTTATCCAAATTAATACAGAGCCTCGCCTTTCTTTATTGAGTAATATAGACTGTTCCAACTCACAATGGCTCTTTCAACACTCTCTTGGCAAAAGGCTGCTACAGATTCGTGTCCCTTTCATACACACTCCAAACATTTTCCTTATTTCGTACTTCTATCTCAGAGCCTGTTTCTGCTATTCATCTATTCCCCTCGCATCTCGCCTTTCTGGAGCCATCTTTTCACGGCCCCTTCATTGACAGTCTCCCACTCCGCCACCTCCCCTGGTCACCGGGGAGCTCATTCTTAGTTGCACAAAAAACGTCCGTCACGGATTGCCTTCCTCCCGTCCGCCTGTGAATTAGCTGTGTGATTACACTGAGCTGGTGGGGTAAAGCCCGTGGTTGGATTAGGGGCTGCACGGGCTAAGGCCTCTGATTGGAGAAGCCCAGCAGAGTACAGACAGACCGACCAACAGACGGGCAGACAGCTGAAAGCGCTAGCGGGCTAACTAGCCACAGAGGAGAGGCAAGATCTGCATGGCATGCAGTTGTCGCTTTGGCACATCATACTGATACTGGCTGCAGAGAAAGGCCAGCCAGATAGAGTCTGTGCCAGGGAGCGACAGAGAGGACAGTGTTTGGGCTTTGGGTTGTTATTTTTGGTTGTGGATGAATGGGGCTGGGGGTGGGGGGGCTGACATTAAGTTAAGTGGAACTAGATCCTTCTGAGCAGTGAAGTTTGTCTGACAAATTGTCATTGTTTATGCCCTGTCATGTTCAAATGTCACTGAATGATAAGTAGGTCCATAAAACAAACAACTGGCTCTTTATGCAGCACTCCCTGATGAAGTGCAGGCCAAATGCTTTCAAAGGCGGCATGTGCAGCATTTGTAGGCTCTAAAACAGAAGGTTAAGAGTCTGCATACATGTATGTACTCGCTTTGAACAACAACAACAAGTTTGTCATCATGGCTACCACACATGCTCCGTCCCGAGATTTAGCTCTACGCATCTGTAAGCTGTAAAAACCCAGTGAAACCACAGCAGAGAGGGCAGCGTACTGTAAAGTTGTGTCTGCAGCAGAATCTGAACGAACAACGACGGATAATTCTGAAGAGAAAGTGAAATTCATCCGCAAATCATTCACAAAATTTGTGAGTCTATCAGCTCAGCGATGTACTGCTTGCAATGGAATAGGTAAATGAATTTGGCTGTACAGCTAACTAACTGCTAGGAGACGACGGAGCCAGTCCGTAACAAGAGTTCCTCAAACTTCCTTCTACTGTCTGCATGCTGTGCTGTTTACTCCTTCCTGGTATTTTGCGATTGGAGATCGTTTCAGTCAATAAAGTGTTTCACTGCAGAGGGAAGAAAAGCCACCCAAGCTAATGAACTTCTTGTTAAATGTCAGTCCACCTCAGTGGCCAAAAGGCCCCTGAGTTCACAGCTGCACCACTGACTCCTCTTTCATTACTGTGTGCAGATCACTCTTCTTTTGTGGGCCAGTGCTTTAGCTTTGCCCTCGTTTTGGTAAATCCATTGTAACGAACTGATTTCACCACAAAATTTTGCGACCAGGCCTTGAAAGTCAGTTAGAGCTCTCGGTAACAGCTTATCAGATTATGACAAATCAAAAATAAAATATACTGCTTATGCATTTGAGCAAAGCATTGGAAAATGCACACAAGTAAAAAGGCAGTTGGACGGAAACCTGTCACTCTGTAAACGGCCGTTGCTGTACATAAATTCTGTATATTGCTTTGTCAAAATAACCCTGCCAAAGATTTATAGGTGTTAAAACACTAATGAACACCTGCAGCGTGTTCTTTTGAACTTGACGTGCAATAACATCTCTTAAACACTTCACGCTTTTCACTTAAAGAAACAAGCCCAACTCTAATCTGCACAAAGAAACGTGATAGAGAAAGAAGTCTAGCACTTTTCTCTTTCAATTAACTCTCTAATGACGTCTTAGAGTATGCACATGTCAACGTCTTACGTGTCAAATGGCTAAACTACTCTGAGAATACTACTGTATTCATAGAGATTTATAGCTTTTGGAAGGTGCAGAGTGGTTCTACATGTCTCACCACTCCTTTAGTGTTACCTCATTCTATTGTCAGTCTCACCATGCAGACAACGGGGCCTTGTCTTCAGTTCAGTCTGTAAAAAAAAAAAGACTCCCCACTCACCTCTCAGCTCTGCTTTTATACATACAGTCATTTCTATTTTAATGTGTCTGAGCCATAAATTAAGAAGACAAATGAAGTTGTGTGCTTGTCTGCGCCTGTGTGTGTCTTTGAGCGGTATGAGCCAATCCAAACAGGGGTGCTGACATCCTTGAAATGTGTTTCTTGCTGAGCTTCATAGCTCCCAGTCATCAGCAAACAGTGCTCTGGAAAGAGGGGGATTCTGGGAGTAAAAAAAAAAAAAACCTGCGCTGACCCATCTGACCTTGGCTGACAGTGTGGGCCTGAAGAGAAAGGGAAGCACAGGGGAAGGAAAGAGAGGGATGGGAGGAAAATGGAAAGGGAGGAGATAGATGGAGATACAGAGAGGGAGAAAGATATAAAGAGTGAGGGAGGGAGAGCGAGAAATAGCTGCAAAGCAATAGCCACAAAATCATCCCTTTAACATCAAGGGCAACAGCGATTATTAAGCTTTCCCCTGCTTTGGCAGCATAGTTAAGTCTGTGTAGAAGTACAATAAAGATAGCGAATTATGACTGAGATGTATTTCTGCCTGCTGAGAATGGGTATCAGTGAGGAGTCCATTTGAAAGCTGCGTTCATTACCTTACGCAATTTGATTTTTGTGAAATCTAAGCAGAATTTTTAATGGTATGCCACACTGCTCAATAATTCCACTGATAAGAGCCAGGGAGAATGGGAGTGCAATGGCCTGTGTAAATCTGTGACTGAAGACATTGCGGTTATCGCTCTCTCCCGCCGCTATCCCCATCCCTTCTTCCATCCCTCCCTCGCTCTGTATTCATCCTTTACATCCTCCCTTTTTTCCTTCGCTGTCTCTTTTTCTTCGTTTGGTTTTCTCTCATTCAGGTTACCCATCCCTCTCATTCTTCACCTCTTCCTTCTTTTCTCTCCATTCCTGTGCTTCCTCCTTCAATCTCTTCCTCCCTTTTGTGTCTCATAGCAACACACTGGCCTATATGTGCCTTCCTTGCTGTCCTTTTTCCTCCCAAGCGGCTGTATACGCATTGTGATCGATTGTCTGCGCCTTTAGACGAGCACATTTAAATACATTTTTATCTCGTCTGAAGCGTTTCCGCTTCTTGTTGTCCTTTTTAATAAAACGAGATAAAACCAGGCTTCATTAAAAAGGTCACTGTTTGTTTATGTATTGTTGCTGTTGTTGTTGTGGTGGTGGAGGCTCACAGAGAGACCTTGGAGGTATATCAGCGCCCATCAGGCAGGGACCTTTCATTACCCTCCTATACTAATAATGTTAAAAAACACACACGCATAGGAGAGATAAGGGTCCCCTTTAAAAGCGGATGCATTATTTAACACAGCCAGCTAATGGCCCAGATTGTCCTGTAACAATTGAATAACATCGGCAGATAACAGCGAGCCTTTGCTCTGCGCCTTTTAAAGGATGGCCCTGTGAAACCGTAGATAGTGGCCCCTCGCACCGATGAAGAAGAGGAGGAGGAGGGAGTGGCAGCCTCTTCCTCAAGCCAGGCCACAAAACATTGCTCCATCAGAAAATAAGATCGCCGCCAGAGGTCCAGACCAGAGAAGAAGAAGAAAAGGAGGGAGAGCAAAAGGGGATAGGGGAGAGATAGGGGGTGGAAATCAATAACATGTTGGTCAGTATTAATCTGGCATCAATATAGCCTGTGTCTTTTACTTTTCATGGTAATGGCTCCAGTGATCTCCTAAAGTGCCTCTCAAGTGCTTAGAGGGTTACTGATAGCATCTTATCAGGGCCAGAGGAGAGCACTGGCCATGGAAGGTAAGGGAGGTGGGGGTAGTGGTGGTGGTGGGGGTGGGGGTAGTACCAACAGGGTCCTGGGCCAGTTTAAGGAGGGGTATGAGTGTGTATGTGTGTGTGAACCCAGAGGAACCCTTTTACTTAACCCCTGACAGATGAGAAATCCATCGCCCTGACGACCAATGCTGCTTCAGCAGCCACTGATCTATCTTAATACATTTCCGAGCTGCAGAAAACAGCATCACAACTTTTCATTTGTCTTTTTCAAGCTCATCTTTACGTCCTCTGTGTTTGATTTGGTACGGAAGCACTGAGCTTGCACCCCAGTGGCTTTCTGGCATTGTTTATGTTGATTTTATTTTCCTTATGCAAATCAATTGACTGTGCTCTTGACAGCGGGGCTGTCAGTATGTGATAAGTGTGCATGATTCTTGAATGGATTGTGAGGCCGGACATGGTTTGTTACTGTTTTCACATATGTGGTCTTGTGTTTAGATTCATGGTGGTATGTGAAAAACTGTAAAAAGATTAATAGTCCATCAACAAGTCCTTCCTTTTAATAGCCGCTGTGCTTTTCTCTGGTTGGCTCTCTAACAATGGTATTTATCATACATGAGCTCGCTGCTTTACTTAAGCTAACAAGCTTATACCCACGACCTGGTTATCTATAACAGCTGTGCAGCTGTCAGTGACTGTCTGAGTGTCAGGCTGTAACTTCTGAATGAAGAAACAGCACATTCTTTTTCCTACAAATGAAAATTTTGAATTTATGCAATAAATATTATGCATTAAAGCACATCCACCATCTCTTGCTGATGTTAGCGAACTTTACTGACTTAGTTCACTGGCACATGCCATGGACATGTTTTATTGGGAATTTCTTAAAGCATCCAGCAGTATTTTTTTTTTTCCTTGCACAGTACAGCATCAGCAGACGCAGCCGACAAAACTATCTGCCAGAGATGATTTTGATGCCAGTCGTCTCATCAGATATTTGGCAAGATGAGTAATGGCTGTTTATTCTTATAGGAAGGCGTGATAGTCATGAGAATTTAAAGTGTTCTTTACAGTTCTGCATCTGGGGATTAGCTCTTCTTGGCCCAGCACTGAGGTTACACTGGCTATGATACATGATTTTTTTTTTTCCCCCCTAAAGCCATCATCCACCTGCAAAATGGCATCCCAGTTAGACCAGTGCTCTCATACTGACTGATAGACTGGGGTGGGGGTACTGATGCCTGGTGGATGTGGTCCACCCTTCGGGGTATATGAGGGATTTCTTGAGGGAGAGAGGAGGGGCAGATGTGTGTGTGTGTGTGTGTGTGTGTGTGTGTGTGTGTGTGTGTGTGTGTGTGTGTGTGTGTGTGCCAGGCATTGGCAGCATGCCCTACTCACTGATCCTGTTGGATGCCTTCCATTGGCCCTCTTCCCCTTAACTCCCCCATTCCTCCCTCCCTCTCTCTATTCCTCTTACTCTCTTTTTATTTCAACAGTGGTTCTGGTTAAGGCAAGAGTGAACGTTAGTCTGCATGTAATATGATGAAAAAAAAACAGAAGCAAAACACTATTCATCTTCATTTGAGATGGCAAAACATACATGCCCAACACCAGCAACTGCAAAACACACATTTATCAAATGACATGTTCCTTCTTTCTTTTCACTGCCAGGAGTTGTGCAATGCCTGTTCAAAAACAGGAAGCACTGGTGTTGTGTGACAAACGCGAGCAGGTTGATGAAGACAAAGTTAACAGTGGAATCTTCACTCCTGTCTTGTGTGTTTTAATAAAAAAAAAATAAAAAAATACTCCACAGCAGAGGCCCTGTGTTTTGCCATCGCCTTAGGAATTACTCCTTCTAGCTTCTTTTGTCTGGACCAGCTTACACAGCGAACTGAGAGACATCTGAAATGCCCCCGAAATGCAGTATATCTAATGAAAATGTTTTAAATCTCTATGCCCATATAAACTATTTGGGATTATCCAATATCTTTACAAATAGAGCTGATTATCCCATTAAGCTGAACTCTTACTATAAATAGTTTTTTAATACCGATGTAGATTTGTGGGGGCCGGAGCGAAGGGGTGGAGGGGATAAGTGTTTCTGGCGATGTTTTTTTTTTATTTGATGCCCCCCCCGCCCCACCCAACACATACACACACACCAGCTCTCTCTTGTGCCCGTGGTCCTTTCAGTACACTGTGAATATTCTACACTAATACCATTCTCCAAATGTCAGAATGGGAGAGCATAAAAACCTTGGCTTTATGATTTTATTTTTCACCTCCAGTGAAAAAGTCCAGGAGAGGGTTTCTTTTATTCCCGTTCCCTCTCTCCCTCTCTTCCTCCATCTCTCCTCTGTCTGCTGCGCTCAGTCTCTCTATTCCTGCTTCATTCTATTCCATTTATTCATATTCAACAGTCAATCATTTTCTGAAAAAAGAGAGTGAGTGAGAGTGAGAGAGGAAGGCAGAGAGAAATCCGGAGATTGCAGATGGAAGTGGTATTTTTTTTTCATGTTCTTATCCTTCCGCATTTGAACCGGCGATGTGGAAAAGCGCTAGGAGCACCGCTTTACATAGCAGCCTCCCTCTCATCAAAAGCCGCCAATCGGGCCTAAATCAGCATGCAAAATGCCACTCAACCCTGTAGCCTTTATTAAAGTTTGCAGGGACTCAATTTGAGATAGCGATCGTTCCTATTAAAAAGCCAAATGTAAGATAGTTTTTTTATATAAATCTCAGGGTGGAATGGAATTGTTAATCAGCATAGGCTGATGTGATTTCTCTGTCACAAATCCTGCCCAGGGCTCAGCGGCACACCAGCTTTACCGTAACTTCGGGCTTAGCAGTCGCCACGGAAACCAGGGGAAGAGGGTATAGGGAGGTGGGGGGGGGGGGGGGGGGGGGGGCGGTGGAGGGGGTGGGCAGTGAGTGGATTCGGGTGGCGTGTGTGTGTGTGTATGGTGTGGGGATGAGGGGGTGTAGGTTGGGTGATGGGGTTGGGGGGTCGGCTTAGCCCCAACACCCCCATCCCTCCACCCCCACCAGTCTCCATCAGCAGCCCTCCTTGATGAGAAGGGAGCTGATAACGGAGCTTGATTGGATTTGAGGCAAAGTGCTGGAGTGTGTTTTATTTTGCAGGGCTGAAAATGCAATCTCTGACCTGTGGCTTGAAAAAAAATACAATAAAATAAAAGGACAACATCACCCGACTTAAAAATTCTTCTAAAGTCAAAGAAAAAAAAATTGTAAAAGCTGTTTGATACTATTTTGGTGGAGTTCCTTCTTTGTTTTTCAGGCTTGATTGACTTATTTTCCTGTGTTTCTGTTTCTCTGTAAGGGAGCCATGCTGAAGAAGAGTGTGAAATTGGGTGGCCCCCTAGTGTGACCCAAGTGTCAGGGTTTTAAAAGGATGAGAGTGGTTGTTGTCCCTCCCTCTCTGCTGCCACTTTCCCTCCACTACCCCCCCACCCCCCCACTCTTGGCCTACGTCCTGCCTGGCACGGCCTCGTGTTTGTGGGCTGAGCTGCGGACCCTTGGCCCCCTCAGACCCTGTGGTTCTCTGGATTGGTATCGGCCACGCTTAGAGAGCTGCACCAGCTTAACCACCCAAACAACACAAAACACACATACATATACACATAGACACTTACAAAGGGAGGCACAAAGTGTACACATGTGGGAGTGGATTAAAGAACATGCACAATAAGGAGTGAATGGTTGTAGTCCTGGCTTCACACACGCTATAGTGTCAGTTCCTCTTATCCTATTTGAGGAATAGCCAGAAAGAGGTCATCCTGCTGTGGATATGATGGTAAACGAATGAAGATCAAACTCGCACCTGATTGGTTCACATTCGCAGTAGCGCCTGGCCAAGGGAACATGATCCCATGATGCATTTTTGGGCTGCCTGGCCAATGCCCTCCTCAGCTGCACATGTGAAGAACCGAGCTCTTGCTCCATCGTGAGAAATGAAATGCACCGAGGTGGCAGATCCCATGAAAACACAACCAAAATATGCATCAGAAAGTCGGAGCAGGGGATTTATTTCTCTTATCTCTGTGCGTTTGCATGTGCCAACGTACGTAAAGCATTTGCAGTCATAATATGACGACCTTCCCCATTAGCAGAACTGCTGTCTAGTCAATCTTCCCAGCCTCTTGGTAATTGAATGTGATTTTAATGATGAGAAGCCTGTGTGCACTGTAATCCAACACTGGGGAAGGGAAACTAATGCCAGCGGCTGTCAGGCAAAGGGTTAGTTAGACGTATGAGTATCAGGACAACACATGTAGGTGTGGGCTGAAGTCAACATGAGGCGGGGCTCATCAGAAACTGTGACTTATGATAATCAGATCAGATCTCGCCAGTTGAGAAGTGACCTGAGAAAGGTACCAGCTTTACTGCAGCGCTCGTGTTGTTAGGGTCAACAGAGAGTTTAAGAGTGTTTGTAATGATGCACGTTCCCTGCTTTTGTCTCTGTCTGTGTTATTGTAGTCTGTGGTTTGGATTAGCAGCTTTCTAACCTGGCATGGAGTCAGTAGCCGTCTCTGTCTGATGATGTCACAAAGCTCTTAACCGATGGTTATCTGTCAGTTTGGCTGAGGCCGCCGTGTTTGGCTTAGCCGCAGTGTCTTGTGGTGTTGTTAGCGGGCTCGTGGCGCACGGGGTTGGTGATTGCATTCATCGCGCTGCCATAGGACGCATTATCAAGCGGAGTGATTGGATAGATCGCAGAGAGGAAACCCTGGCCATTTCATGTGAACCCCAACCATCTGGCAAAGGTCAAGGCTTAACTAAACAATCCCACGTCACATTGTGATCTTCCAAATAAGAAACTAATGGTACTGAGATGAAGCGGAGTGTCTTGGGGGAACAACAAAGATTTCTGAACTTATGAACTGCATTATTTTGCATGATGTCTGTGTAGTATAAGGGCAAAAAAAATGAAACAAGTGTGGGAAAGAACCACATGAATGCAAAAGTTGAGCATCGGTCAAAGTTACACAGTAAAAAAAAAAAAAGATCCTTTGTCTGAAACAACCCAGAGGCATCAGTCCTACTTTTATATTCTCTGGTAAGAGTTTGTTGGCTCTTTCTGACCCTAAACTTCACTGAAGTAATTAGTAATCATGCATATCTTACTTCTATAGTAAATTGAAGACTAAGGCGCATTATGTCGAGCATCTGGGTTTCATATACTGCACTCATCCTCTGACCTTTTCTCCATCTGTCAGTTCAGAACTGCAGGTCCCTAAATCATACTTACACATGCATTGTGCATAAATGTGCGGCCGAGAAAAAGGAAAAATGGAAATGAAAGATAAAAATCGATGCCGATGTCTGAGCGTCTGCCTCTCATACTCATGCTGCTGTCTTTCTTTTTGCCAGTACAGAGTTGTCGCTACTCTCGTGCTCCCTAAATTGGACTTCACCATCAACATCCTCACGTACTTCACCACAGCTCCACGCTAAAAGGAAAGAACAAAAAAATGGAAGAATAGGAAAGGGCGAAATCAGAATCAGTACAGACTGAGAGCCGCAAGTCTCAAAAATGTCCTTTTCATTTCATTTTCTTTCAGCATGAGTGCTGTAGAGGGGTAACCAGAGAGGAAACCATATGTATTAGTACCAACACAGCAGGCTATGCATCCCATGCAGCCCAGCCTCCTCACATCAGCACGGGGCTAGAGGACAATGTGTGTCTTCAGACTGAGGGAGAACACACGTACACACTTGCAAAACGGCAGCCAGACAAACATACATTGCTTTTGGGAGTGATGTTGCAGTATATTTCCTCTTCTCTCTCCTCTGTATGATATGTTTACCAAATACCTGTTTAGAATGCGGCGGTGGCTGTGCCGCGCGCTCCCTTCCAGTCCCCGAGGATGCTCGGCGGTAAATGGCGGTATTATTTGTCAGCTCTGGCAGTGTCTTGAGGCTGCTTCAGAGAGATACAAGGAGGCAACTGATAAGGAGAGCATCAGAAGGGCAGTTAATTGCCTCCAGTCTCCGGGAGCTGGGGAATATTTAAAATCTATGGGATTAAAGACAGATTAAAAACTGCAGAAGCAGTGGGCCCAATGGCGCTTAAAGATTGCAATCAGCAAGGGTAATGGCGGAGAAGAAGGAGGGGAGAGAGAGGGAGGGAGGAAAAAAAACACAGAACGAATGCGGTGGCTGGGGGGTGGGGGGGTGGGAAGAGAGGGAGAGTGAAAAAAAATGACAGATAGGAAATTCAGATCCGCTCCTAATGCCCAGGGTTCCATCTTGTAAGCACGATTCATCTACGTGTAAATCGTTTTTTTTTCCCGTCTTTTCGTTTTCTTTTTATTTTTTTCCTCCCCTCCTCATCCGAGGCCTGCTTTGCTAGCGTTGCCGCTGCTTCTCCGGCGCTTTGCTCGGCGCCCCTTATCAGTCCATCGGTGAATTAAAAGCGCTTCTCCCTGTGAGGATTAAGGAGGTTGATTGAAGACGGTACGAAAACTAGCTAATAAGTCGAAAATGTCAGAAGGGCACTCTATCGAAACTGTGTACTTTTCATAATAAAGCTGACGAGAAAAGGGGGGCGGAAGGGAAGGGAGCGGGGGTGAGTGAGGAGGGAAAAGGGGAAAGAAACTGTCATGTCAGATGTGGCGGATGGAAAGACAGTGGGAAGAAGAGGACAGAGGAAGACCTAAATCCTGTTTTTCATCGTTAGAGAGGGAGGTGGCTCCATTTTCTGTCCTGGTCCTGGGTGTAAAACTGGCAACAGTCACATAGCAAGAACAAAGGAAGGGGCAAATGGCAGCTTCTTCTACCCCAGTCTGCAGAAATTACGCCCTTGCAGGATAATGCGTGATACGACTACGACAGAGGAGAGGGCTATAATGTTATCATTAGTGATATTAATGGCATCCAAAGCTTATCGGGCGAATCTGAAGGCATCACAAATTACAGAAGAAAGAAAAACATGGGCCACATACACTGATATGTCTCTGTTTGGGTTAAAGAGGACAAGATGTGCCAAATCCTGAATTGTTTTCCCACCTTATCAGAAGCCCACTCACTTAATCCTGTTAATGACTACATGAGATACTTAAGGTATCATCTCCAAAATCAGCCATTCGCTTCACATATCAGCAAAAAATCTGTGGCAGTTTTTTTCCTTTATAATCCATTTTTTTTCCTCCCTCACACTCCCTCTCCTCTCTCTCTCTGTCTGCAGTCTTTCGTTGAAAGATTAGCCTTATAAATTATGCATTGGTGGGTAGTGGGGGTAATCCGAGGCAGAGATAGAATCGCCAGAGTGTTGAAGGGGGCATCGGAGAGGCAGCGCCACCATCATAAATATGAAACAGATGTTGGGTGACATTTTAAAAAGTGAATCCAATCCCCTCCTCTGCTGCGTCTGGTGTTTTATACGGAGAGAAGAACCTGACATCCATCGCTTTCTCTCTCTCTCTCCGTCACTCTCCCTTACTCACCATTGCCTTCCACCCCTCCACTCTTCCCTCAGTCTCTCTTTTTCGCCATAATCCTGTGGAACCAGCGATGCATAGATTATACTCTCCCTTTATTCAGCATATGTCTTAATGGTGTGATCGAGCCAAGAAAAACCCCTAAACGCCACTTTCATCAATAACATCTGAAACGGCATATAATCTACCCTGATTACAGTCTATTTTAAACGATCCTTTTAGAAGGAAAAAAAATAAATGACGCCTTAAGTCAGTGGAAAATACACACGCGGGCGTGTGAATGTAAAGGTTTATGTAAATGTAAGATGTTTCTGATAGCAGGAGATGTTATGATTGCATCTGAGTGTTGAGCAGCCATTCAGAGCTGTGTAGATGAATATGAAGAGCTACAGCTTCGACAATGCTCTCGTAATGTGTTTGGATGGGCGGCGTGGCTGCGGCGTATGGGCGTGATTGTTCTGCAGCTGGCAGCGGCCCTGAGGAGTCCTCGCCGGTGTCTTTCATGGCAGAATGAGAAAAGACGCCACAATGAAGATCGTCCTTCTCATCCCACTTTGTCTCGCCTCCTCTGCCACTTCTCACAACCGCCTCAACTCTATTCTGCCACTTTCCATAAAGGCTCCTGTTGTTGCCGTGCATTGTCGCGCATAGTTTGGTGCTAAAAAATGAAGATAATGCTCGTTGGAACAATGCTCACGCTTTTGTTTGTATCTTTCTTTTTTTTTTGCACTTGCTTGTTTTTTTTTCTTGCTTTGGCAGTAAAAAGAGACCTTGAGGGCATGAGTGATTTATCCAGGATTATGGGTCAAGTTCTTGTTAGTGACGATTCATAACCAGCGGAGAGGCTCCAATGCACCGCCTCCATTGTTTAACACATGAAAAGCTTCTTTGCAGAATGAAAGATTGGATGATTATGAAAAGACTGACAGCAAAAATAGATAAAAACTAGTTTGATAGTACTGTAAATACACAACTGTCATCTGTACAATCAGATGCACAAGCTTAGTCAAATCGAATCAACACACAAAACCTGCATTTAACACATGAAATTATCATCCTGTCATCAGCAAATCAGGAACTTCAAACAAATATTTAACCACATAACCAAAACTTACACAGTCACACTGTTACTCTTTCAATTACAGGCCACTGCTTCAGTGTAGTTTAATAATATCCATATACCAAAGATCTAGTAAAAATAAAATAGTAAAAGTGAGGAGACTATGCTCGGGACACGCACAGTTTTCCTGGGAAGTGAGCTCATCGCTGACATTTCTGGTAAACTCCCTTTTGGCTTCACCCCCAGATAAACTGGTTTAAATCAGCTGGACAGAATACAACCTGCCTGATCACATGACAGTTCATGTTTTTCTGCCTTGCCAGACTGTGTTATTTTGGTGAGTGTAATGTTATAAAACTATAAAAATGAGAATGAAGTTGTTAAAACCACCATTTTTCCCTTTGATACCAACAATTATCTCAAAGAGACAAGCTAAGAGGACACTATACAGCCAAAGCCACATGACACGCCTTCTGCATCCTGTCTGGACACAAAGTGAGCTCCTATCACGAAACAAGAGGAGGTGTCCTGCCAGAAAGTACACAGACATGAGACGATGCGACAGAGGGACAGGAAGTTAGAGTCGAGGGAGAGAAAGAAAATACTCGATAAAAGTAGAAAGCGTATTTGGAAGCAGGTGACGGAGGGAGAAGGGGATGATGGAGAGTATGATAGAGGTGGAGGGAGAGACAGAGAGAGTGATGGCCTAGAGAAAGTGTGATAGCGGCTGGGGAGAGTGATGGAGGGAGGTGTGTGTGTGTGTGTATGAGTGTGTATGTGTCTCGGGGGGCTTTGCTGAGCCCTCCCCCGGCCTGTCAGTCAAAATGGAATGAGGAGGTCTTATCTCTTTCGCACACGTGACCCCTAACCTGACCTCCTCCTCCTCTTCCTCACTCCTGCCTTCCTCCCTCCCTTTACCTCTTCGCCTGCGTTTACCCAGACTCCCATCCCTCCTCTCCGTCCCTTTGGCTTCAGTTTCTTCCATCTCTCTCAAGTCTCCCCCAAAATGTTTTATTCCTTGGAAAAAAGAGGGGAGGTGTGGGGGGGGGGTGTGTGAAAATCTCTGAAGTAAAACTCGATCGTTTTGGGGCCTTTTTTCTTCTTTTGGGCTGTGGTGAATTGAGTTCTCCCTCTCTCCTGCACAGAAATGATAATCCATAAAAAAAATTGGAGAAAACATCAATGTACATGCATGTGCTGTGTGTATCTATGTGTGTGTGTGTGAAGCTATCCTAGGTGTATGAGGCCTGGTGCTCAGATGATCACATGTTCCATATCCTCATTAATATACAATTAATGTCCACACACACACACGCAGGTCCCTCACCACAGTAACCACAGTAACCAGCTCTGCATGGCTGGAGCTTCACGTCTCAGATGCCTGAATGACAGCACTGTAAATCTACCAGGTCATCTGCAGTATCACACACACACACACACGCACTACAGGTGTTGTGAATCTACAGGTTGTACTAATCACTAATTAGGTGCATGTGTATGGGCTTCATGTGTGATTTGCACTCATTAATACAGAAATGTTTTTGATGTTTTGTATGCTGTAGGACGATGTGGACATGTCTCACAGCCATAAACTGAACTACAACCTGAGCAAAATCAGACAGAACTAAATCACACAGAAAAACAGCAGCGACAGAAACGAGTGTGTGACTGTGTCTGTCACTGCATGGTTGGATTTTCACTCAGGAAGATTTGGTTTTCAATCCCAATGGGAAGAAAATCTACAAACCAGTGCCTGAGATTTAAGAGCCAGCAATGTTTCAGAATAAGAGTCAATAACATCCATCAAATAGCTTCATAAATTACACAAATGTAAAGCTTCCAAAATGTTTAATCAACACACCCAAAAATAGTTTCAACTGAACTGAACATCATAACCTTTGTGATGGTAGAACTTAACGCAGGGTTGTTGTATTAGATTGCATTAGTTTTGGTTACTGTGTGTGTACCTAATAAACTGACGAAGTCAAACTCGTCTGTAATCTGTGAAACTTGCTGTCAAATTGCTTTGAAGCTGAATTTGAGTAACACACACTCAGATACACAAAATGCAAGGCTACGCTGCTCACACACATACATGTACACTTTAACACACATGCACACAAACACACACATACACAGCCGAGGCAGGGCGTGTCTGCCTCAGTTGGCGGTCCTATCAGTGGTCAGATAAGGAGCAATTAGACAGGGGGAGAGCAGCCATTAGCCTGCAGTGTCCCGGCACAGAACAGAGCAGCGGGACACACCTCCAGCCTCAAGGCACGAGCTCTCACTGCTGTACGAACCCTGCTGACAGTATGAAGTCAGGGGAAGAGCCAGAGCTGCCACGGAGGACACGGAGGTCATGTATGTTCTGTGCACTCATTCAGTAACATGGGGAAGTCACATTTACAAACGGGAAAAAAAATACCTCTGGTGGGTATTTTCATATATATGTATATGCTTCTTCTTGGTGAATATCTTTGCAGTGCACTCGTAGCGAGATAGCATCGTCACGCTTTGTCCCAGTTCTTCATTTTTGCTTTGCGTCTGATAAATAAATGAGTCAGCAGGAAAAGCCCTGAACATGAGAAAGTGTTTTTGTCAGGTATTTTAAAGCGAGCTTCTCCGTGTCTTCTCGTTTTACCTCACCACTGGCAGAGTAGCGCAAACAGACAAGAAACTTTTCCCAGCTCTTTCTGTCTCTTGCCTCATGGCTTACTTTCAAACGGAGGTGAAGGGGGGACAGATAGGACGAATACAACAATACCTTGTACCTTTCTCGCTCATTGTCATGCCATTTAGTAATGGTTTTCGCAGAGGGACTTTGTGCCCGTCAGAAGACTTCAACAAATTGTCAGATTGTTTGAACAGCGGTGGAGTTATCCATCCTCTGTGTGTGAATTATGAGCGAACACTGAAACTCAGTGGGAGTTTTTCACTCTCCCCATTCTTCCCCTCCCAGTGAAACAAACATTTGAAGGCTTTTGTGTTGCCTGTCTGTATTTTACCATTTCAAAACGTTGTCTTCTTACGGGTGATCTAAACTATAATCACCTTGACATCCGTCAAGCTTCAGCATGAAACAATGCCGCCTGGCTGCTCAGAACTGAACATCAATAAGCTTCGAGGCACACTGCCTTTCCCTGACGCCGATTTACACTTTAATGCAAATAGCCGGCTTTGTACTCTCCATATGAAAGGTGTTATTAAATCTTATTTTGCATTATTCTGGGGTTCGGGGGATAAATCTATCAAAGGGTTCAGAATTCAATAACTTCCGTTTTTTTTCCCGTTGTTTTTATTTATTCAAAATTTTAATTAAGTTTTGATTCCAAATGCGTTGGGGGGTAAATTGGCGGCTAGTGACAGGAGAGAGAAAGAAGAAATCCCTGTGAAGTCGCCCCCCACCACCACCACCACCCCCCACCTCTCCTCCCCTTTCCACAGCTTCTTTCCATTTACTCACTGTCAAGAGCACTCTCTCTAAAACATTGAAAAAAAATTGTTTTGGTATGCAGGACCGGGATGCAGAACCTGTGGGTGAGGTATGGTCGGCAGGTGAGGTATGGGGGAGGAGGGCGGGGGGGGGGGGGGGTTTCAGTCCAAACAAGCCTCGGGTCCCAGCTCTTCAGGTCAAGCGGGGTCAATCCCTTCTGACCCTGGCTCATCATGTTGTAAATTTATGCCCGCCCCCCCGCTTCAGGCCCCAGCCCCACCCAGGCTACTGTAGGAGTTATTCATCCGCCCCATGGCCTCATGGTTCTGCTGAATGAACTGTTCTGCTCTCTATCAGCGTGACCGCACAGGTAAGGTCACATGGTCGCTGTGTAATTGGAGGGAGAGAAAGAGACTCATGCTAAACACACAACAACCATATTTGCTGTTCTGTTGTTTTTAATATGCAAATCATCCCTGTCCAGTGTAAAGCACACAGCTCCCAACTTTTCATTTTAAAAAATCCATTTAAAACGTCTCAGTTTGTCTGAATTCATATATAATCTCCACATTCTTCATCTGCAGTTGGGAAAACCTTGTATCTCTAAGGTTGGTCGAACAGTAACATGTTAAAACGTTTTTTTTTTTTAAACCCTTAGGCTCAAAAAATCCTTTCTAATCATGTGGAAAATGACAGGAATGTTCTGACTCAGATCCTAAAACTTTTGGAGGTTACAGGATTTTATCTGACAACAGCAAAACAGGGTTTCAGAAGTTTTTCCTTCAAGAACAAAAGTTTCTTTTTTCATTTACTTTTAATAATTCTAATAATTGATAATTAACATCTAAATAAAACAGAACTTTCTGAGCCCACTCCATTAATCACCACGTTAAAGGTGTGTCAGGAATCATTTGGTATGTTCTGCGTTCTCTTTGGAACCAGGAGCACGACCTGGGCCACGTATGACTGCCTGACTGTACAGAGAGGTGGGGCTGGGGGGGTTCGGGGGTTTGGTCTGAGCCGAGGTGTCAGATGTTGGCTGTGGTCTCTGAAAACAGCCCTAAAAGCCTTGTGCTTTCAATTAAAACATCCATCACGGATTACTCACACAAAAACATACCTTCAGCCTGCTAAGAGTGGTGCCTGTTACTTACAAAGGGCTTACAAATCCCACCTCGCTGCCTCGGGCTATGGCATCTCACGAAAACACACACACACACACGCACACACACCCTCCTCACTCTCGTCTCTGCTTCTACCTCTTTTCCCTTCACTGTCCTCGTCTTGTTCTGTCTGTCGCTCTCCGGTTATGTGTAAAATCCAAACGGAGGTGAGGAGTGACCCACTGAGTGAAACGATAACGGCTCTGACGTTATTTTTAACTTGATGAATGGCGGCAGACGATGAGGTGGCTCGTCTCGGCCTCTCTGCGCAGGAATGCGGCGTTGCTTGTGAAGTGCTGTCAGACAAGTTGGGAAACCCACACCACTTTATAGACGATACTTCCAACTCTGACTCCCCCCACCTCCCATGGCTCTACCAGACAGGCTGTTTAGAGCCGTAACCGAACCCCTGGACAGTGTGTGTGTGGCAGACATGCCTGCCACAGTGGCCACCATGTTTTTTTCTGCTTTTCACAGGGGCTCAGGTAACCTCTCGGCCCAGAGGATGCCAAAGTGAATAAACCCCGTTCAACTCAGGTAAGAAGGAGGAGGGAGAGAGCAGCGTCTCGCTGAAGAAGAAGTGAGGAAGTCAGAAGCACAGAGGGGCGGTGGTGATGGTGGGGTGCGGTGGTGCTGAGTTTGCAAGTAACCACATCCCCCTCCCCACCTCCTCTCTCACCCCAGCACCCTTCCCTCCCTTCTTCCTGTTCAGTGTATCATATTCATTTCCAGATAAATGTGCTCAGAGGCTACTGTTAGGCTCTGAGATACACTCCCCGACTCGGCTTTGAGCACAGACGACCGTCGATCTATTCTCCCTCCAAACCTCCCTCTCAGATCAGCCCGTGTTTACATAGCATTACCATATATTAAGCCTCGCATTTTCATGCATAGTGTCCCTGTCGCAATTCTGACAGCAGAAGAGAGGGGAGAAGCAACTAGAGGCCCAAAGGGACGGGAGCAGCCCCATTCCCTGCCATTGATATTCATTACAGTAGATCTACAGAGGCTAAATCTGCCTCCCGCCCCCTTGGGGACAGAAACACTTTATGTCCTTATCAGTGTTGGGAACAAGGATTTTCTCCTCAGCTAACAACAACACTGGCTGCAGCTACACTGGCTCTCCCTCTGCCTCCGTTTCTTTAGGCCCCGACAGTTAGCGTTGCTTCAAAATGTGTTTAATCTCTGTGAACACAGCCCACCTCGCTGCAGATAAGGTGAGGTTGGGGCGTCTGCAGATGACCCATACCTCCCGACGTCCACACACACACACATACACCAGTATCCCCCATCAGTTCCTATGTATACACTCTCTCCACACAACAGTGCACATCTCAGGGCAACACCGTCACCAATCTCCCATGAATTACCTGCAGCGGCTGCAGGCAGAAGCAATCACATGTTGTGTTTGTGTGTTTGTACGTGTGCAGACTCGGGTTCAGTTTGCAGATATTGACCTTCGAGAGGAAAATCAGATGTTAACTGACCAAGGTTTCTTGCTGCCAATATAGTGGAAGTGAGGGTAATCCCAGGGCCTGTGTCCAGGTTCAGCCGCTCTGAATCAGTCAATATTGGCCCTCATCAAAGTTTTAGAGTTTTATTTGCTTTCTAAAATACTTTTCCATCCTGACAAGAATAAAAAAAAAATGGTAAGATTTAAAGATAACAAATGCTGGCACAACTACCTGCCATTGGCCTTGATCCAGAGATATCAGGACTTTCCCTGTGGTAACACACACTTGAAGAAAAACGTCCAAGCCAAACATAATTTGACGTGAGCATGAAAGCAAACTATGAGCAAACTGAAGATGCACTTCAATAATCCTGAAAAGTTCACAATTGCACAACAAACAATAAAACAACTACTTTATGTTTAAGTTTCACTCTTCTGAACGCGCCCTACATTTCTATATCATTCCATTTTAAATATTCACATTTCTTTTACCAACAAAAGTAAAAATCTTCGGCTTGTGAATAATAAAAACGTATAAACTGAAATGCTGTCGTTATAAAATGGCTCCACTACATATAAACTTAGAAAAACTCTTCCTCTGAGTCTCCTGATAACACAGCCTGAATTAACTAATACTCACGAGTGTGTGTGTGAAGTGCATGAAGCAGGTGGCTGTTCACCTGTTCTTGACACCCACCCGGGAGTGAGCCTGCTGCTGGTTATCTGTTATGTCTATGTATGTGTATGCATGCATGTGTGTGTGTGTGTGGTTTATCAGTTAAGCCCCAAACAGGGAAAGTTCATCCTCTGTATAGATCATATCAGAGAGCGTTGACAGCAGCGAGTCTTGGGTAAGCTGCTGAGCGAGCGTGTGACGAGCGCCGTGACTTGGCTTTGTGTTGTTCTAGACAGATTTCACAATTAATCACCGTTCTGGCTGGAGATTCCACACATGCTGGAGCTACTGTGGAGACGCAGAGAGCCCTCGGCGGTGAATGAATGACTCCGTTGTGCCGCAGAAGTGAACCGACTTGTTGGGCTGATGTGTGGTATCACATCAAGGCAGGAACGATGTTTTTCAGTGGTTCTTTGAAAAAGTTTCTAAATGTTGAAACAGCATTCAGAGCCTAGACCCATATGACAGGCCAGCAGGTTAGACAGCCTGTTGTCAGGTGTCCCAATGTGCTTCACCTGTTCAAAGCCACAACACAGACTGCATTATGTCAGCTGTGGAGGACACTGGGGGATCATTTATGTTTTGTTTAGTCTTAAGAGAAATCACATCAAACAGATTCAAGGTATTCTGAGGATTCAAATCATTAAAGACAAGAAGCTCATCGTTTGTTGCCAATATCATTAATACCCACTGGATGCATGTGCTTCTTACAGTTTACAAGCTTTTCGGAGAAATTAAATGACGCAAATTCAGCCAAACAGGAACATTTTTGGATAATGATAGTTATTTGCCAGAGCTAACGACATGATGGACATTTTCCGCTCATCCCTCTGTCCATACATCCATCCATCCGTACCTGCAGGGGCCATCGAGGAAACAAAAGACAGAGAGGATAGTTGTTTTAAGAGGAGGATCTCCACCTTTTTATTTGAAGGGAAGACACAAGCCTTATTATCTGCCTGTGACAGCCACAAATTACTGCCGGCTCCCCGGCTCGGCATCCACATCCACATGCATGAATGGACAGACACAAGCCTCTCTCTCTTTTTACGAGGCTCTCCTCTTGCTGTTTTTGTCTTTTACTCATTCCACATATACCTGCTTTACTCCACTGACATCAAGGTGGCCAGTATGACATACAACTTCCAGTGTAAACTGCAACCAGGGTTTAAAGTTAGAGGTTAAGGTTATGTTTTGCTCCCAGTTGGTTAGTTTATGTTATGGACTTTAAGAATTAGGCGCAAGTTAAGGGAAGGGTTAAAGTTAGGAGTTTAGCTGGGAAGGTTTAATTCAGGATTAGGAGTTAGGAAATGAATATAGGTTCTCATGCATAGTGATACAAACATTTTTGTGTGTCTGTGTGTGTGTTGGTAATCCAACCCTAGTCAGGGCCCATCCTGGGCGGCCCTAATTGGCCCTAATGCCGGCCTCAGCCTGCACTGCTTTCATGGCTGTAATTAGGCTAATGGAGGGCGCCGGTGCCAGACTGTGAGCCAGACCAGGGGTCAGTAGCCAGCGGGCCAGCGGACTGCGGCCCGAGCAGCCATGCAGCTGGGAGAACAAGGAGACCTTTAGAGGGTGGGCAGAGGCTGAATGGCCACAGGTAATGGTTCTAGTGACAGTCACGTTGGTGAGGGAGGCCGTCTGAAAGGGGGACGAACACCGGGGGGGGTGAAGTTCAGCCTAGCGATGACAGCGATGACAGCTGTGATGCCAAAATGGCATCTCCTTCCTCTCACATGAACCTTACGATGAGGTTTTGTTTACAGGAGCTTGGAAACTCTGCGCAGAAGTTCAGAGATTTTCATTCCTTAAACTTTCATTTCCGAAAAGAATTATATACGAATGAAGCACAAAGATCAAACCACCATTTAAAAGAATCATTTTCTGATGAAGCTCACAAAAATGATCTCATGGCTCATATGAAATGAGAAAAAAAAAATGTGATCCTGTGTGAATCTGTTGTTAATGCTAAAATATTGATAAGATTTAAATGATTAAGTTTTCTGCTTGTGATTGCAGGAATTCCATCTTAAAGCAGAGAATCTTTCAGGAAGTTTCCATCTCAGCTAACATTTTGCGACCTGCTGTACAGCAATTCATCAAACTGATGAGACACCGATACTTGTTCAATCACGAGTCGTTGCTCCACTTTGTCTGCAGAAATCTATCTCGCTCAGATGAGCTCGGAGGCACGGGGCCTTTGTCCCGTCAGATCTCGGAGAACTGACATTCCCAGATCCTGCTCCTGCGCAGCCTGAACGTCGCGTACACGCAGTGTCGCGTTTGTGTACAGACATTTTCTGTGTCGGCACACAAGCAGGAAATCTGGATTGATAATTAAATGGCAGAAACGTGCACACGCAGCCAAAGTGTTTTGTAATCTAAGAGGCTTAACACAGCAAGGCTTCAGCACTGCAACACCACCGTGATGCCTCAGTCCGCCACCACCCAGATTTCATTTCAAGGGTTTCTGCTTAAAGTCTTACTTACTTAAGGAGGAAAAATGACTACACTGCATATTTATCCCATCAAACACCCCCACCAACTCCATCGCTCTCTCCCTCTCTCTTTTCCTTCTCGTTTTTTTTTTTTTTTGTCAGATGACTGCAATATCCAATTTCAATTAGCTTATCTCTCCCACCTCCCTGTAATGGCTCTTGTCTTCTCTTATCACCTTTATTGGCTCACCTGCCTATCACCGTGGAGACGGGCCCTGACTGGTGGCTCACTGCGGTGGGAGGGGCGGGGTTACAGGGGGCTGCGGTGGACACGAGGTGGAAAAGTGATAAATACACACAAACACAAAGGATATCATACAGCGATGCACCTGAACTCAGCGTGTCAGAATATCACGTAGACGGTCATGAGTATAATACACCTGCTCCATCAGTCCTGCTCATTAGGCTCCCTGTCTCTACGCCTCCGGGGCCACCACGTGGAACCAAAAATAAAACTGTGTATTTGATTCCAATCAAGAGTCAATAAAGTTTAAACAAACCGAAAGATCCGTGACAACACATCGTCTGACACGAAACACGACGCCAGGCTGAAGGAACGAAGAGAAACAACACGGCAACAGTCTTCAACGACATTCAGGACGCACTCGTTCTTTTCTTGTCCTTCATACGATGCAGAATTGAACATTATTTTCACTGTGACATTAAATCTGTCTGTCAAATACCAAACATCCAGATTACAAAATGCTACGCTGGTGATTCCTCTGTTCACACACGGCCATAATATTATATTAGCATGTGTTCTGAGGTGAGGTGAGGTACGGGAAGCCAAAGGGCTCAGATGTTTTACACACTGAAAGGCCCAGGAATGTAAAGCACGCCCCCCCCCCTCTCTCTTTGATCACCTAAATGAACCACCTTAGGATATTTTACCTCCTTTCTTTAATGGCGACTGGCATCGGAGCGAGAGATGAGATTATTATGATGGTAAATATTGAAGTATGTCCAATATCGCTCCAAATTCACTCTCAGCAGAAGCAGGGCTTTTTTTTTTTTGTGTCCGTCTGTGTGTGTGTGTGTGTGTGTGTGTAGTGAAAGCATCGTTTATCATTCTGATATTGAATTTCACAAATACAGAAAACAGAGAACGGGGAACAAGTGGTTGGAACACGAGGAAGGAAGCCCAGAGACAACGGCAAAAATGAGGCTGGGAAAAGAGAGAAAAAAAGAAAAGGAAAAACAGAGGAGGCAACAGAGGAGGCAACAGAATGCTTCCTTGTGTCTTCTGGCGGTTTAGCTTTTGTTTGAAATGAAAATTCAGAGTGTTTGAGGGATTACAGTGGATTGGCAGGCCTATGGGAGCCAAGCAGTTATCTGTACACCAGTAATATGGAGTATGGTAATCATCGTTGTGTGTGTAGTGTGTGTAGAGAAGTGTGTGTGACTTCTATTATGAAACGATGAGTGGCAATTCAAACAAACGCACAATGTGGTCAATCAGAAAAAAAACTTTTTCCTTTGACCAAATCGTCTCCTTCACCGTTACGAGCAAAATCAGATTTTTTTTTTTCCAATTGCACTTTTTATTCTCTCCTTCATTGGGTCACTTCCTTCCCCTCTCTCCCCCTTCATCCATCCATTCATCACTTTATTCCTTCTTTTTCCCTTCATCCCTGCCAGTGGGCCAGAAAAACCACCGCCACGCTCCATTGGTCTTGAGAGGCAGTAATTTTAGGTTTGTGTCCATCTTCAGATTAATGTCGGTATTTTGACTTGTAGTTTAGAAGCAGGGGAGTGTCGCCCTCAGTGTGTGTGTGTGTGTGCATCACTAAGTGTGTGTGTGTGTGTGTGTGTTTTAGGGGCGTCACACCCTTCCGCTGACTGCTCGCTCACCTTGTCCATTAGGGGGGTCAGTGGGAGGTAATGTTGTGGTTGAAACATACCTGTGGGGCTGACCTGGGCACGAACATAAACACCGGCTTTACACAGACACACATCTGACATTCCTCAACACACACACACACACACACACACGCACACACACACAACGTAATGCCTGTCAGAGCTCACAGAAATGTCTTCAGTATAATAACAGAAGCAATTTCTCCATCAGAATTAGTTCAACCACCGTATCCTGTAATGCACTGTAATTTAATACTGTTCCAAATCGCGGCAGGTTTGTGTTCAGCTCACACACTTTGCCATTTCAGGTCCTGTTGGACGCAGAGTTTATAAAATCACCCATAGAGCTGAAGTACCTCTGTCTCATTCTAAAAATACTATTACTCTTCCTGTGCACAGACGTGAAGACAATGCTACCCCCCTTCTCTGTCTCCATGAATGTCTCAGTATTTGTGTCTAAACACTCTGTCCCATAACACAAGACAGTATTTGTCTCCAGTTCAGTCGGTTAGCTGCTTTAATGTTGTGTGCAGGCAACAAACTTTTGCGCCCACCTGCTCTGTTGTTGCATAAATACGTGTCAGGACAAAATAGATTTGCCCTCATGCAACATTGCAGTTTGTGCGTCCAGTTTCATTTTCTTTTTCTTTCTGATTGATACAGTTTCTCATCTGTAAACACGGCAGAGTTCAGGGCAGCGAGAATAAACTTACATGTGACAAACTACAGTAAACAACGAGCAACACAGAAATGCAGGAGAAACACAACAAGCTCACCTGAGCCCCACCCCCAACCCCCAACCCCCCGACCCCTCCACCCCAAACACAGATAGAAGTATTTGATCTATGGCAGGAATGCATGAATGCACTGCACTGACCAGGATTAAATCCTCTGAGAGCAGAAGAAAGGCGACTTCATTAAAGCTGCAGTTTAGTCTAATTTGCTAATTACAGGCCTTGTTTTCTCATTTTTGGAGCCAGGGGTTTGTCTTTGTGTGTGTGTGTGTGTCGGCATGTGATTACATGTATGCACACAACACACACTGCAACATCTATTAAGGCTTATGGGCTTTGAACGCAGATATCCACAGTTAGTCTGAAATTGAGGATCAAATTTGGATTCGGACCAAAATATCTTCAATAGTTATTTTTGTTGTTGCGGCGTCTTTGTTTGAATGAGCTCTTACACCATCTGAAATGAATATAATTAAATATTGATGTTTGGTCATGAAAACTCGGACTACAGTGAGTGTTTCTACCTCACTGCTGCACACGGCTGCCCTGTAAGTGTGTGCGCACACACACACACAGCAGTGTGTAGCTATGTGCGAACACAGGCCGCCCTCTCTGCTCTCCCCTGGTCATTAGACGTGTGTCAGTGAACAGAGAGCTGATCAAAGTGTGTGCGTCGGTGGGCTGGCGGGCCGGACGGCCACGGACCTGTCTCTAATTGGCTGGGGAGGAAACTTGTAATGAAAGGCTATTAGCCCGGCCAGGAACCTTGGAGCAGCCAGGCGCACACCAACAGAAATTGCTTTTTGGTTAATGGACAGTTTTCTCCGTTCTCGTTCTCTGTTTCGCCTTCTTTTTCTTTCCTTCTTTGACTTTGTGAAAATGTACCCAAATGTCTCTGTAAAAAAAAAAAAAAAAAAAAAAAAAGATCTGAGACATTTGTGGAAGGATCCTGGATTCTGTCGGCCAAAAGTTCTTTCATGTCAGATTTTTTTTCCGCCATTTTTAGACATAGTGTAATTTTATTCTTCACTGAGTCTTGTCACTGAATATATGAATTGCCTCCTTTTTTTTTTTTTTGCTTTAAACACTCCAAAAAAAGAAAGAAAAAAAGGAAAGCTGAAGTGGTGGATGAATGAACTTGACCCTGTGTTTTTTTTGTGCCATCATAAAAGAGGGAATGGAGACGAAGGTCACCTACCTAGCGCTGCCTTTGTCACTTCGCCAGGAAAAGACAAAAACCCCTGCAACAGACGGCGGGAGAGAAAGAAAGAGGAGAAGGGCCGCTCTTCTTCTTTCCTTCTTTCTCGCTCTGTCTGGCCAGCTTTTGTTCGCCACTCTGGAGTTATATATCATGCACACGATGCATGAAGTTCACCTTGTCAGAGAAACCCAACACAACCCTGCTGCCGTCGGTCACCGCGTGTGAACGTGTGCGTGTGTGCGCAGGGTTTGGCCGATTATGGAATGCATAATACGGCTCAGGTGTGAGGCAAACCTGTCATCACCCCCATTGCCGAGATTGCACATGACCCTTTTGATTCCAACTTCTTTATTTTACACTTGCCTTTTTCCTCCTCTTTTCTCTTTGACCGCGTCTACATGCATGTAATCTGTGTTGATAGAAAGCTCCAGAGAGATCTTCATGCCCCCCCCACCCAACGAAGAAGTGCCTCTGCCAGGCTTCGCCCAGGGTTAACCTGACGCACAGTGGCCCTACCCTCCACACAGACTCTCTCTCATCTCCATTCAAAAGTGGCCTGGATTCTTCTTCACACTCCATTCTCACTTATCCGTGCGTTTTGTCCAGGCAATCTTTGAAAAAAAAATATTCATTTTTTTTAATCTGAAAGTCTTCTCCTGGTAGATTTAAAAGACATAAGGATGAAAGAGCTGGCCTTAAAATCTATCCACTTCCCACACACACACACACACACACACACAGAGGCAAGATGTGAATTCAAACACTGCAGTGTCTTGCAGTACACAAGAAAGAAAGAGAAAATGATCATGACAAATCACTTTGATAATACCTGATACGATGCATGTTATGAATTTACAACACATAAAGCTGTGATCTGCACTTTGTGCACAGTCAAACTACTGCAAAGAGGATGGAGTGTCATTGATTGTGCTGGGTGAGTCCAGACAAACCATCAAAGAGGAAGATTTCTCGGTTACAGAGCACAGAGGCAGCACGGCTCTAATGAAGACAGTGTCTTTCAGCCCACTAACAATTTGCCAAGCTAAAAATTAGTTTGTTAGCATGCTACCGTTATCCATTTTCCTACTTTTTGCGTCACTAGCAGTAAGAATTTAAATGTCAACCTTAGAACCTCACAGGGTCGCGAGCATGGCCACAGAGATGTAGTGATGAGTTTTACAACCCTCCCATGATACTGATGGAAGATTTATTAACTAAGAATAAAATTCCACATTCAACTTTGTCAGTCAATAGGTGGTAAAACTTAAAATAGCACGTAAATAGCAAAGCAACTGCTTTTACTTTCTCAGCAGGGATTTATAATTGAGCAGAGACATCATGAGCAGCACTCAGCCTCACCATATAGTCCTTGACAGCATTAGCATACACGGGCGCATCTGCACTAACACATACACACTCACATAACCATATGATGCAAGTACAGCGAGGCCCCGCACAAACAACCCGACAATAACACCAGCGATTCTCCAGAAATCTAGCCACCAAGGCCCGCCTTTCAGATGGAAATATGTTTGTGTGTCATCCCGCCACACAAAAGGGGAGGGAAGGGGGAGTATGAGCGCGGGGGTCCAACCAGTGATTACCTCTTAAATACATATGGATGCGGCCCTTTGAATGGCGGCCTATTGAGCAGGAGATTGGGTTAAATTAGATGTTAATCATTTCCGTTCTCCTGTTGGTGAACCGATAAGGGCTTCAGGACCACCCCTCCACAAGAGATACGCTGGGAAAAAAAAAAAAAACCCTCTCTACCACCCCCCCACACATACACACACACACACACTTCTTCCCCTTTTTTATGGTAATGCAGGGAGTGTGCTTCCCCATTTAGATTTTTGACTCACTCTCTGTGTCCCTTAGAGAAACGCCGATCGTTCACTCACTGCATTTAATAACAAAGAGGAAGAGGGAGATAAGTTGTGCAGCTCAGACTGAAAGCAGCCTAGAAACACATTTACTTTTTTCAGCAAGGTTGAAATAGCCCAAGTTAAACCCGTACAGGGGGAGAGAAGGGAGGGGAAAAAAAAAAAAAAATCATAACCAACTCCCTCTCTTTCAAAAAGGGAGAAAATAAGACGGCGGTGAAAAGTGTTGTATGAAATCCTTCAACTTCTGAAAGAGTCGCGGACAGAGATGATTGTGCACCGGGATCCTGTTGCCTCATTCAAGGCACAATCGAGAGCTTTTGCCCAAGAGATGACATATTTATGTCTTGGGACGAATAAGCATAATCTAAATATATTGTGTGCCGTTCAACTGAATATAAAGTCATTATATTAGTCTCCAAATATGGGTGTGGCCTGGCAGAGTCGGTGCAGATATGGACGTGGGATTATAAGACATCATTACACCCCTGAGATGAACTAAAAGTATGTTCACTCTGTGTCACAATAGCTTCTCTGTTGCTAATATTCTTGTGTCCGCAGAAGAATATTGTCATATTTTTACCTTTGCAGACGGCGCACTTGAAAAACGGATATTTTTATTTTTATAAAAGAAAAGGTCTGACGATGGTAACGAAAGCCAAACATGTTGTGCCATTTTGGAAAAGTGTTATGTTTTCCCCACTCTGTGCAGAATGATGCCATATCAGATGGAAAAAAAAATAAAATAAAAAATTACAAGCTCTATTGGAAGTTCCACTGTAGGACTTCTCGCCCAGAGAGCAGATGGTAACGTGCGGTGGGAAAGAGATACTGACTTGAAAGGTTTGCGCTGGTCTTTTAAGGTGACTGTTGCAACATACGCTACTGTATGTGTGCAAAACCTCAGATGTAACAGTGTGTGAAAAACACAGGTGCACGGCAAAAGTCAACGAACCCAGCACCCCCTCACTACTTCAAGCTGCTGCGCCTTTTTTTTTTTTTTTGTTTTGCCATCAATGAATCACCGCCACATTACCTCTGAGACATGAGTTTAATTACTGTAAACAAAGAAGGCAGTTTACTGTAAGATTAACACGCCAAACACGCCTGCGTTTTACATTTGGTGAAATTAGGATTTGGTGGGAAAAACTGCAGGAGCACAGACCAAAGAAACCAAACCATCAACAATCTACTGTATGTTTCTGAAAAAGTGTCATTTCACGTTAAATGTCAAAGTTAAAACAAAACTTGAAAAAACTTGAATCGTCTTTAAAATCTCTATATTTGAACATGAACGGGGCTGAAACAGTTAGTCAATTAATATATATTTATATATTTGTGAGTTTTGAACAATTGATCAACCAAGATGTTGGAACAAACATCTGAAATATCTCATAACATTCACCTGAATTTCAGTTTAACTCTGCACTGTGTGATTGTGAATCATCACTGTTGAGTTAATGTTTTTTTTTTCCACTTAATTTCAGGGGGAAACTTTGGACCTTTTACTTCACAGCTGCTTTACTTAGCAGTCATTTCGCAAATTAAGATTTCAGTTGCGAAACACAATCATCTTTTATATTATTTATTGTTATAGATAAAACCAACAAACAGTGTGTATAAAGTCTTACTTTTTATAATTACCTACATTTTGCTGATAACACTTCTTCACTTTTACTTGAGTAAAGTTTAAAAGCAGGAGCTTTAATTTGTGTCTTTACTACATTGTGGGTTTTGTGACTTGAGTAAATAAAAGGTGTGAAAACTTGCTCCAGAACGGCTCTCAGTTTTAAGCGCAGTAACAATACCACAGCTGAGATACACGCTCCGAAATGTCTCCGTCATGATGTAGTTTGTTTACGGTAATTACGCGCAGGTATCACAACTAATTTGACAATGATTTATCTGCACACAGAGCTCCCTCAGTGTCTACCATCCAGATTTCTCTGTGTGTGTGTGTGTGTGTGTGTGTGTGTGTGTTTTTCCCTCCACCAGCTCTTTTCTCTGTGACTTCATGCACCGCAGTTTGACTGTTTCAGGTCAGAGGAAAAGAGATAAGAAGAAGTGATTTTTCTTACCTTGGTCACCCCCACCTCCCCCCACCCACCACCACCACCCCTACCTCCTCCCCCGATCCCCCTCCACCCTCCACCCCACCACCACCATCCCTCCTTCTCGCAGCCTTCAGACAGGCAGAGTGACAGGCCTCCAGTGTAAGCCTTTATTTACATTAGCCGTAATACTACAGGTGATCAAAACAACATGGTCGTCTCCCACGATTAGCCCGCTAAATGCTAGATGTGTTATGACAAGCTGACTCCCACTCCCACCCAACACACACACACACATGCACATGCACACACACTTATCCACTATCTCAGTACAGGCCAAGGCGTTATCTGGAAACGTATGCATGCATGTGGTGGGCATTTGAGTATAATCGAACCGTTTTTAGAAAATCACACACATCTCTACGGCAAATTCTAACTTATTTTTTTTCTTGTTTTTGCTCAAAATCAGTGATATGTACAAGCTGATTCTGTATGAGTCACTTAAGCTTCTTATGAGCTGTTTCATCTGAATTTAAATGTTCTTCTAAACTGTTGATCCGTTCGAACGGCGCAGTCACACGTAAAGGAAACACGATGGCTATCGTTTATTTTCTGCCGTTAGAATTAATAGTATTGATCAGTGCTTAGTAACTGATTTTAATCAATGAGGAAAACGTGAAAATGTGTTTTCATGTTTCCAGAAGAAAAATAAAACAATGAACGAGTGAAATCAAAAGGGGGGGAGAAAAAAAAGGCCCGGTAAAGAAGGACACTTCTGAAGCTCGTATGACAAGATACCGAATTTCAATTTGAGTTTGCGGAGGCGAGGAGGAGAAAGGCGGTGTTGTGAGCCTTTGATACCCTGCCGAACGGAGTCCTTCCCCAGCTGTGCCGGCTAATTTGTTCCCTCGGCCCTATCTCGCCCCCTCCCAGTCTCCGTTTAGCATTATTAATCAAATTACACCCACTAAACTTTCTTTTTCCTATGTTATTGAAATAGTCTTCCCTTTTTTTTCCTACTTTCTTCTCGAGCGTTTCTTGAGCATGTCTCTTCATGTTCTCTCTCACTGCTAGTTAAGGGTAAGCTGGGAAAAGAGTGAAAAGCAGAGGACTTATTCAGAAACAGTGGCATCAGGTTAATGATTTAATTTTTTCAATTAAGATAAAGAAACACTCTCCCTCCTGACCTGCAGGGCAGCACTGAACATCAAAGCACCACTGCTCTTAATTGTTTTTGTACTCAAGAATAAAATTTCAAAAGAGTTTGCGTGCGTTTGTGTCGGTCTGTGTGTGTTGCGTGCATTCGTGGATGTGTGTTAATGTGCTTTCCAGCCATCTCCACCCAACAGCGGCCCGATCATTCGAATCCTCCCATTCCCACCCCAGTATTAGCGTATGATATGCCATTTACACCGACGCTCCCGGCTCCTGCTCCCCCTCGGCAGCTCCTGCACATACAGGACAGCAGCACTGTGCGGTTCAAAGTTCTAACCCATATGTTCAATTAAAAACAACCTTATTAAAACCGTTTATGAGCTCGCACACTGCACCGGCTATCAAGCTGCAGTATCTTTTGCCCCCCTGCACTCGGCTTTGTCTTTGGCGCCTCGAAGTTGAAGGCTACTCTCGTGTATGAAATTACCTTTTTGCCAGATGAAAGTCATTAGGAAAACCATTTGAATATGCTAATTCTGGCTAGATTAAAAGCTGCTGATGAGCGTGGGTGTGGGGCTGCGGTGTGGGGGTGGGATACACACTTTTATTAAAAGTGCATTTATATTTTATGAAAACTTTTTTGCTAAAGTTTCTAAGTTTGCTTTTTTTTTTTTTTTTACAAACACGAATTAAAGGCATCACAGAGAAAGTTTAAATAACAGCAACGTGCAGGATCAAACCAAGCAAACACACAGCGATTACTACGTCTTTAAGATTCCACAGCTTTGTCAACAGTTGTTTTCTAACATCATTTATCTGTTTGCAAACTGATGCAGTCGCAGACATCACCTCAGTTTTATTTTCTGCTCTGTGTTTACAGTGTGGTGTAAACCGGTACATCGAGATCTGCTTTACACTGGGGCTTTTTCCAGGAATGTCCTTTGTTTCCCAAAGTGTTTTGTTTGGTACTGAGACATGTTGACCGTGTTCTGGACCATGTTTTGGACGTTGTCCAAACAGCAGTGATGCAGCAGCACAGAGGAACAGTAGGTGCAGTGGTACGGATGATGTTAAAGATGATCTGCGTGTGCTGCTGGGCGCAGTCAGTCTCAGCTCTCTCCGTGTGTAGCCTAGCATTGCCCCCTACTGAAACCTGACTCCTCCATCCACTCTCCACCGCTTTTTTTTTTTCTTCTCCTAGTTTTCTCTTCCACTCAGTTTTGTCCTTGTCTTCGTCATTTGTGATGGGATGATTAATACATAGATTTTCTCATCAGAATGAGAGGGTTTGGACGTGGGGGGCAGAGTCGGGGAAAAAGGTTCAGGGGGTGAATGGAGAAGGAGACACTTTCATGTTCTCTCTCTTTTTCTTTCTGTCACACAGACACACACACACGCTTGGTTAGGGAGTGGCAGAGGAAAGGAAGTGTTGACATTCCCTGGACGATTACAGCACTTCAACAAGGGACAGGTCGTAGGTATTTCTACCTCTCTCTCTCTTACTCCCTGCCTCTCTCTACCTCTCTCGCCCTCCTTCACTTGCAGCCACCACTGATTCACATGCTGGTAACCTAATACCTAATACACCGACTCCTACAGCGTTTGGGGAAGGAGGTATAGCTCTTCATTAAATCTATATTTAACAACAAGTTAATAAAACACTTTACGTGACTGTGAATGTGCAGATTCTCACACAGAGTATCTTAGATGAATCCTTGACGTACAACTTGATGAGACTGTACGTGTAAAAGTGTGTGTGTGTGTGTGTGTGTGTGTTGCCGGTGTCGGGGCGGCTCCCAGGGCTTTTGGGAGGCAGTGGCTGCTGCTGGTTAAATCCTCAAAGTGGCCTGGCCGCTCCTCGCCAAAGCTGCCCGCCTCAGTCCAGAAGTAATCCACAGCAAATTCCTTCAGCCTCAGTATCACAGGCCTGTGCTGTGGAAAGACGCGCTGCCAGGGGACCCGGGTGGTGCGTGTGAACGAGTGTGTGTTTGAGCGCGTGCGCGTGTGTAGTCGTCTTTCTGATTCTGAGCATGAGCAGCGTGACAGGGTGAATATGTGCACATGTTTGCTTGTATGTATAGCCCTGCGTGTACTTGCAAGCTGATGTGCATGCGAGCCTGGATGAGTGTGTGTGTGTGTGTGTGTTTCAGTGTGTTGGGAGACAGCGTTGCTGCAGCCGGAGCCCAGCCAGCTGACATTCAGACTTGCTTTCTTGCCTCTCTTCCTGGCCGCTCTCCCAGCCAGCGGTTTGTTGGCGGCCCAGGAGAAGGAGGAGGCACTCCATTCGCCTGGTTAAACATCCCCGTGTGCTCGTCCCCCGGTGATGAAACATTTGTTTCTTTACGAGGGGGTTAACGGACATGGGAGACATGGAGGGGGTGGAAGAAGAGGAAGCGAGAGGCGATCTGTTCAAGAGCTGTTCCACAAATTCATAAGCCGCAGACAGGTTTGCCACCACCCTCCCTGATTTTTCTTCTTTTCTTTTTCCTCTCCTGCCTCTTGATCACCTGTAACACAATTCCTGCTTTTCTTCTGGACGGCTCGTCTCGCCAGTCTGGATCCTGTTCTGCCTCTGCAGCAGATATCAAACTTGGGAGGCTTGCTAGAAAAGCAT